>NW_019525238.1:467780-605509 GCF_002814215.2 Seriola lalandi dorsalis | reverse complement strand
AAATATATATATATATATATATATATATATTTAAGCCACTGGGGGGCAGTACAACAACTTGTAAACACAACACTTACATCTTGTACCTAACTTGTAAAGACGATACAACTGACATTTTAGTACACAGGCAACCTGGTGAATGTAAATCCAGTATTCGCTCTTTTTTAGCCCTGTGTTTGGTCTCTACCGACTCCTTAGGGAAATAAAAAATGCTAAATGCTCTACTGTGTTCACCAGCTAGTTGTGCCTGTTTGCTGTTTGCCGCTGAGCGGGAGGTATACAGTGGTTTTTAGAGCATCTTCACTGACAACATCTCCCTCCTGCTTCTGAAAACGATGTGAATGGTGAAAGTGATCCAAAAAAGTAAAGTATTTAGACACTGTTTCCTAACCCCTCTGACCTTTAACCATGGGACATCCTTCCCTCTTCTTTACTTTACTTCTAAATCACTGAGTGCAAAACCTGAAGAATCCAAAAGCCAGTGTTAGTCATGAAAAGAGCCACATGAGGCGACGTCCTACAGCACAGTAGCTCCTGGTTGTTAAAAGCAACACAATCAAGTCGCCTCTTCTGATTCCCCAAGCTGCCACAGTATTACACACTAATCTTTAAAGCAAAGAGGAGAGTCAAATGGCAGCCAAACTGCTCTCACACAGCACATAATCCTTTGAACGACGGACTGCTCTCCTAAAGATGCATTGCCTGTAAAATTGGATTAGAAAGCATTTCAATTTTATGTCCTTTAGAGTTTGCATGAAGGATAAGACTTTTTATCAGGGTTCTATCACTACCTGAAAATTATATGAATTACACTATGCAAATTACTTTAAGACCAACATTAGATCCCTTTTTTAAGCCAAGTAAACACTTTACTGTAGTTTGTGCAGTAGTTCAGTTGCAGGAGAAGCTTTTTCACAGCTGCTGTGTATGTCAGATACAATGAAGACCACTTTCTTACCTGTTGTGATGAGGCCAGTCAAACTACATTTGATACTATTGAGACTCACAGCAGGTCTTTTTTTCTCTACTCTTACATGTAGTTTAGATTATGATGAAGCCAACCACCTGAGTATTCTGTAATCCATCACAATTTTTAAATCTGCATTTAAAGCTCATTTCAGCTCTAGGCTTAGAGTGAAATCAGCTTTTAAAAAATTGCGATTTAACCATGTTTTTCTAAATGCTTTTGTGTGTGTGTGTGTGTATGTGTGTGTGTGTATGAGGACTTCTCTCTGTGCAAGTTACATATTTGATACAGAAAAAGTTCGTATTTCTCCTTTTTACAATCGTATAACTGAAAACGACTCGTCTTCAACAACACAACCTGGTCACAGTCACAGTCACAGTCTGGTATGTATTCTGCCTCTTGACTCTCAGTGAACTGCTGTAAAACATTTTCATGTTTCTCACGCAACAAATCTCCGTGTCAGCTTCAGTGAATAAGCAGTGATGGATCTTTGCCGCCGGCCCTGTGATACTGCCTATGAAAGAAGTAGTCGTATGAGTGTTGTATGTGTGTAGTGAGTGTTGTATAATAATTATCCTCCATTACACAGCAGAACGTTCACAAAAATACAACAGCTGGACTGTATTTCCAGAACTAGCAGATCCGTGTATTTTATTCCCCAGATGTCAACAATAATCAACCATCCAACTCACTTGTTTTTTCCTCAGACTGGAAACCACATCCTCTGTCCTCCTCATCCTTCACAGCAGTCACACTGAGTGCCCCTGAAATGTAGCCAACCAGAGGTCTCCCTTAAAATGATCTCCTGATGCATCATAGTGACAGATGAGATTACAAAAGCCACCAGTTTAATTTTGCCTGCCATTGTGTTGTTCCTTTATTCTACAAAGATCAAACAAGTTGTGCTGCATTTAGAAAGGCATGGGTAACACTTATTAGGGGCACGTTGCAACATGAGATTTGCATTTGACTACTAATCAATGAATAAAAACAGCTTCATATCTCTACAAGAACAGATACTGTTCTGCTTTCATCAAAAACACTGGTCTGAAATCTTCTTTTTTATGCAACTGGATAAGAGCTAATATAGGAAGTACCTGTGATTTAACATTCACTAACTCATCATTTCTTAATGTTTAGCAACAGGAATTCAGATTGACACACCTATACAACCCACTGACTGGAAGATGAGCTGCTCTCACACGCATGTAAACTGATAGTATTACAATTCCAGGAAAAGGGGCCTAGTGGCACAGAACATATGGTTATACTTAACATGGTAAATTCACATTCCTCGGCCACATCAACAGTGTGAATAAGTGATAAACTAGTAATTCATGCAATGTCATAACAGATGCCCTGAAAAGAACTCAAGAAAGAAGCAGCTGGTTTTAGCTACCTTGCTGCACGGTGGTAATCCCTGCACAAATAAAACAACACAGTCTAGAGTCACTTTAATCCAATTAAAGCTGCTCTTTACCCCTCTCTTCACAAATCCTCCTGCGCACAGGGGAATGATCTGCTCTCTCCCTGCCAGGACTCTGCTGTGTGAAGCCTCATGTTAGAACCTCGCTGCCTCACAGCGGCTGACACAAATTAATATGCCATTGATTAAATGTCCATCAATCGATGTGTTGATTTGTGTAAGCAAAACTGAATTTATCATTGATGCTGCCCTGACTTTTTGCAGCCCTGTTACCAGCACCGAATCATTCAGTGATTTGAGTTCCTGAGGATCTTTGCATAAATTTAAGAGTTTACTCTTGGTTTACGAAGCTCTTAATGGCACTGCAGTATCAGTATCAGTCATGTTTACTCTTTACAGCAAGGCAAATCTCAGCGGTCAGTGGAAGGTCACATCAGTTTTAATTTTCTTTTGAAATAACAATACAATACATATAATTCAAATTTCCTATAATTATTTTCTTTTTTTTTTTTTTAACATTTCAATTTTTCACAGTAGATGTAGAGGTCATCATAAAAAAAATTGTTTTTGTTTTTAAGAGAGAGAAATGAGTCAGCTACTCTGGTAGAACTACTTGAGGCTGTAATGCAGAAAGAAAAACAAAATTTTATTCTTGGTCCTGCTCTGCCTAAGAATTTAGCTTGAGCTCATAAATGGCTAAAAGATGTACGCAGCTTCAAGACCCATAAAGCAATATTCCTGTCTGTCTGTGGCACTTCGGACGACTTTACATCTATTCAAATGGTGTGAAATTATGGTATCACAGGTGTGATGAAACCAAAGGAGAGAAAATAATTTCCATTTGGTTACACAACACAGAAGAATCATTAGTTGGGAGTGTAATTGGCCTACATAGATAGAGTCCTGCAACTCAAGAGAACTAAGAGATTTATCTGTGTCAGTTGTAAAAGCTTCAGATGCCTGTGATTACCCAAAAGGTGTTATGAGGTGGCCACAGAGCTAAAACCGCCAAACCTTTCTTTGAAAACTAAAAGTTGGGTGTAAAATATAATCTAGAAGCACCAAGCAGGGGTCAGACTGAGTGAGTGAGCTGACAGCTCACTGTGGGGATGATGTAAACATGTGAAGCAATATCACAGTGTACTACTATGGACTTTAGTGTCTTTAATGTGTGGGTCACATCAGGCAGCTGTGTCTCCTAGAAATTACATTTCTATAGAACTAAACTGGGAACAGCAAATTCAGAGGCAAGTTTTTTTTTTTCATTTATGAAGAGTTGCATTTATTAACAGCAGTGGATTCACATGGAGGAAGTTGGGGTGGATGACGGGTGTACCAAGCGCAGTGTCACACCAGAGCCCAGGGTTGACATCCACTGTCCTGTCTGAGGTTATGTTTGGGCAACGAAAGCACTTTGGTTAAAGTTGTCTGTTTCAGGTTAGTTGTAAAGGCCTATAAACGATTTATAGGAAACAGGGTTGGACCAGGTTGAACCACCTCATCTGACCCATATTCATCATGTTCACAGCAAATTACTGCTCCAGGATGAGCATTTTTTTATTCTTTGAGCTAAAGCACTCACGCACACACGCACGCACGCACGCACGCACGCACGCTACACGCTAGCACAATCATGTTAACCAGTAGCCATAATAAACTTGTGAAAGCTTAACGACATGCTTTGAACATATCACAGTCCAAGTTCATAGTTCAGATCAGGTAAGGTCAGCCATTTTACTGTGCTATTTATTTGAATGTTAATATATAATCAAAGCTTCAGGTTAAAAAACAACAACAAAGGGAGGTATAATAAAACAAGTAAAACAAGGACAACCCTGGTTGCTAGATATGATGTAAATATAAAACTTATTTGACGTCCTGGCTGTCCACTCCTCTGAGAGGCAAAGGTGAGTCGCTGTAAAATGGATGGAAATAGAAGACCTCCATATTTTGCTATTGCAAAAAAGTTCTTGCACACCTTGTATGATCAAAAACTCTAGACTGGAACAGTAAACCAGAGAACCCAAACACTGTCCATCATCTGAACTTATTTTATGAACACAATGTTTCTATCCTCAGACTTTCGTACGGCAGAATTAATATAGAGAAACACCTTGCATACAAATTCAGTTCAATGAGTTCTTCAAATACAAAAACAAACGTGATATTGAGCTCTTACAATTTAATACAATTCTACAATAGGGGCCTCTGGGGACATTGGTAAGATCTAGTATTCACAAAAATCCCAACTCATTCATATTTATGAGAAAACAGTGCAAGAACATATTACAAGAAAAAATTCAAGACCTTTGTATTTTATCATGTGAACTCTGTTGTGGAGAGAGAGGCGAAGAAGGAGAACTAAAGGTTAATTACGCAGAGAGGAGGAATAAGTCTCCACCTCAGAGTCATGCTGAGTAGCCTCACTCTTATGATTTAGTGTAGACATTGCTTGCGGGGGAAGGGGCATAAAAATTATTAAAGTAAAGAATTGAAAAAAATAAATAAGCTGTCATTACAAACTGTTAAAATCCCCCAACTGTGTGAATAAGGCTTATAGAGTTCAATAACCAGAGCCTGACTCTGCCTCTGTATTGAACTATGACTTCTCTGGAGTGGGAGGTTTCAGATTTTTAGGGGAAATTTATTCAAACGGTTCATTATAATGTTTGAGGGAGATTTCTGTGTCTGTCCAAAAACACATACACACAAGAGCAAATTGCTAAATTAAAGAAGAAATGTCCCAAATGCGCCTCCTTTCTTTCAATAACACACTTGTCCCTGAAAACAAGACAGATAAGTTTGTGACAAACTCAGAGGCTCAGCCGCTTTAAATCATTTGTTTGCCACAAACGGATAATCTTTCTGGCTACATCCCTGTTTTAGCCTCAGGACAGACAGTCATGACTTATTGATAAGAAGCGATCAGCTCAGAAAGATGAAGATCTGAACATGTTTATGTTGATGCTTGTGCAGCAGGCAGACCGGTGGCTGCGACTTGACCACAGCATGCAGATGAAAGGCGGTGGGTGGTGCAGATTTGTACCCTTGATGTGACATGGCTATTACAAAATGGACAGTTTATACCGGCTTTTAAAAGCTTAATAGGACGCAGGCTCAAGGGGATTATCCAGCAGCTGCTGGAGGCCACAGAGAGAGGCAGAAATTAACTTCTGCATGTGAGAGTACTGCATCAATCAGCTGCACAGAAACCTCACACTCATACCTCATTCATTTTCACCTCGCCTGCTGTAACTGAGGAATTAAAGCTAATTCCATGAAGTCATTTGTTTAATTTAAATCTATCTCTTCACTGACACTCGATTTCACTGTGTCACACACACACACACACAGCCTGTTGCCTTGCTTGTGCTTCTGTCTGTCAGGCAGACCCTACTCAGCAGGGGTGACACTGAAATATGATGCTTTCTGCCAAAAAGTGGATTGAATTCAAATGTTAAATTTTCCATCAAAACAGGAATGAGAGCAGAATACTGAGTTAAGGAAGGAATTTGCATTTTCTGCAGCAGGAGCAATATTATACAATGAATTATGTTATCACTTGGAACACTATAGCCACAAATATCCACTGTTTGTAATGTGTGTGTGTATTTGAGTGGTAATGAATTCGATATAGTAAAATTGCTTGCTCTGGACTCTCTTTTGAGCCACATGGCTTTAGGGATGACAATGTTGGTCTCTCTGTCTGTGGGTCTGTCCGGACTAAAATATCTCAACAACTACTGGATGGACTTGTGTGAAATTTCTGTAGAGACATTCATGTTTACAGAGAAACCTTTGTAGAACTCATGACTCATGGAGTGTCATCATCAGGTTGTATTGTTACCAATACTTTGGTTTATTTCCAAACACCTGCAAAACTAATGAAAAGAAAACCATCAGCCTCAGGTGCACACACACACACGCGCACACACACACACACACACACACACACACAGAAAACACTATTCCTGGTAAACATCTGTATCTCAGTTACAGAGTGGTTGATGTGGCTCTTGACTCTTAGTATTGTTTACTTTATAGTATGATGTAATAAAAATAGGACAACAGGTGATCATTGTAAATCAGACCTCAATGGCACACTCCCATCAACAGGGCTGAAGCCAGGAATACAACTAAAAGTAAAGTGAGCATGCTTTCAAAAGTGATGCCATAAATTGTTTTTATTAATCTATTCACTTCATACAAAGTGCAGTAAACAGAAGTCAAATTGATGTTTGGTGTGACCACCCTTTGCCTTTAAAACAGCACCAGTCCTCCTGAACTTTTTCAAAGTTCATGGCAGGCAGGTTGTTCCAAGTATCTCTGAGAACCGGCTACAGTTCCTGTGGATTTAGGATGTCTCAGTATCCTCTGTCTCTTCATGTGTTCCCAGACTGACTCCATAATGTTGAGATCAGGTCTCTGTGGCGCCAGACCATCTGTTGCAGGACTCCTTGTTATTCTTGATGCAGAAGTTGTTGTCATGCTTCAGAATGAATTTGGGACTAATGGATAAGAATCTACACATCTAAAGTGCAAAAAACCTTTGCAGAGTACTAATATTTTCTGTACTTGCTTGTTTGAGTTCAATTGTTTTGTCACCTGTCTCCTGTTTTCTACAGTTTATGCTTTATTTCTCAACATGAAGGTCTAAATGCTGTTTCAAAGTCTTCCTCACACAGCCAGGAATTAAATTCTGGTTCGCAACAACATTCTCCTTTATTTCATTAGATTTTGTTTTAGTAAAAGTATTGAAATACATACCACAGCAGTGCTCTGAACTACATGCAATATAATATTTCAGCCACATCCCAGTGGTTGTTATGATATTTCAGTCTGGACCAAAGTGGTGGACGGACCAACCATTCATAAAGATGGATGGGACACTAAATCTATAGGCACTTACACTTTCCTATAGTTTTGAAACTGTATCATGTCACTCCCCCACTTTTGTTATAAAAACATCTCAAATCTCAGAAAGAAAGCAGCTCACCTCAGTGGCTTCACAGCTATACAGCCCTGCTCAAAAACTTTAACTGTGTGTTGAAATAAGATGAACCATCGTTTCATCTGACAAGATGCCACTGACAGATTGATTACAGCTAATGACAGACTTACAGGGATTAATGGAGTTACAGCCTGCTGATATGTCAGCTGGCAAGTACTCAGCAAAGATGTATGGGGATCATTCATAGTCCTGACTCACACAGATGTATAATCCAGCTTCGCTTGTTCTCCTGTCCCCTGCTTCTCCAAAAGCATTACATTATTAAACATGGCTCTCACCTTACAGTATTCTGTAGAAGCCATTCAATGTACAAAAATAATTTGGAGCTCCTTCAGTATTGGATGTTTGTAAGACACAGGAAGCTAGTTTCTCAAAAGCAGCCAGACATGAAAGTAGCTACGTCAAAACCACCCATCATCTTATTTACCGCACTTTATGCAAATCAGGTCAACTGTGGGTCATTTCCACTTGCAGTTTTACCCCAAGATTTGTGGTGATGCTAAATTTTGCACCCCTGAACTGTAAGCCATTACATGCAGCAAATCTCAGTGGTTTTTCAGCTACCTCATGTGCTACATTTGCACATAGCCTGGATGTTTGTGTGATGGCTGCTTTAAATGGTATCACCAACACACCAACAAATCCAAGATGAGTACATATATAAACTTGAGAGTAGCCATCAAGCTGTCATCAGATCTCATCACTCAAATCAAAATAAGAAAAAGAAAAGGAGGTGAAAAGCTGCTGAAAACCCAAACCAGCCTCAGCATTTCCAGATGTGAAGCTTTTTAATGTTAAACAAAACAATGTTGTTTCCTCTGAAATCAATTTACACTTCTGCTGCTCCAACACATACAAACATGTTTGCCAAAGAGAATATGGCACCTGATTAGTGGTGGAAATTGGCATTCCCTTCAGCTAATGAGACCACCCTGCTTCTGTTTGTTCATATGTTTGTAAGACATCAGAGGCTTTGATGAGGTAAGGAGATGCAATGTGATAAACTGCCAGCACAACACCCGGAGAACAACATAAACTGTATACTGTACATGCAGGTTGTACATATACGGGCGGTAAAGCCTGTGCACAATCAAAGATATTTGGAATTGGCTCAACTACAAAACAGCAACATTATATTTCTAAGTTGATATTGCACATTTTTACACTTGTATAATCTGACGGCTCCATCTGTTCGATCCACTGTGGCTTCTTCTCCCACATAGTGAAAAAAGATACACTGGCTGCCAACCCTGCAATAATGAGCTTTAGCTGTAGAAGATTCACACCCACTGAAGAACATGCAACAGTGTTCTACTTTATAACATCACCGAGATTTACCGTGTTATTTAATGAGCTTTAGAGGTGCCGGTTGTCTGACTTTGTTGTAGAGCCAGGCTAACTGTTTCCAGTCTTTGTGATATGCTAAGATAGCTGGCTGTAGCTACATATTTAGCATGCAGCGTATATGACAGTGAAATCAATATTTTCCTTTCACTCTTAGAAATCTAATAAGAATATTTTGAAAACATAAAACTTTTCATTTTAACCTACAATAACTGATTGTTTTGGCCACTTGGGGGCAGAGGAAACAAGCTTTTCATTTTGAATTGTGTTATCCAATATTCACTCTCATTTAGCTCTGTTTAAACACCAACTCCAGGGAGAAATATTATTTGTCTCTAGCTGTTAAATGCTCCACTATGTTCACCAGCTATAGTCGCTGTCTGTCTGCCATCTAATGCTGTGGAGGTAGTGTAGGCTACAATGGCCTTTTTTTTTTTTTTTTAGCTTTTTTTGCTGAAAACAGCTGCTATGAGAGAGGTAAGAGTAACACTCTCACATCATTTTCACATTGTCATTTTATAAGTTGTCAGTATAAAATATAAAAATTATGATTGCTTTAAATTTTAACCAGAAGTGAAGGCTCAAACGCTACATGATGGGATGAAAACACAGTTTGATCAAGTTGACAACAAAACCAGTCCTTAGCTACTCAACAGAAGAGATGGTTGATACGACATTGTCACATGACAACAGAGATTAAATACTGGGTACAACCACTGTGTAAGATCTTAGCAATGAGGTTAATTTTCTGAAAACATACTTGTACTATTAATGGTCAAGAGTTTGTACAGACACGATCCGTAACACACCATTTATAACTGAGGGAAACAGACCTGAAAGCAGAACTGTGCAAAAGAGAAATATAGTTACAGTATAGTAGAATAGTTTATTTATATAGCGCCATTCAGACACAAGGCAATTCAAAGTGCTTTACAGAGGCATCGAATAAAGTTTTTCTTTGTCTCCACCACACTGTTATGCTATTATAAAAATGTATCTGATAATATGTTAAAATCGTCAAGCTCTCAATCATTTTGTGGTTTCATTCATGCCTTCAGACAGTAAAATAAAAAGCAAATGCCAAAGAGAGGAACTAAATATGTGTTTTGAGTCACAGAAAAAGCAAGAAGCCCTTATACCTAAATGACAATGTTGTTTTTTTTTTTTTAAAGTGTAGGAAACTAAAACTACTTACAGTTATGGAAAGATTGCCTTCATGGTTAAAATAAATAGACTAATTGTGGTCTGTTGCCCCTTCTTTTGTATTCAGTATCACGCCAGTGGTTGCTGAGTGAAAACATTGCAGGTTTTAAGCCATTTGAACAAACAACCAATGTTGATTTTCTGGTGAGGATAATCTAAAAAGAGAAAACAACAATGAAAACAGAGGGTCTTCCAGCCCCCAAGTTACTGTGTCAGACAGATTAGAGTTCCTCCCTCTGAGCTTTAGCCGGTGATAAAGCTCCGCAGGGCAACAAACCACAAACATTACTGACTACTTTTTTTTTTTTAAGTTTCCACTCTGACATCGACTTTTGATGCTAGCAAGCAGGATTAGAGCTGCATACGTCAATGGAAAGAATCATGTTGATTTCAGTCAGATGAAATAAATGTGTATGAGTCAAAGTGTGTTCAGGTCTGCAGCGAAGCAACTTTTCACCTTGCATCATTTGCAGGGATTTGTTTATTCGCACAATCATAAGTAGCACAGTGAATTTGCGTCTAATCACGTCTTCCCATTGACTTTGAATGCAATCACACCACCTCTGAAATTTGCTACAGAAACTTCCAAAGACCAGACTGAAACAGCATCCATACTTGATGCCTCCTTGGATGTTTACAGATGTAGTTAAAACTCCTATAATTTCACACCACACAATTTATATCATTATGTGGTAAACAGCATTTCTCCGTACACAGCCAGTGATCTTAAAGCATACAAAAGCCTTGATGTCTACCAGTATTTTGTTGCAGGCTGGGTGACATGTCTGCGGTGCAAGTACATAGACGGCAACAACTACCTCGTCATGGCAAAACAGGACAGGCAAACACTTCTTGCCTAATGTTATGTTTCCCTCAAGATGATGTTTTCACGCTCTCACATTCTGGTCACTTTTAACAGCAATTATTTTTGTAGCTTGGTTTTTGACATGTTGTGTTAAAGTGTTAAATGAAGCCTGTTGTCATTAGTCAGCTGTAGCCTAGGCTATGTGGAAATTGCAGGTCATATTGCAGTGTGCTGTCGATTATCATATTGTAGCGATCACACAGTTAGTTTTCTCTCTTGGCACATGTTGCTATTTACTGACAAACAGCACAACCCTAAAACAGGCCTACTCAATCACCAAGGCTCACACAGACATGACAGAATGACCCTAAAGTACAGGAGAAACTAGGTTTATACCAGCACCCTCACTCTTAAAGCGGAAATAAAACATGCATGTTTTTGGCACTGGTAGTGAGAAAATGTATTAGAAAAACCACCTTGCCTAAAATCTGATATTAAAAATTGTGAAAACCACAAATATGACTAATTTATTTTCGTAATTTCTAATTGCTAGCTAACTAGCGAGCAGCCATTTTGGTGTGACGTCATTGCCTTACGTAACGGGGTTGGTTAGGTGCGTTGGCCAGTGAAGACAGTGAAGCATTTCTGAACCGAATTAAACTGGAAATGGAGGACGACGGGATTAATAACGTTGTCTATATCTCTGTCTAACCCTAACCCATCCATAGGTACATAGTTACTAGAACTAGTTTTTGTAGTCATCTGTCATGAAGTGGCGTTATTGCAGTCCAGGACCAAAAGAGGGCTCCAGTACAATTTGCATAGTATCTAAAATACGTAAATTTCAGTAAAAGGCGAAACATTTCCTTATGCATAAATATAATATTTTGCCTACTGTCACTACTATTGGTTCATATTGCTGATGTATTGTTGTTATGGTCATGTTGGTCATGAATAAAACCAGTGCAGTAGCGAGCAGGCAGAGCGGACATCGGCCAATCAAAAATGCTTATTTTGTTGCGAGCCAATTCCGGTGTGGTTAAAAAACAAACAAACAAAAAAACAAGTCAGGTCTCCAGCGGTTTCCTGGATGGACAGTCAGACACTTTAGGTTGAAAAAAGTAAGAATTGCTCCAAAAGTTAATTATTGTGCGTTTACGTTGGTTCGTGGTGGGTACGATATCTTTTTTAATTTGCCACTACACGTGTGACGGCTTTCCGGCAGTCAGGCCATGTGAAGGAAAAGCTAGCAAAAAAACTTTATTGCATGCATTGCAAGAAGAAACAAGATAATGGTGAGGAAGATAACGGAGCTTTGGATAACGTCTGTGGATTATAACGTTTGGAGTATAAAGTCTGGAGTGTCTGAAGTTACCGACTGTTGGAAACGGAGTCACGGTAAGAAATATTTCTAACGAAGTTTGTATCAGCTGTGACCTCTTGCTGAGGGATGTACCATGTATGGTGTGGAATGACGTGAGTTTTAGGTGAATACTTTAAGGCCCGAGTATTTTTAATGGTTGTGGTTTTAATTTCTGACAGTCATTTTGGCTGCTATATTGTACAGCCCAACTCTCATCAGTTCATGCTGCAGAGTTGCTATGGAAACCTTTAGGCTAGGTGACGTGCGTTGGACTGTGTGTCAGGGTGAGGGGACATCAGGTGTTCATGACTGCTGCTGTTTGGAGTGAAAGAAGTGTTCAGTGAGAGCTAGAGAGACTCTCACAGAGACTTTGTGGAACTTTATTGCAGTCAATGATGATGTTCATCTCAAACAGATACCAGTACCTGCCGACTTATGTGGGTTGCTAAATGCCCTACCTGTCTCTTCCCTGCCTGGCTAGCGCGGTTTAGCGCCCTTTCCCTACGGCGGACTGATGCCTCTGTACCGCTGTTGTCAGAGTATGTAGGCCGGTCAGTAGAGTACATATTATAGGCGGTGAAATTGAAAACAGACGGAGCAACTTCAGGCTTTAGTCTGTTGGTCTGGCGAACAACTAGTTTGCCCAACTCAAAGATCTTGTCATCTAGGTAATCTTCATCCAAAAAATGTTCACTGCAAACCCTGGAGTCAGTGCCCATCGGTGGGCTCTCTCTCTTCAGTGCCGCCAACCAGCGCAGCACGACTGCTCTTCGTTTCAGCGGCAGTTTATGAAAATGGACAGTTTTGTCCTTGGCTTTAACTCTGTAAAACAAATTTTTACATCCAGGAGCGATACAATAGTGGCCTCCCCTTTGTCTTCTCCTGTCCTGTGGCTCCTCAGTCTCCATCCTTTCACTATCTTCAACTATTTCACTGTCTCAACCGCCAAGCCAACCAACCCCGTGACGTCACAGGTTATAGTACTGCAAGATGGCGCCACTCTTGCTACGAAAGATGTAACGATCTTATATTTTCTCTTATGTTTACATTTGTCATATTTGTTATGTAATTGTTGATTAGAATGGAAATCCATTTAGGAAATCACGTTAACTTGATTGACTGCTTCATTTCCACTTTAGTCACATCAGAACAGGTACATTCAAGACAAGTTCAAAAAGCCCCAGCTTAATGGGATATATTATCATTTTAGGTATGACGTTTGTGCTGTGTATATAGACATAACAATACTGATTTATATTTGAAGTGATTTTAATATATATGATACACCTTTTACACTCTTGGATCAACTTTATCATCAGCTATCAAACTGATTTCAAACTTACAATGTAAAAAATTGAAAGTGTAATAAAACAAATCCCTGAGAATACATGAATGATTGTAGTTGCACTAAGCATACTGGTTACATTGTACATGGTACAGGTGGTACAGGTTTGTTTGTTGACTCATCATAGTGAAGCAATGTGATTGGTACAGGTCCTTGTAACATTTTGTATTTCATTCGAGCCTGTCCAATAACTCTACGTGAATGCGCAGGGGTGCTAGTTTTCTTGTGTCCTCAAGTTCAGTAGCACCCAGCTGTTTTTTGCCCCATGTAAAAGCTGGTGTTTACACTTTTGCGCAACAGAGACCAACTTGATGCTGAATGGTAAAACCTTGGTCTGCCAGGACCAAGTCTCCTGGTAGTAGTTTGTCTAAGAAGCCTGCGTTTGCCGTTATGTGAGGGTCAGTTGTTCGGCCACCCCAGCCCTAAGACATGAAAGAAATTGTCCCTTGTGGTGTAATTCCTTTGAGATATTTCCAAGTGTTATGCGACTTATACTGTGAGTAGGTTTGTGCCTTTGCTTTTAACTCTTTAGGTTCTTAAAGTTTTGGCAAAAACACATTGGCAGGGAGACTTGCACATGTTCTCGTTCAGGCCATACAACAGACACACTCCCTCTTTTTCAGGGCAACCCTCTTATGGTATTTTTCCATGTTCCCTTCTGCTGTCCTCTTCTGTGGGGATTTGGTGAAGGCAAAGATGGTTGGTACACAGTCAGGCGACAATGGATCATCACTTTTATGACCTGGAAATAAAACAGACATTTTTTATTTTTTGTGGGATTAACCCTATGTGCACAAGGGTATCATATCATTTTTTCAGAAGAGTCTAGACTATCCACAGCTTCCATCATTAGATATGATCATGCTTTTCTCATTTTTATATTAAGCATCTCACCAGAAAATGCTGACAGCAGTTTCACATCAAGGAAAGAGTTATATTGCATCTTATGAATTTGCTGTTTTTCATGCATCTCACCAGAAAAATGCTGGCAGTAAAGATATCTGTTTGACTGTATCACAAACATGATGGTAGGACCCTTGGCTTAGCCATTTTTAAAAATGATGTGCTTAGTGCCTGACAGAAATAAATGTGGGATAATACCAGCTGCATATTGGAGATGGAGAAATTTGCTGATTGATTGCTTTCAAAACCAGATTGCTTTAATGCTTTGTCACACAGATAAGAGTAACATAGCAATTGATAGCTTTGATCTGTTCAGCTGATTATTTTCATATGTAGTATGTTGTGGTGGATTACTTATTCAAAAGAGAACGTGTGAAAATGGATGAAGATGGTAATAAAGATATTTCTTTGCAGAAGTTTGATTAACCATCATAACGTGATTACTTCAGATGGTGTACAAATATGTGTTTCCTCCTGGATTTGCTGGCGTTTGCTAGTGTTAGCATTAGCTCATTCAGTGCTGCTGTTGTAAATGAGACGATGCTATGGAATATGCTGTGCTTTACGCTTAATAAAATGATTTGCAGGTATCTATTACTGACATTTCAAGCTTTCTAATTAATAACACTTAATAACAGAAACTTACCTTGTACAAAATGTGCACTACACAGCCTTGTGTGTTTTGATGGTTCCCAATTCTTTCGATGTATGGCTGTGATCCACTTCTTCCTTCTTTCCATGTCTTTTGGCATATGATGGAAGGCTATATTAGTCTTGCCTTGCCTGTTAGTACACCCCACTGCACAACAGGAGATAACCATGGTTGAATATGTAGATTTCAAAAACAACCGCAGAGAATTTGTGGACAAGGGTATTTATTTAGCACTAGTATCGAGTACATAACATGTCCCTTTTGCTTACCAGGCGGTGGCGGGACGGACATTGTGACGTCAGATGCAAAAGGTCAATTATTATACTGAGAAGTAATAATGATTGTATTTGTTATAGAGTATTGTACAAATGTTTTAGGGGCTTTAGATGTTTAGATTCTTATCCATCACACAATACCATCAGAGAGACATCTGATCCAATATAATGCAATATAATGTCCTCAAACATACAGCCAGAGTCAAAAATAATAATTTATGTTTTTTCTGTTTACTCCACTCTGTATGAAACTGATAAATGAAAACTATTCAAGGCATGATGTATGAATGCATCCCCACTTTACCTTTAGTGCATAACACGTTTGCTCAGTGCTGTACATTCAAAGCTGGAGGTGACTGTCAATGGTATGCATTGTTTTCACTGATGCTTTTAGTTATCATTTTGTCAGTGGACAAATTTTAATTATCTTTTCTTTTGGAAAAAGCACCAATTCAAATGCTTTTCACACTTCAGCAATCTTACAGCAGTTTTGTTGTAAAATCAAGCAAATGATTCATCTACCAGGGTGTATGAGGATTTCACTACCTCACCATGTTGTGGATCACTTTCCCTCACCTTGTTGTCTTTCTCTCTTTTTCTGTGTCTTTCGGACTCAGGTCCAAGCTCATTAATTCACACTGAACATGTGAGTCAGGAAGTTATACTGTAATGTTTAAACAAAGGTTAAGAATTTCCCGAAACTGCTGGGCATTGTTGTTCATAACAGATGTTAGTCAAACAGAATTAAACAAATATATTATGTTGGAGATTGTTTTCAGCTGCACATTTGGTGCTCTAATGAGAATTTCCAGCAGCATGACGGTGTATGTGGGATTGATCTAAAATAAACCAGTGTCCATGTCACCCATTGCAGATGTGTTTTTAATAGCTTTTGGACAAAATGGAGGTCTATAAATAAGCTAGAACAACCTTTAGCTACAGACACAATACTTGTTAGCAGGATAAATTTTGCTTCTGCTCTTTTCATGAAATATATCAACAGCAAGAAAAAAGTTGAATAACATCAGACTTATCCTCTAAGTACTGACTCCAATGTAACTCAACTGGCAATCAGCTGACACAAAGTTTTAGCATTAAGCATTTCAGATTTTACCAGCATTAACACTTGACAGTCAAAATGAAGTCAAACTCATTAAGTATATTTGAACACTGTGGTAACAGGCAATCTGTGATGGGATATGATGTGACACGATTCTGTGTTACCTCCACAGACTGGGTGATGTGACTGGACCGCTGTGTGCGGGCTGTGTGTCTGTGGGAGGAGGAGGAAGGGGAGGCGGGGGGGTTGATGAGGAAGGAAGGATTAGATCACACTGTATTTCAGAATCTCCAATTGGAAAAGACTGGGTGGGAAAGATGATGTAGCTCTGTGGGAAGATTAGAGGAGAGCTCTATCACTATCCGCTGTTCTCTTTCTCCAGTTCAGCCGTCTAGAAGCCCTGCTTCTAGATTCAAAGTGTCAACATCTGCAATGTCATCATAGTGGTGGTAAAGCTATCAAAGCCCCAATAAGTCATATAATTGTGTGTATCAAGTGAGCACAGGAAAGATATGATAGCTCCATATCGTACTGTTCCCTGGTTTGAGACTGTCCTCATCAGAAGAGTGACGGCACTGCACTTTTCTCCAAACACTTAAAAATGACCTATGTCAGCAAAGACAGAGGTAGCATGATGTTATCTGCTGCAAAAGGTCTCAGGAGGAGGTCAGAGTGGACACACTGCCTGCCTAGATAATGGAGATGCTTCATGATTAAGGGTGCTATAATCAATATTTTCTATATCAACAGTGGATCAAATGACAATGTGTAATGTGAAGGGATTGTTCATAGTGACAAATCCACATACAATTTCCTGTCAGCTCTACAGAGCTTTAAAGTGTCCTTTAGCTAATTGTTTTAATTTTTTTTTAACAATTCTGCATTTCTGCTGGCCAAGCTTCCTTTCCTTCCCCAAATTACAACCCATTTTTTTACACTTAAAACTGATCCGTCTAATGTCCAGCCTAAGAATGTCATTACCTCTTTAATATCACTTATTCAAATTAAACTGCCAAAACATATCAACACCTGAACCACATGGCTGGCAGAATAGAAAACACTCATTTGTGGTAGTGCTTCCTTTTTCATGACAGGAGGTGATTTAACAAAAACTGACATGAATGAAATGTACTTACTTGTACTTAAAAGAAAGCGCCAAAATAAAGGAAAAGTTTAGGTGAGAAGCTAAAGCTTAAGTTATGATGTAAGGCCTAATTCCAGCCTTTCTCTGAGATGTCACATATTAATGTTATAGCATGCAATGACAACAATGCAGCGATGTTGCATCATCTATATTGAAAGTGTTAACCCGATGTACTGAGGACATGTGATGTAGGTGGTTTTAATTTGGAATAAATGGATAACATACATAAATTAAGTACACTGAATCGGATCAATCCATATAAATATGCACAAGATGTCAAGACCTTCTTAATCCAACTTCACCACTCTGACCTTCTCATTCTATATGGATTAAAGTCAGTTTGTGACACACTCTTCATTCAGTGTTCAGTAATTGAAGAGCCAGGACCACACGTCAGAGGATTACTGACAATCACTGACATGGTTTATCTGTTCTGAGCCAGTTTATTAAAGCTGTACATCAGCTGAGGATACATCAGTGAAATTACCAGGAAGCAGGAATATTAAAATCCTTTATATGGCAAGAGGGCAGCTTTACATAATGCAGTGCTCCTTTGCAATGAGATAATACCTGGTGCACAATAACATGACTGCTCATGTCCACTACAACTCGGCCATAGACACAAAAGATGAATGAAACACAAACTGGACAGTTATCTGGTCTGTTTTACCTGGACTACCTACACACACACACACACACACACACACACACACAGATTTACAGTATATAGTATATCTACACTTACAATGGGGGAGGCATGTTTTGGTCAACACCACAGTGGCATTAGAGGAAAGGTCAGGGGATCACTGATGTCAGTAACATTCATGGTCTGCGGACCATAAACCATGGTGGACCAACTGACCTTGCTTTATTTGAATAGGCATGAAGAGGTTGATTACCCACAGGAATAAAGTCAAACATGAGAGAAAAGTCTTAAAAATGTGTATAATTTAGTGACACAGAAATGTGTGTCTGTTTCCCTCATTTCCTGTTAGGTAATTAATCATCTCATGACCCCTTCAGGTTTGCCTTGTGACCCTTAGCTGGCTTTGACCACTCAGGTTGGGAATCACTGCCTTACAGCACAGAGTATCTCCCGCTCTCCATGTTTGAGGTGAAAGATTAATGGCTGACAGAGCAAATCAATAAATTCTACTCAAAGAAATACTCCAACATGTTGCATAATATGTTGCCTTATAAATAAATTGACTCGACTAGTCTTTGTGCTAAGCAACAACATGCAAATACATGCAGGACTTACAGCATCAGAGAACAGGGCTCGACTCCATCTGGAGATTTAAAAAAAAAACCCAGCCATCAGCATTTCTAAAGCTCACTAATTAACTAGTTATATTTCATTTGTTTAAGCCATACAAAAACCAAACAGTAAAAACGAGTTGTGGTTTCACAGTGGGTTTTGTGCTGGACTATTTCGTGATAGAAGAGCTGGTAGTTGAATTTTGTTACAGACAGAGCTAGGCTAGTTGTTTCCCACTATTTCAAGTCTTTATGCTAAGCTAAGCTAACATTATCCTGGCTGTACCTTTTTGTTTAACAAATAGATATAAGTGTGGTATCAGTCTCCCCATCTAACCCTCAGCAATAGTGCAAAAAAGCTTGTGTCCCAAAATGTCAAACTATTCCTTTAAAGTTAGTCAGATAGGAATTCCCCTCCCGACCTTTCTGACACAACTACAGCTTGGTGAGATGGATTTAATCTGCTTGCCAGATGTCGTTAGCTCATCCACTGGTGTTTGAATCTGAATCAATTTGTCTGATTGCCCATACGTTAATGCAGTGTCGCCTGCTGCAATTTCCCTGAGAGAGAAGGGCCAGCTAACACATTAGTATAGGAGAATGAATGAACCTACTTCTGCTCCTAATGCAGATTCATTGTCTTTGCTTGTGTCACTGATGTAGGTTACAGAAGGACAAAAACGTCACCCATTACTATATTATCACATCATTAGTATTGACCACAGCAACAGAAGCAGTGGCATCATTATAATGATTGTATTGTAAATACTCAGGGAAACAACAGCAGTTACTGAAAGCTTAAACATCTCAGCGTGGATGGATTATGAAACACTGTTCATTTTGCATCTCTTTCTGGTCAATTTGCATCTTGGTGTTTAGGGTTGGGGTAACTCTCCAGGACATGAATGCGAGTCTATGTAGTTTCCCCAAAAGTGAGAAAACGTGTGTGTGTTTGTGTGTCTGTGTGTGTGTGCACCTCCAACTAAGGTTTAATAGCTCAGTCTAAATAGCCCCGAGAGGGCAATTCCAGACCATCTGACCCCAGAGCTCTTATCGACCGACCAAAATAAGGACACGGACAACAAGCAGTACCTGCAGTGAACAACCCTAGTAAAAAGTAGTGCATACAAACCTCTAAAACACATAAGCACTTAATAAAACATACTAACATACTTACTGGATTACTTAATGACTATCACTCAATTGTACTGATACTGAATCATTATTTTATCATTTATAAATGTACTATTATCAGTATAAGACCTGACAAAAGCACTCTCTTCTGTGATGTTGCATACCACCTAATGTCTCAAATTACTTAACTCTTTTTCCTGTGGGTTAATTTGGTTGCCTTTTATTTAAACATGTTTTTTGTGCACATGTATTTTCATCTATCAGCTCCAGTTTTATAATAGAATCCTCACCTTTGACCCCGGCATTACTCAAACACAGTGTCAATTTTGCATTTAGAGAATCACCGCCAAGAATTTAACATTGACATGACCTTTGTTTATCTCCTGCACCAGCTGCTCCAGATGATAAAAAACAGTATTTCAGTGGCTATAGCTCCATCGTAAACCATGTGACACTACAGTAATGTAGTAATGTGTGTTTGTGTTTTTTTCTGTTTTACCCACTTCCTGAAATAGGCTACACTGAATTCATTGTCATGTTCATGAAACCAATTTGAGATGACTTTTGCCTTGTTACATGGTGCATTATAATACTGGAAGTAGCCATTAGAAGATTGTTGATTGATTGGTTTTAAGAGGCCCAAAGTGCCAAGAAAACAATCCCCTCATCATTACGCCACCACCAGTCTGGACTGTAAACAAAAGGCAGGTTGGGTCCATGGATTCATGTTGTTGATGCCAAATTCTGACCCTACCATCTGCGGGCTCAGGAGAAATCCAGATTCATCCGACCAGGCTACGTTTTTCCAGTCTACAACTGTCCAGTTTTGGTGAGCCTGTGTCCACTGAAGCCTCAGGTCTATGTTCTTGGCTGACAAGAGTGAAACCCAATGTGGTCTCCTGCTGTTGAGATGCTTTTCTGCTCCCCACAGTTGTGAAGAGTGTTTATCTAGTTAACGTAGCCTTTCTATCAGCTCCAACCAGTCTGACCACTCTCCTCTGACCTCTTTCATCAACAAAGCGTTTCTGTCCACAAAACTGCCACTTACTGGATTTATTTTTGTGTGAAAATCTCAAAAGATTAGCTGTTTCAGAATCTCAACAAGCTCATCTGGCACCAACAATCGTGCCAGTGTCAAAGTCACTAGCCACATTTCCATTAACCTGCTTAATGTCCAATTTGAAATTGCAAAAAATTAGTAATAGAAATACATGAATTTTGGAAAATCTGTCAAATGTCAAAAAAATATACGCCTACATGAGGTGGTTTTTCAAACTATTCAACAAAGCAATAATTTACAAAAGTTAAATGGAAACACTTTTTCTGCATTTAAGTCACATGACATCCAAAAACTATTATCTACTACTATCTACTATTATCTCCCAAAAATTCCTGATACTCCATTTCAGGAGGCTGTACTTTTTACTCAAGGACATTTATTTGACAGCTATAGTTAAGTTTTATATCAACAAAATTGGGAAACATTTGTAATGACGCATCTCTCAAATCACTAAATGTTAATACTGGATATATTTGCAAAAGTCTTTTTGTTCAACATTTATGAGCCAAAATTTCATACTGATTAGGATGCTTTACAGTTGAAAAATAAACTTGTGCTACTTTCTGGTGGACAAACTATGGAGACAGTTTTTAAAGCATATCTTTGGAATTTCTGTACTTCCTTTTCTTGTCATTTTTTGGCTGATGGCGATACAGTCTCTGTCATTAGCTAATAGTGGCTGATATATTGGCCTGGGCAACTTACCACCCATATGCAACTCAACTTTGACTAGTTTGTACATCATGATAATGAATTCTTAATGGATACTCCAGGATGATCAAAATATACCACAAAGTAATCCATGAATTACATGACACAGCTAAAGGTGCAGATATTGAAGATGATATGGAAATGAAAGGGGAAAATAATTTTACAAGAAAAGCCACTGTTTTCCACAGAAAACAACATGAACTTAAATGGTTGTAGGAGCGAACCTGCATCACGATTGATTGATTTTTGACAAATCTATTTTTACACCTCACAAATACTCCTGTTCTGTTGAACTTATTGATTACAACAGTTTGCAGCCTCCTGGGATATCACAAATCTGTCACCCCTTGCCCTCTATTTTAAAACAGACAGAAATATTATAAGATTGTGTTTTTTATCCAGGTGTGATGCCAGCTTGGCTAATCATCTATACTCTTGTTCTGTGTGCTCTGCATCTTGTGTTCACACTCCAATGTGCCTGCACTTGCCACTCAAATGCCACCTCGTTATTAACCCCTGTGGTGTGATGCAGCTCAAATTGTGACCTTTTTCCTCATGCAACCACACTGTGCATCAGGGTTGTAGTGCAGTTTTTCATTGACATCTCAATGTCTGGATCAAGATGTAGGCTAGTATCCCAGGCACATTAATTTTGACAGACTCAAACCACCACAGGAACTATCAAACATACGAAATAACTTTAGCCAACCAACACTAACAAATCAACACAAAGGTAGCTTACACAGTGTGTCAGTAAGCATACAAAAAATAGCCATCAAGAAAAGCGCAGCTGCTCATTATAGGTCTACACAGTATGAATGAGTGGATGACTGCACCTGATCACACAATCACTTGCTTTGATAGAGTTCATCATCAATGACACTGCGGCCACATATTATCACACACACAGATCACAGTAGCTACGCATTTTCCAACACATGAAAGGTAACAGTTACGTTGCTACATATTTAAATCCCTGATCCAGCTCCATAACAGAGAAACCTGTACTCACCCATTAGAAGGCCTCACGCTCAGTAAGTTAGTAACAACACTGCTGAAGTCCAAATTCCTGCCTCCGCTGTTCTCCATTGAGAGTGTAGCCAATCTAGCTAACGTTGGCTCCGGCCGCACGTAAACATTGCTAGCATTCAATGAACTTAAAGCATGGTGAGTAAAAACTTTTCTAATTTCGTCAGTTTAGCAGTAAATTCATCCTGTTCTCTCCTGTCCTTCCTCCCATCACCGCCGCTTTTTGGTTGGACTTGCTAAACATTATGTTGCTAAGTGAGTCGTCCATTTGCTGAAGAAAACTAGCTTCTTGATGAACGGTTGAGGAAAAAAAAACTGTCGTAACACACGCAGGTTATCTCAAATGACAGGGAGCGAGCTCATTGGTCAGATTAGGATTTCCCAGCAAGCTTTACCTCGTAACTCTTGGGAAGAAAGTAACCAAATTAAAGTGGTAGGTGGAAATGATAATTATTTCTATTAAACATGCAGTTTTAGAAAATTTCAATAAGGGCAATAGAAATATAAAGGACTATGATTCAAAACTTTAAGTGTGATGGGCCCCTGACAGCTACTGGGCCCTGGTGCAATACTGTCCTCGACAAATGTAGGTAAATACGGTGTTGCAGTCATCCCACCATTTTATAGTTACATCACCATATCTATTGATGCAGAATGAATTGTCACGGGTATTGCTTGCCATTTCCTGTGCATATTTCCTATTGAGTAGATGTGAACATGTTAGAAGAAATATACAGGTTGATGAATAACAATAAGAATGGAGGAGGATTGCTGCAGACTGAATTTCCACTCAATATAATGTAACTGTCCTTGTAATCCAATTTTGTGCTTTAATCCATTTAAACAACAGGCCTTGAGGGGGGAATGCCAAGTCAGTCAGTTGATACAATGGAAAAGAATAAAAGTCCTCCAGTGACAGAAAAGTTTTTGTCCTTAAATTATACATTAGACTTTGCTGCACATTTGTGGATTGCCAAATGGATCCTCTTCTGTGATGTGTTAGCAAAAAGAAAATCTAAATCTACTTAATCTGTTTACAGCACCGGTGGATTTCAGAGTTTACCCTGTTAAATGTGAAAAAAAAAAAACATTTATAATAACAAGGGTTGCAATGAAAAATGATTTTTACTGTAGATTAATTAGTTGTTTTCTTTATTAATCAATTCCTTTCTTAACCTACAAATGTTAAAAAAGAGAAAAGAATGCCCATGGTGATATCTTCAATCTGCTTGTTCTGTCCGACCAACAACTGAAATCCTAAAGATATTCAATTAACTGTCATATATGGCAAAGAAAATCAGCAAGTCCTCCCATTTGAGAAAACAAAAAAACAGTATTAAGTTATGAAAACAATTGGAAGGCACACACACACACACACACACACACACACACACACACACACACACACACACACACACACACACTTGGACCATTATGAAAGGCAGATATTGCCCCAGGGTGAGATGTTCTTGATGGGAGAGACATGAATGAGTTTGAGAATGATGTCTGCAGGGCTGCGCCCAGTCCTCTCTGAACCTTTTTTTGTAGAGTGCTGAAAGTATTTGACACAGACATATAAATCCACCGGTATAGGATGATCCTCTGGCTGACCAATACACTTGCCAAATTCATCCATCCCTTCACCAAAAGAGCTCATTTTGAAAAATCAGCAGTGAACCAGGGGAAATGAGGAGAAGAGGTCGAAATATGCAACCCCAGGAGCACATCCCCTAGCTGTTTCCCGTCTCACAGCATGTGGAGCATCAATATTTGAGTCTAACCAACCTTTAGGTAATACCCAAACCTGAAACCAAAACTCAAAGAGTTTGCTGCTCCAAGAATTCCCTCTGTTCATCTGTCTTTCTGAGTTCATCACACACACTAAAAAGACATAACCTGGTTTCCCTAACTTTTCCCAAATCACACGTGTGCATTCACACCTTTAGCACCCATGCTGGCACTCGCATGTAGACGCAAATTGACGCACCCACATCCACACACTGCCTCACACACTGACACACTCTCCTATCTCATCAGTTTGCGGCAGGTTTCATCACTCACCCTGGCTGTTGGGCCCCCCCTCTCCCTCCTCGCAGTCCGTCATGTTGTTCAGCATCCTCTCTCCTCCTCAGGCTGTGCACACTGAGCACAGCTCTTGAGCTTGTTGCTGAGAAAAAAAGCTCTGGGTGGGCTGCAGCCAACGACAAGATGTCCTTAACTTCTGCTTCTAAAAAAAAAAAAAAAAAAAAAAAAAAAGCAGTGGAGAAAGAAAAGCGATATAGTATCCTCTCTTTTACTTGTCTCGTCTGTTGCGTGATCCCCCCCTGTCTCTCTTCAGGAGGAGGATGGAGAGACTGAGAGCGGCTGCAGGGGAGAGTTGATGATGGTGCTCGGTGTCACTCACATGCACGCTCTCGGTCTCTGTGCGCCACTCGCCCCCCAGTCAGTTTAAGCCCGATGACTACATTCATCATGTATTCAGAAGGTATTATCCCTCTCTTCCTCCCTCCCTTCTCCCTCACGCATGTTCATCATCATCCATCTCATCAGGAGAGAGGGATGGATGGAGAGGGATTGAGAGACAGAGGGGACGCACGTCAGATGACGGAGTACTGCCTCCTGAGATTAAGCATCTCCTTTGATGTTCTTTTCAGATGGAAGCTGAGATTCCATTTCATTACTGTGTATTCATCCCTCTTTTGTTATTCCCCCCCACCCTGCTTCACTCTTTTATATTTTCCTGCATGGTCATGGCCCATTATCTGTAGAAGGGCTGCAGGCTGTGCTTGTATAACTCTTTCTTTTCATTTCAAATCTTAATCTAAATTTAAAAAAAAAGAACTGAAATACAAGCGCTTAGCTTCTGCTCTAAGTGAATTTGTAGGCAGTAGCGGGAAAGCCATCATAGTAGTGCTGTGTCCTCTTAAGGTTTCATCTCTGAATTTGGTAGATTCTGCTTAAAGGGAAAAAAAGAGGGGAAAATCAACTTTGCATTAAAAGGTTGTGTCAGATGACCCACACTTTAATTCTACTGACATTTATGTCAATTTTAAACATCACCGTGTTTTAACAAGACCTAACCTCTCTGGCTTTCTGAATATATCAATAACTTGTAATTATTGCACAAGAGGTCACTGAAAGGACCCAGAGCTCCGGTCAAATTGCAATTTGTGAGGAAGGAAGCGTCACACAGCCAAGGACAGGTGGCTTAATGAATAGAAAAGATAGATTGTGAGAGGAGAAGATGGCAAAAAAAAAAAAGAGAGGATGAAACAGAGGTGGTTGATGGGGAGGAGAGGGGGAAACGGGGAGAAGATTAAGGGAGTAAAGGTAGGAGAGGCTAGAGGATGAGGCAATTATGGAAAAGATGAAGGAAGAGACATTCAGGTGGCTGTTAAAGACTAAAAAGCTGCACACTCATGGATTACACATTCTTGTGTGGTGTGTGTGTCATCCCATACTGAAGTTTAGAGAGCATCACTAATCCACACCACCTGCCGAGTGATAAAGATAGCATGGCCAAAATCACAACAGGCATTTAATGGATGAAAGGAGAGAGAGAGAGAGAGAGAAAAGCTTTTTTCAAACCATTAGTATTTGTATGCTTAACATCATTTCACAGTGACCTGTGTGCCCATCTCTGGTTAGATGATCTCTGAGTTTTGGCAGATGTTCAGAGAGACTTTATCCTGACTGACTGAAACCAGCTACAGACTCCTTCATGCTCACTCATGTCACATCTGGGTGCGCAGGCCTGTCAGTTAGTTTAAATATCATGCACTTTTCTATAGCTCCACTGTAATTACCACAGGACACATGAGAAAGTTGTTGATGTTGTTGTTGGCAATGCTTTATTTTATAGGTGTGCAAAAAACTTTATTTTTCAAGAAGAAAAAGGAGTAACCCTCAACTTTTCAATGGCAAGATAACACAGCCTTGAGACTTTTATTCAGCGGAACACAGCGGGTGAAATGTGTCTACAAACAAACATACAATTCAGCAAGTGAAAAAATTATAAATGGGTTTAAATAGAGCAATGTCTGTCATAGAAATTCATCTGGAAGCCAACAATAAACCCAATACAACTGACTAAACTACCTAATAATAGCTGAAGCCTCAGAACATTGTCTGTTTTTTTCCTGAATTACCAAACTACATTTCTCTTCCTGGAAATTGCCAGGAGAGAGCAGCCCTGTAGAATAAAGCCATACCGAAAACTGTCGTCGTATATTTAATGTTTTCAGCTCTGTAACCCTTGCCTCTGAACCCCTTGAACCCCTTTTAACTTGAAGACTCGATAATCATCCCTTAACTGCCTGTCACTGCTTTAAGTGAGATGGTACCTTATCTACTGTCTTTTCTATTGAAGGCTTTTCAGTAGTTTGTGTTATTTCATTTCTGAGTGTACCTGTTAAGAGTGTGTTGCTGGTGATAAAGAGCATGCACGCTATAAATAATAATTAATTCACAATTTCTTCACATGATGGACAACTTCTTTAAAGCAGTGATAATATGTCAGTGTTATTGTCACTCCCTGCAAGTGGCCAATAGAGCTGTTAATATGAGTGTAAATTAATGAAACTTTAAATTTAGTCCCTGCTCTGTATGCTGTAGTCTGCATGTGCATCCAGTAGTCGTGTGGTCTAACTCACCATTTCCCTGCCCGGTCAGTGAGAGTGGGGTGTTGGCTGGGCTTTGATTGGCAGAGAGCCTGAGAGCCATCTTCATCTGGGCCAAGCGGCTTTAGCTCTTAACCCTCGAGCACCTCCCTCCCTCCCTTCCTCCCTCCCTCCATCCCCTCCTCGCTCCCTCCCACCCCGCCTGTCTGCCTGCTGATGCACATGTGGCTCTGGATACGAGAGTTTACAAACTCATTCACACCTCTGTTGGTATACAAAAGCATGCAAACGTGCGCTACACACATGTATGCTACCTACAAAGAAAGCACAAGCACACAAACACACTCGTAGGCGCGCAGTGACAAACACACCGGAGTTGACTCTCTGATGCTCTAATCCTGCAGATTAAGGCCATGAAGTGATGGGCTGAAATCCACTTTTTCTTTTTCCTGATCAAGTACATGCAGGGCCTGCTCTGCTGCTCTCCTCGGTCTTGATTCAGCTCCTCTGGCAGCGAGCTGACATCTAACCCTCTTCACACCTATTCATCTGGAAAACCTTTTTACCAGCTGTTGGCACAAGAAACAAAAAACAGACCAGTTTGATCAGTGCAGTTGGCTCTAATTATATTAGTGGTTTAATTAGAGGTTTTGTTAAACACCAGCTTGACCCATTATTTAGTCCAGTATGGTTTGAATTGACCAGAAGCAAATGATCCACTGATTCATAGTCATATTTTTATTAGCAAAATGGTTCTCTCTTCATCTCCATCATGAGCATCATCAGAAGTGACCAATTTAAACCTTTCTCTTCATTAGTGGCCACGCTGCAGCCACAGATGGGACTGCAGGTCATGAAGTTAATAGAGAACAACATGCAAAATTCCCTTAATATCTAAAGGGGCAGTTTTGTCATTAGTGGCAGTGCTGTCCTGGGAGATTTAAGATTTACGACTGATATGTGGCTCTGGGAGCAGTTGGGAGGAAGGATGAGAGATAGAGCTGTTCTGAATTTGTCTCCAAGCTGGACCCTGCCAGGAAATCCAAAGGCAGAAATGATCTCTAGTCCTGCCTGCCAAACCATCTGTCTGTCATCACACGCATTCAGCAAAGGGGGGAGAGATATATACAGTATATGCCCCTCATGACCCCGCCACCTGCCAAACACCCCTCCTCCCATCCACACAACCCAAAAAGTGCTGTCAGAGGAGGATTCAGGCATGGCTGTCATTTTAGACTTGGCTGTATTTGGATGAACAATTTCACCTGGTTCCTTTTTCCTGTTATCCCAGTGGAAAATGTTAGGATGTGAAGGTTTCTTTTACTTTAAAGGAAAAGTTTGTCCTTTTTTCGCTTTTTTGCCAAGATTTAGTTTCTGCCAACAAAGTTGAGACATTTTAGTCTAGTTTTCATCTGTGACACTTTAGACTAATTTTTGTCATACATCTTGTTTGTTTAATCTGTGTAAAAACTGAAGTGTAAAAATGACAAGTTGTGGATTTAGTTCAGTTTATGTCCTGGGGTATTTCTTGGTCTGAGAGCAGTAACCCTCTTGAAATATTTTCATGAAAAAAGAATACTTCCCAAAATGTTGAGCTATTTGAGTATGAGGTAGCTTACCTGCACTGCTATAATGATAGCTATTTCGCTATAAAGTCAGCATCAAGATCACAAGTACTGACAACAGCTGCTTCAAACATTCACATATAACAATCAGGATTTTTTTTCCAACTTCAGTATAACAGCTGCAGCATCAAAGTATCATCTGTAATTCCACTTTTCTTCTGCACCAGCCTTATCAGTTCTATGTTTTTTCAGTTTTTACTTCAGAGTGATTTTCTTGGTTAGACAAAAACTCCTTTCACATCATTTAAATGGAAAGAAAGACAGTGACATTATAGTTTCATGTGATTGTTGAAACCTGTCACATTAATATCATCTACCTTCATGTAGACAGAATGTATGGGATCAATAAAATGTCATATCAGGAGTGTGTGCAAATCTAATTAAATTAGGTGTAAGGGGAGGTTGAATGTTGGTAAGTAGATAAGCAGCTCTGAGTAGGTATGAAATTAGAAGATGACAGATAAATAGAAAACACACTTTCTGGTCAGTCTGTGTTGACTTAAAAAGAAATGAAAGAACAGACTTCACACATGATATATCTGCTTCACCATTCCTTAATCCACAAGCCTATCACACCGAACTGTGATGAGGACAAGGTCACAGTTTGTCTCATCTCAGAATAAAAAAAAATCCCATAAGCAAAATTTATAATAAGCATCGACACACGTTGAAGTTATCAGGTGTCTTTATTGTTTTTGGTCCCCATCAATCCCTGAGAAAAACATTTAGCTCTGCAGCTGCAAATTCACTTGCTGGCTGCTAATTTTGTTTGCCTGATGAGCATGACAAATAAGTGTACAGAGGGTTTTTGGCAGTTCTTCACTAAAAACATCTGCCTACTATGGCTGAAAAAGAATGAACCAGAACAGTTAAGCTGTGGGCTGGTGTTTTATTAAAGTCTGTTTTCACATTAGTTTGTGTTTTTCCAATGACCCTATCCTGAGCACAAACATACCCAACGTAAGCTCTAACATCAACAACAGAAAGTAACAGTATGAGAAATGGTATTTCAAGGGGAGAGAAATTTGAGAGGGGAAAGACATGAAAACCAAAACAACAAGCTGGAAGATGCTAAGAAGCTGTGTAGAGCTCATTATAGCCTCTTTAGGCAAATGCAAATACTGCAAATTCAAATGCAGTTCAAAGTGATTTAAAAAGTAATTCAACTTGCAAAATGCTCTAAAGTACTTTGCTTTCAGGTCTTGGATGGTTTACACACAATACATTTTTCCCCCTCACCATTTTTTAGATGAACAGGAAAAACAGGGGGAGACGTGTGACAGCACAGTCTGGAGTAAAACTGTGAATGTTGTGATTATGAAGGGTGCACTGAAATTCTTTATCACTATCACTGGCCAAGGAGATGGACCCAACATGTGCATCTTATCACGTTAATAATGACTAAAGATACTACACTACAAATGTCCAAAGATGTCATGTTGACACTTTCATGCACTAATTGCACTTCCACCAAATTGATTTTTGCTTCTAGTCTCTGGGAGAACCACGCGTGTACAAGTGTCTCCCCTGTCCTTGAGAGTGGCAAATACTGAATCTCAAAGTGTCATTTGAAATATCTTCAGTTTTCTGTATAGCTATGGCTGTAGCCTTTGTGTTTTTTATGGTTTTGTCCCCAGAGTGACCCCAGTTTAATCTCTGCCATTTGGATTCCACAAGATTTGCCCCAGGGCATTCAATAAAGCCAGTGGTCGCTGTATTGAACAGTATGGATTTCACATATAAGTATAAAGTGGGCCTTAAAAAAGGCGCTGCGCAACAAAAGGAATAGTATTTTGTAAACTCAAATGTAATGTAACTGAATGAAATGTGTTTGTACAGTCTGAAACTGAAACTGATGTGGCAAATATATTTGTGTATTTGACAAAATTCTAAATAAGGATTGGACAAATAATGATTCATTATACTGTAAATTAGGCTTGAGGCTGACAGTTCCTTTTTACTCAGATGTTTAAACTGATTTGACTTCTTGTAGCTTTACATCTATTTCAATTACAGCTAGCATATTCATGTTGAAAAGACTCTAATACACAATGTTTCATCTCAGCTGTCTAGAAAAACCACTACATTTCCACAGGTATATTTTCCTCTTCAGCAACACAGCTGTTATGGGTTGATGAGGAAATCCAATGCAGTTTTATCTTGGACGGTAGATCTATCACACCATTAGTTCCACTGAGCAGGAATCGGACAGCAAAGAACAGCTGACGGAGAACAGTAAACAGGCAACATTTGGAACAGATCAATGCTTCCACTCACATGTTGTTGAGCGCCAGATGGGTACAGTTATATCATGTAGCTGGTGGATAATAGATATGATGATATATAGATTACTGTTCAGGGATATTGCAAAGGAGCCTTAAAGGAACTGATGTGTTTTGGCTCACAATCGTACTTTAGAGTGACCGCAGGGCAAGACAGAGAGAGAACATTAATAGCGCATTATATTGTCTCCACAGTGTGTGGATAGTGCTACATCTCTGTCCTCAAAAAATCTTCCATCCATCCCTGATTCAGCCCCATCAATCCCACAAGAACATAATCAGCCTCTAAAAATATTCTGAATTGATCTGCCCTCGTCATAAATTTATTTTATTTTTTTTTTGGTCTCTAATCAAAGTGGTTAAGCACTTTTGGTAGGGAAAATGTCAAATGGTGTAATCCTTTCTAGCAGTGCAATCCTCTCAGCATGATGACGTATTGTAGCCTGTCTGATGGATCAGTGACTGGCAGCAGCATCTCATGAGTTCATTCTATGTACCCTAAAGCTCAGAGGGCACCACCTGAATTGTTAGTTGAATTACATTCAGGCATTGCTAGTTTTACTGTTAGTGTAAGTATTGTCATGCTTTGAATGAACACCCTTCATCTCTGGGAGTAATTCAACAGAAACCTGCCAGAGTTAAGGAAGTTTGCTCACCAATTATGCTAAAATTAAGTGAAGGTTATTCATCATTGTGGTCTTATAACAATAGGGTGTCCATATATTCTGGGGACATCTGGTGAACTCCTAACCAAACATATACTCCTAACCATGCCCTAGCTGGAACTTAAAAAAATTGTTTTTATGTTGGAAAAAGTGAAGAAGGAGTTGCCCAACTGTCTGCAATGGACTTTACATGACAATATTCACAAACTTTTATGAAAAATGCTTTTGATTCTTTTGATCTGTGGACCCTTACAAGTGAAAAGAATAAAAAAAAATTGAGGAATAGATAGACAATATGACTTCACGACTGCTTCAAAGGTAGGGAGTCGAGTTTTTATTTCATATCATCATTTCAAAAACATTGTATATTTTAAGGGTATATTGACCACCGAACTGGAAATGTCCCTGGTTTACATTTCAGATTTCTTGTCATCTTATATAACAATAAGTTCAGTTAGCTTTGTGTTTAAAGAAAATATTTTGACATTTTGGGAAATAAACCTATGTACACATTACATTTTTACAGGATTAAACGAGCATGTTTGCTAGTGAGCTTGAGAGCCTCCCCTTTCCTTTGACATGCTAGCTTTTTTACACCAAAGCTAGCATGTGCAGGTAAACTTGCTAAAAAGGCATCCGACTCCTTTCACATTGCCAGTAGATGAGACTCAGAGTGACTTGCTAGCCGCCGTGTAGACCGGTAAAATGGATCGATTGCGTTTCATCTGCAGAGTTGGTGTTCCTGTTAGTGTTGTAGCATCTTGTGAAGCAGTCAGTAGCCTAAATGTGTGTTTTTAAAACTTATACAGCAGGCCTGCACAGTGGCTAGCAGCTAGCTAGCATGGCTAGTATTGTTAGCATAACTATGCTATGCTTAAGCCCCTTTCACAAACTGGCTCCTTTCAATGTGGAGGAGCAGTGGCTTCATGTAACTTGAAGTGGTCGTGACTTGAAATTGGTTTAACTCTAAGTTGGTGTAACTAAGGGGGGTAACTGTAGGTAATGCAGGCTGCACACGGATTCATTTGCCTAGAATGGATTTTATTACTATTTAGGCCTTATAAAATGTAACCCTGCTGCACTAGTGCTAGAGATTTTTCCCTGCTGTGCTGGCTGCTGACCAACAGAGGGCGACACAGACTGTATGTCTGCTACGTCCCTGGATAATCACTGTTGATTATTTGCACCTTTTTATTAGATTGATTCATCATCTGGGTGTAGGTATATAGCACTATATTGTACTTGTCAGTTCCTTGTCTTCTTGTCGTTTTGTCAACCAATTCCAGGATATAATCCTTTCTTTCTTTTTTTTTTTTGTCTTGTTTGACATCTGCCTCCTGTGAGTTTCTGCTTTGAGGTTTTCTCTGCTCTGCCCTCATGACAGCACACTGGAATTTAAATTTGGATGCTCATCTGGGCAGACTGTTGTGATTCACAGCTATTATACCCCAGTTAGCACTGAAACTGTGAGAACAAGTCCTGAGAGAACTTTTCATCTCTGTGTTGTTTCATGACAAGCCACAAAGACCTGGCTGTGATCCTACGATGATATAATTTCATCACCAAAGGGTAATAACATTCTGTAGGTCAATAAAAAAGAACACTGGTTCGCTGGTTATATGCCTTTTTGTCATTTTCATGAGCCACATTGGAAGTTCAAAAGATTACTAGTGGATTAACAGATACTATAAAAACAGATGAATCAGATTCATATTTTCTGTAACTATATCTAAATCACTTAGATCTTCTCATCCTCTCAGCTGGAAATTGGATGGGCAGCGATGTATGATGGCCTCAGTGATCCTGACGTAAGCACAAAAGAGGCATTGCCACACACTGGTTATGCAATCAGCAAATCTGTTATCTAAACTGAAATTGATGCAAGTGGAAAAGAAAAACCATATAGATATAACCTAGTGTTAGACATGCAAAAGTCAGAGTGACAACTCAAAATATGAGCTTGTTTACTCAAAAATATGTAATCTTCTTGATAGTTTAAAATGCATAGCAAGTGGGTTTAAAATATGGGAATCAAATGGCGACAAATTTGCAAATTTTTTGTTTTTTGATTTGATTTTTATTTTATCAGCATGTGAATTTTCCAAGAGAGACCCGAGAAGAAGAAACAATCACACAAAAAAACAAAGAGCGCACAATTACACAATAAAATAAATAAAGGAACAAGGAATTAAGAATCATAAAAACATCAGACAATAAAGCTTTAAAATCTCCAAGGGAAATGTAAGACTCTAGTTTGAGGGCAGTTTGCAGTTCATTCCATTTAAATGGTGCCTAGTACTTGAAACCAGTTAGTACATGAGGGACATCAAAGGTTGTAAACTGTAGATTTAAATGAGAGAAGAGATGTGAGGGAGCTTCAACAGTGGAACTATGAATGAAAAACATGAGATGGCTCTTTCTTTTTGACTATGGGGAGGTCCAACCCACTGTGCAATACAAGCCTATTTGTAAGCCATAGGAACCTATTTTTATTTCTTGATTTCTAATCAAATGTTGAACATGTCTACTCTCAAGCCAAATTCATAAGTATTTGTACGACTCAACAGGAGCAAAAGCTTTAATGGCAGGGTGGTCAGAGTCAGTGGTGGAGGTGTAGAAAACCATGTACTTGGTTGTTTCTGCATTTAAGAGTAGTTAAGGAGAGAAAATTGGAAGTCTTCAAAGGTGAAAATGAGTCAGAGCCTGGGCTGTGATGGAGCCTTCGGCATATAAAAATATATCATCAGCAAAAAACAATGGACACTAATTTAAATGACTTCAAAGTTGATTGATTTTATAGGTAGCAAAATAATGTCTTCAAGCCTACATGAATTCGGAATGGCCTGCAGGCAGGAAAGGTGAAACAGAGATAATCTGCCACAACAAAATTACACCAACATCATTCACTAACAGGCTGGCGAGTGCCAGATACAGATTTCATGTTTATAAACATCTTTCCTAATGACTGGCTTATAGCCTTATGTAACCTCTGTACCACAGAGTAATCACATTCATATTTTTGTGCAGTGTTGCTGGCACAGCATCAGTAAACTCACATATCTCCTCAGGGGATGGCTGCAGGGTGGAGCAGGGACCCCTGCTGCACGCTGAGCTAAGTAGAGCCAGATCGCTGTGGGCAGCCTGGGAAGACTCTAGTCGCCTACATGTGAATTATTAGATGACCCTCCATGCAGCCAGAGACATGGAATCCTCTCCAGATGAGCCCTCTAACTCTGTAGACAGCAGATAATAGAAACCTGGTTTCCATAGCAACAGGGCACCATGTCTAACATAGCAAGCAGTACACGTGTCTGAGGGTGTTTTTCTTTCTCTATGTTCTCTCATACTTTTTTTTTCTGTTCAGACAGACACATACCTCTGCTGCGAAATCCTCGACCCCATAGAAACAATTGAAACCATATTTTATGTTATAGAAACAGACAGAATAGAACAGATGGTCGGATGAGAAGATTGATGCTACTCTAAAATTAAGTCCATAAATCTAGACCCAGAAGACAGTCCTCACTAATTGACACGTTAGCTCTAGTTTGTTTAATACATACAAAAAAAGAAGGACGGATCACAAAATGACCAAAAAGAGATGCGAAACAACTACAAAGACATGGAAAACATCCTCAAAGAGATGCTAAACGACCACAAAGAAACGCAAAACAACCAAAAAACAAGCAGAATGACCACAAAGAAACACAAAACAACAGCAAGTCGCAAATAATACAATACCACCACAAACAAATGCTTCCAAAAAGAAGTTAACATCTACAAAAAAAAACCACAAAATGTTTAAAAAAAGATGACATGGGCGTGTGGTTTGTGGTTGTTTTGTGTCTCTTTCAGTCTGGGTGTCTTGCTTTTATGTTGGAGGGGTGGGGGCCTTTTACATGTCTGTGTTCTGGGGTCCATTGCATCATGATCTGTCCATGGCATCATGGTCTGGGCCTTGATGCCATGTAAGTATTTCTGGTGTTTTCCCTTTTCCTTGTGTTTCTTGTCCTCCCTTGTCTGTCTTTCTCTGTGTGTCTGTGTTGTGGATGTGGCGCTTCTCTCTCTCTCTCTCAGCTACCTGAGTCAGTATCTACCACACTTCTGCAGCCATATGTCACCAGATTGTTGTTTAAGTTGGTTTGGTAGGTCACGTTCAGGCTACTTAATGTTGTGCAGTCTAAGTAATTTCCTCATGTTTTTGCTCCATGCTAATAACTATTTCCTTGTGCTGAGCACCACTGCATGCCTGTCAGCTTGCCCACCCACCTCTCAGCCATGTCAACCAGCCAGCCTTGCTTCACCGGTCGTTCTCCTGCCAGCTGGACATCCAGCTCCGTTCTCCGCTTTGCCTTCACTCCCCTTTCGGCAGACTCTGCCTGTCCGCTCCTCAGCTCACTCCTCAGCATGCCAAGTTAGTCATCCAGCCCTATACTCACCACCCAGTCTCTATTCTCCACTCAAACCCTTCCCTGTCAGCCCCCTGCTCCCCTCTACATCAAAACTACCAGAACCCTCATTCCCCCTCAAACTTTTCTTCCAGAGTACAAGTAATAAACTTTCTCTTCGATGTCCTGAGTTTGGGTTCACCTGTTGTTCATAACATAAAGTGCTCAATTATTTCTTTGTTGTGCTTGGGACTTTGCACCACGCTACCCTAAGTTAAGATGTGGTGGCTCTAGGATTGTATTTCGTGTAGAAGGAATGTGCTGTCATCACTTCACCAGCCAACTAACTGCTCAAGTAACAAAGGACCAAATGAAAAACACAACTCGGCCACTCTAGCTAATTAACTGGAAGAATCTTCTTTATTTCACCAGGAGATTCTTTCAACTCGTCAGCTAGTGTTGCTGAGTTGGTTTTTATTGGCTTCATATTTAACAGACAAACACAACAGTGGTACTGACCTTGTCATCTACAGGAAGAAAGCGTACTCGTATTTTCAAAAACATCAAACTAGTGCTTTAGAAACGAAAAAGCTAAAGACCACCGAAGTTGCATTTTGGGAAAAGGCACGATAACCTCAGAAACTAATAAAACTATTGTTATTTCAGTCAGATGCTCTTGACATACAAATGGTTGTACTGACCTGAGATCAGACTCTGTGAGCTTGTTCAGGGAGACAATTAAAACTTCATAATTTTGTACCCTATTAGTCACCACAGTAATTGGACTTGAAAACACATTAACACATTGCACATGTTGTATGTCAGTATAATTTTGCTTTTGAGACAGTTTATATTTCCTGCATATTTAATCTATTAGTCACAAGACATTTGAACATATTCACAGAGAACAGTCAGAGAGTCTATGCAGCATCACAGCAGGTGGGACATCTGGAGAGGGAGCGATGGTGAGCTTGGGGAGAGAGTTTCTTTTTCTCAAAAGAGCGTGTGTAACTGGTATGACACTGCTTTGACACTTAATGTAAATTATAAGTGTTGCTCTATTTTTCTCTGAGAAATTATTGACTACTCAGTCAGATTGCATCCAAAATCACCAGGGTGAGGGGGTTGGAAAGGAAAACGGAGAACTTGAAGTGCACTGTTCACCTACTGGAAAAATAAGGAGAGGTGGAAGTTATTTCCCATATTTTATAAACTGTCAGTGGACATGTCATGGAAAGGAAGATTCATTTGGCAACAGGTGGGCCAGGGTTTTTTTGCCACGAATGAGTTACCTCCAAATAGAAAAAAACTTGCATCAGCGCTCAGTAGCATCATGTGAGGACCCAGCCTTTTCTGTTGTCCTGACTCAAAGATAGAAACTGTGTTTTTGTATTTTGGGTCATTGTCTCGGTAGTGTCGAGGTATTATCAGCCCTTACAGCAGGGCTCGTGTTGTTTTCATCTTGTGTGTGTGCGTCATCATGGTAAAATGTGGTCCAGGAGACACATATTGTAGCAGGAACTACCACAGAGGCGGTTTTGAAAACTTTGGCAGGTGTTTTCATGTCTGTGTGTCTGTCTGTGGACAGATTTTGTCACTGCAATAACTTCAAAACTGTGCAAGCTGCAGCCACACCATTTTTACAGATGTGTAGTTGGGATCAAAATGAAGGCTGAGGGTAAAAATGGGTGTTTTCCGAGAAAGGGCGACAGATGTAGGGGCTAATAGGGAAGGGGCAGAGTTCAAAGATGGGTATAGTCTGACCCATGAGTCCTGAGTAGCCTACTCATGTAATAATGTAGTAATGCGTCGTAAGATTGACGAGCAGGTCCCATCGCAATATGGTCTCTAGTTAGGAAACAATCTCAGCATTGAAGTGAATGTACATGACTGGCAACTTCATTATTCTTGTTTTATTCCTGGAGGTCTTCCCTGAATTAGATTTCAAGAATTGGCTTGTTTGATTTGAATTTCAGGAACTGGCAGCCATTCACCACCTTTTATTTAATCATCTCATCCTAAATTAAGTTAAAATGGCCCATTTTTTACTCTGTGCTGCCAATAACATTAAGGAGGGGACTAGCCAATGAAGTTTGCTCCCTCATAACCAACTTTATATGTTTAGAAGCTGAGTGTTTCTTACATTTGTCATCTAAGATTTTGAGTCACGTCAAAGCATAATGCTGCAAGGGGTAAATGCTAAAAATAAACAAATAAATTCCAGTAAGTAAATGTCTAATCTTTTTGTTGATATCAGCTGCTCATCAGATCTCAAAATATCATACAAATCACTTCAGTGGATTGCTCCGGGAAACCTTTGTTATACTTCAAAATAAAGATTTGCATGTGAAATAACGGGGACATCAATGTTTTTCTGTTGTGGCAATGGTGGCAACAAACAAAATGCTAAATGCTAACATCACAATGCTAACATGTGCAACAACAACAATGTTTAAATGCTGATATCTAGCAGGTACAATAAAATATTGACTATGTTCACCATCCTAATTTAGTGTGTTATCATGTTAACATTTGCTGATTATCTCTAAGCTCAGCAAATTTATGGTGGTATTAACTTTTAACTTCCTGGTAATGGTATCAACTTGTTCCTAGTGTTTTGTCTGATAGTATTGTTAGTTAGTTAATATTGCTAGGACAAAGTGTGTCACAGTAACATTACATTTTTTCTCTCTCTTGTGTTTATTGTAACTTTATTACAAACAAAAAGATTTTCGCATTTTAGTTATGTTGGTACTATGGCTGCAAATGAGCTGTTAACCCAAGTCAGCTGATTAGAAAACTGTGGGAATTTATTAGATAGCAGCATCTTTGTTTATTTTGTTTTATATACTTGCCACAGTAACGTTGAATGTGTGATCTGGTTGGTTTGTTGTGTGTTACCACATCTGTATTTCTCTCACTAACAACAGTCAGTCGTTAAACTGACGTTATAAAACCAGTGTCTTGTGCAACACTGACAGCAACCTGCCATTTCCCACATAATCTGACGTGGCAAAAACAATATTTTGATATATTCCATATTCTGCTGCGCTAACCAAGGCACATGTACAATGGTATGATTGATAAGTGAATAGTGTGCACTGTCTCATGTAAAAAAACAAAACAAAAACAATAAACTCAAGTCCAAGTGGACAAAAAAATCAATTACTGCAGGTTAAAGTTTCCTACCGTTTCATTTAAATGAGCTATATAGACATCACCAAAAACCTAATTTCTTTTCTTTTCTTGTTGTTACAATGTCACACATCCCCTCTCATTATCAACCTCCATGCTGTTGACACACTACCATGGTTTGTATGTTGCAGTGAAGTGGGAGTGACCATGTTGTAGGTGCATATTGATCTTAGAGGCTTCGATGATCATGCAGTGGCACCGTCTGTGGTGTGAGAGGATATGAGCCCTCAGAAGAAACACTGGATGGTGACATTACAAGAAGTTTTCTACCCTGCCTTAGCAGTGGTGGGCATCCCCTGTAAGTACATCAAAACTCAGCGTCACAGTTAGAGCTTGTTGATTTCACACCAAAAACTATCTTATGTCATTGAGAAATGTTCATTTAATGGATTAATTGTGAAAATATTGGATGTGAGACATCAGATGCCTCAACTGACACAAATCCTTTCCTCAGCCAACACCATCACCTTTCTGATCATATGGAGGAGGAGCTGCATGCTCTCCAGGTCCAGCACTTTCTATCTGATGGCCATGTCTGTGGCTGACAACCTTGTTCTGATCTTCATTGTGATTCTTGAGCTTTCTGTCAAGTACCACCAGCAGGAGCCGTTTTGGAGTTATGATCCGTGGTGCAGCCTGAGGGACATTTTTAACTACGGGGCTTACAACGCCTCAACGTGGCTGGTGGTCATGTTTACAGTTGAACGCTTTATCGCCATCCACACGTGGAAAATGAAAACTAAAATCTGCACACCGAGATGTGCAGCATGGACAATTACAGCAGTCTTCCTCTTCAGTCATCTTTGTGCCATTCCTTACTACTGGTCTAACGCCTCAGTCTATGTGAACAACCAGACCAGGTGTATTTACAAGACAGAGGCCCCGTTTCAGTTCATTCACACCTTGGTTTGGTTTCAAACACTGCAAGCCTACATAATCCCCTTCCTCGTCATCCTCACACTTAATGGCCTGACTCTGCGCCTCATCTCTCTCAGCAATCGGGTTCATATCACTGCGGATTTGACCTCCAGGGTCAACAAAGTCATGCCCCTGCTGCGCTCCAGGAAGAGAAAATCTGTGGTGCTTCTAGTGACTGTGTCCATGAGTTTCATGCTGCTGTCTGTCACCCGTGCTATAACTCAGATCATCCTCCGCACGACTCACATGTACACTTTTGATCGTAATGATTACTACCATCAGATAAATATAGCAGCAGACACTGGCACCATGCTGAGCCTGAGCAACGCGGCTGTCAACATGTACCTGTATGTCTGCACTCAATCTAAGTTTCGCCAAGAGTTCTTAGCCTGTGTCAGACAAGTGTCTTTCTACTGGAAAGCAAAGCTATAGAAAAACCCCCGTGTTGTTACTAAACACAATTACTGACACCGACCTCGAGGAAGTTTGTACAGGTGCTCTCGCCTGGTGTCTGGGAACAGAGGAAATGATCTCATGGCAATCATAACCAGTTAAATGTGAGTCCATAAAACACAGCTTAATTTTCTTTATTACTATGTTTTACTCATTCTGTCCCTGTATTACATGGGAGGATTTGCCTCCATGTAAACAATCCTGACACACATCTGCACTGTTTTATGTTTCAAAATTAATTTCCTGCAATTAGTTTCTAGACTCAGAGCAAACAAACAAGACGGTTTCTTCATATGATTTTACTACAAAACGTGTAAAACCTGTCAACTTAAACCTGTCGCATAATGAATGTGTACTTCACTTGAATATTTTTAAATTATTTTCCCTTTTTTTTATGTGAAGACAAAATACGTTTCATATTTGAACCTAAAAGGCTATAAGAATTTTCCATTTTTAATGCATGTAAACCAATGATATTAAATTTTTTTAGCATTTGTTAATATTTGATTTAGGACCAAATATTGACAATACTGCATGTCTTTTCTTATCTTTTTTGACTATGAAACCAGGTCTGCAATAATGGATAATTAAATAAATGTTACCCGATTTTTGTGCAAAAACCACATACATCATCTTTTACAACAAAGTACTCCCCAACTATGCCTCATTAATCCACAATATGTGCTAATCAGTTCTTCTGTAGGTTATTACTGAATATCACAGAGATATGCATAAAAGGTAAAACTGCCTCTTTCCCCAGAAGTAATATGGACTAGCAAACAGAAAATAAAGTTGTTGTTTTTTTTTAAAAATCGTTAAAAATCTGGGCAGTTATTTCTCCTAAAAACTAAATTTTAAATTGTTAGAGGTACAAGAAGGCATTAATACAATAAAAAAGTATCAAGGATTCATTGATGATATTAACTGACATATCTACTGTGAAAAAGGCCCTTTACAAACACAGTTCACTCAATGGCTGCTTCAAGGAAAGGAACAGCTTTTCGTGACACTTTGCAAGTAGGTTGTCCCAAGCATCTTGGAGAACCTGCCACAATTGTGTGGATTTATAGGCTGCCTTAGTATCTTCTGTCTCTTCAGTGTGATCCCAGACTGAGTCCATGATGCTGGGATCAGAGCTCTGTGAGGGTCAGACCATCTGTAGGAGGGCTCCTTGTCCTTCTTGTCTCTGAAGATAGTTCTTTTTGATGCTAGCTGTACAAAATACATCACAGAACACCATGAGGATATTCTCTGACGCATAAGAATTTAAACATCTCAATGCCTAAAACCTTTGCACAGTACTGGATGTGTAATAATTACTATTACTACCATACTACCGAAAACTATTTACCATATTTGTTGTATTATAACAAACAACAGAAACAATATGTTAATGCTGTAAACTAGTTCTAGTTCATGTATAGTTTCCTTTACAGATACCTGATATTTTCGGATAAATAAGTAGTTCCATCTGAAAGCACCTGAAGCAGACTCAGATGAGAATCACTGGCTGAACAGTAAGAAGATACAGTTCAGAGAGACTTTAGTAAAAAAATCGACCTGAAAGTATCGGCTAAAAGTGAGAAGGACAAAAAAAGTGAGTTCCATCCACCTACCCAACCATTAGGGAACTATAAGTAAATCTTAATTGCCTCTAGGGGAACAACAGATTGACACAAATTCCATCGCTTACCACCACAGCAACATCCTCAAAAAAACAAACAAACAAACAAACAAACATGATATAGAAAGCAAATTTGCAGATGGAACACTAGATTGCTCACCACGGAGACCTGACCACAACATAACTGAGGCTGTGTAATTACAGCTTTAGTTAAAGTTGAGTCCATCACTTAGAAAAACAAAACAGAAACCTGGCAAAAACAAACAAAAATCAAATGAAGACTTAGAGCAAATTCTGTGAGGAGCCTGAAAGAATTTACCGCAGGAGAATTAAAATTTCCTTTGGTGTGGTGAATTCACCAAACTGAAACACTGCAGTTTTGAAAATACTGGCTTGTTCGAAAAATACGGTTTTGTTACTTTCTTATCGTGTCCATATTTCTTGGTGTTTATTGTTTTTGTTTTCAAATAAAAACTAAATATAATGAAATGTGCTGGTTAATTTCTGGACTTTCAGTTATCCCTTGGACTTAACAACGGCGACAAACCTCAAAGTGGCCGGTTTAAGAACAGGGAAACTGTCCACCAGGGAGGTGGATCAGCCCAACTTCCTGGTGCGAACATGGAAATATGAGTTAAAAAAAAAAAAGACACCGGTTTTGGGGTTAAAGCACAGACCATGACCCTAAACATCCCTGGTCTGCTTCCAGCTGGGGACCATTGGTGCATGTCATTCCTCGTCTCTCTTTCCCCTCATTTCCTGGCGTCTCCCCACTGTCGGCTGTATAAACAAAAGAGCCCGAAATGCCCCCCAAAATATGTTATATGTTAAATTATATCTCTTTCAAAATCATACACGTTTAATCATTGTACATGGAATTATGGAAATATTTGAAATGGATTTTGGCTGTTAAAAATGATTAAATTTCCTTTTCTTTCATTTTATTTAATGAATAGTCTTTATGTGATGAAGACTATCCTCTAAAATGTTTTTATAAAACTTGTCGGGCACAGCATTAAACTGTTTAGAAGACAGACACTTGCACAAGCTCCTCTTTTCATCTCCTGCATATTCATGTAATGATTATTATTATTATTATTAATGTGGTTATTATTATTTACTGATTTGTCCACTTGTTATTAGTCATTATTACATAGTCTTCATCTGATCGTTATTAGTTGTTATTTTGCCTTTTATTGCGTTAGTTAATATTTCACTTGCTTGGTTTACACTGGTTTGTATTGTCTGTACTGAACAAGCTACTGGATTTGCTTTGGGATTAATAAAATTTCTATCTAATACAATCCAATTAGTGTTTGATCAGCTTGGTGGTTTCATGTGGACAAAACAGTTTTCTCCTAATGTTCTCTCTCACCATCAGAAACCAGTTACCTTGCAATGTCTGCTTACTGACCCACCAGTAACTTTACTCTGAAATATCTCTGGGGACCAAATCAGATCAATAAAACAATAAAAACTTCAGTCAATGAACTTTATTACATGTTGTGTTTGCATACAGTAAAACAGCTTTAAAGCTTCAAAGACTAAGCGGCTGGTGTAGCAGGTAGCGACACTACTTCTTCTTGCCACCTTTTAGAGCTTTGTCTAGTCCTTGGATGTACTTGCGAGGAATTTGATAGTGATCTGAAATTGAAATAAAAGATTAGACAAAGTGAATTTATTTCTGCAAATAAAGCAATTGAGAGAAAATGTGAGAAAGATATTTGAAGTATTATTAAGTTTCAAACCTAACAGCAAACTGCCAACTTGGTGAATCTGGTTGCCTTGGATCTGGACCAGGACTTTATCCTTGGCCCCGGGGATGGGCTGTAAAACAGAGCTGGCCTGGACTCTGCGCTGCAAAGTAGTGGCCACGACTGCAGGATCCAAACAGTACACTTCCAGGTTCTTTATTAGAGTTACCTAGAGACAGCACATGGAAGCAATTAAAGCTAGAGCAACAAATCAGCCGGGCCGATAGATGAAGTGATATTAACTTCTCGCAGATATACTTGCATTGTGTATATGGGTCATTCCATACCAACTCACCTAGAACCACCCAGTTCCTACAACTCCAAATACTTATTACTACAAATTCCATATTTTTTGCAATTTCTCATATGTGCACTGCAGGCCTGCACTGACTCCTTATATTTCACTGGAGTTGAAATTTGTACTGAACAAGGATCATTTGCAACAGGTATTCATGTTTTACAGAAATCAAATGAATAAAAATACATTTTTAACTGAGCAAAGTCTTTCATTTTCAAAAAGTATTATCCTCACTAGTTTTATATTAAATATTGTATGTCAGGTGTTTAGTGGATATCTGTAAATTGTAGCTACAGAAAATAGGGTGGCACTCTCCCCTTCTAAACTGCATGATCTCTGCATCGGTCACATGCCATGTCACCCACCACCACAGGTAAATTCTCAACCTGTGGGAAATACTGATATCACTACATCATTTAATAATTTTCTGTATAAAATTTCAAGTTAGCATAATATTAACACTGTATGGCTGAGTTACATAGAACAGCAGTAACTGTAGTAACATAGAAAAATTGATCGTACATCAGCAGTATTCAAGGATTGTCCAGTTTTCCTCATCATTCTCGGACAGGCACAGCACTTTCTGAAGAGGTACCCAACATGTTTCCTGTCTTGCCGGCCAGTGGAAGGATTTTGCTGGTCCATGTGGATGCATGACCATGACCATCATCAGATATTTCCATGACAGATCCAAGCCACCACATCTGGTCACACACAGAAGCAAGGTATTTTCCCGGACCACAGTGGCGTACATCAGTAATCGTCAACTCAGTCGCTGATGATGAAGTTGCTGTTTTCAATTCAAGAGTTTTCTCAGCAGCTGGAATTTAAGTTGGTGACTATGGGTGCCACTCACTGTTTTTGCATTGAGATATCTGTATTTCGGCTGATCATCGTGCTGAGGTACATCTTCACTTGAAATATAGAACAACTTCATATTTCGTATGTTGTCATCTCCCCAATCACACAGCTCTCTTGGAGTAAACATGTGGCAAGTGAAAAGAGCCTTGTTTTTTGTTTTTTTTTACTGCTTCTTGTTTTATGGTGCTCTCCAATGCTATCACAGGACTTCTTGCCATGGCTGGTGGCAAACAAGTATCACTCAGCTGTGAGGCCAAAGTCCTCCTGGTGATGCTGGTGATGATTAAAATTTTTGTATTGTGATGCAGCACCATCTGAAAAGGTACAAAAGAGTTTTCTATAGGAAATGGGAAAATACACTGATGTAGTAAAATGTTGTAAATGATCGCTGATTACACACATGCTGATGTGATGGGTGTCCCCATTGTCATCTTTAGGTCACAAAGGGATGGATAGCGGCCTGTGAGATTTCCCAATGAAATCCCTGGGCTGCATCTTGGATCAGAAAGCTGTAACTTTCTGAAAAATCCAAAAGAACCACAGCTTCAATTTGGTGAGTGTTCTCTTTTAACTGAGCCAAGTATGATGAATGGTTCATTACAATAAAATCATGACTTGTCAGTTTATCCAATTTGTCAGCCAGTATTTCCATGAAATCTTGAAAGCTGCTACTGAAGCCTTGAAGGTTGGTTCTGTCAGTTGTAATCCATTGCTTATATTTTAAAGTGTCATCTAAAGACACTTCATGGGCCTGTAGGATGTTTTCCAAGTACTCCCGCAAAGCATCTGATCAAGGAGAGTTGGGACATCTGCGCAGCATGCAGTTTGTCATTGGTTGAGCAAACAAGCTTATGCATTAGTCCCTTATAAGTGGCTATATTGTGTGTGAGCAGTGGGAGGGCACGCACCAATAACTCAACATTCAGATGATTCGTGTACTTAGAGGACTAAGGAGCACAAACATTTTGGTACAGTTATTTGAGAGTCATGAGGATTCTAGTTCGTTTACCCTCGTCCACCACACTTAACATCCTTTGCCCCTGGCATAAGCCTGGAATACTGGTCATCCATGTAAAACTGTATCACTCATATTTGAAGGTCATTAGCTTGGGGCCTGGCTAACTTTGGTTCCACGTCCCCCAAACTGCCCCTTCATCAACTTCAAGTTTAACCTTGTGCTCAATAACTTTGAATTCTTGCAGTTTTGACATTTTACCAGCTTGATAGTTCGAAAGTAAGCATCTGGACTTGCTTTCGTCATGAAGAAATACAGATTTTCTCTTTGAGTAAATCAATGAGCCTGTCTAAATAACATGGCTGGTTGACACTTCACCCTGGGGCACATCCACTGCAAGACATTGAGCAATTTCATGCGTAACAGCTTACTTTAATTCAAAACATTAATGTTCCCCATAGCTGGCATTGGGTTTCATCTCTGCTTGCTACAGATGTTGGTGTGTACTCTTTCAGTCATCTGTGTATCTTCATCAGTTTCTATTTGAGTCCTTTATCATATGCGGCGGGCACAACTTCTGTCCAGGCTTGACAGACCTTCCTGTGAGTGCACTTGCTTCCTCTTAATGATCCTGAGTGAGCGACTCCGTTTGCTGTTGACATGGAAGTTGAAGGGCTCACAACACTGTTTTTGAAGAAAGCTGTATTTCACCAAAATTACTTGGTGATGGAAACAAACTGTGGCATCATCCGTCAAGGAAGTACATCCACTTAAAGATCCAAACTTGAAAGATGAGCTTTTCCATTTGTGTAGGCTGTCTCATGACAGTTGGCTTCTTCTGCTGGGCTTTTTTCCGATAGAGTAGGGCTCCAAATGACAAAATGAAGTATGATTGTACTCATTTATATACTTCAGGGTATGTTGCAATGCGTTGACCTAAACCTAAAGTTCTGGATTCTGGGTGAATTTGCATGGAATGACCCATAAGTCAGCCACTAAGTAACAAGAAACTGCAGTACAGAAATCCCAAAAGTTGCGCATCCAGCTTATACAGTGTATTAGCTGATATGTAGTCATCAGAAGCCCTGTTCAGACCTGGCACTAGCACGCGTCTCGAGTGATCTGATCACAGACGGACAGCTCTAAGCACGTGAGTTCACACAGTGAGAGAGAGAGAGCGAGAGCGCACGAGTGGGGCATGCAGGGGCTGAGTGAATCAATTTGCTGCAAACAGCTCTACAGTGAAATTTAGCCATTTGAAATAGTAAAATATTTTTGGTTCATTACGAAACTGTGGTGGGACTAATTACACTGTGGCAGAGGATGTCAGTTAAGTAGGCAGTCCTTCAATGTGTGCAAGGACACAATTGCATTCACACTGCTAAAAGAATGTGGCCACATGTGGCCAGGACCACATCTGAATGTGGTCTGAGTGATGGGATCTCAAATGGATCCTCCATGCTTCTTGGATTGTGTTCACACTTGAACTTAGAGCTGTCCACCTGTGCTCGGATCACCCGAGACACATGTTAATACCAGGTCTGAACAGGGCCAGAATTCAGGGTCATGAAATTTTGTGCAGACATTAATAGTCCCCAGATAATGAAGCCTTATGTCTGTGGTGACCCCCTGACTAAGGCACCACAACTCACTCATATTTGTGGTTAAACTGAAATGTCTCTGCAACAATTAGATGGATTGCCCTGAAATCTGCCAGACATTCATAGATCATTTAGCATGGCAGTGGCCCATAAACTGTCAAATATAAAGTATAAAAAAAATCCACACTGCTATACAGCAGAGAAATTGTAGCTTGAGTTGTCACCTTCTTATTGGAGCCTCGAGAAGCCACAGAGATGTCTATGGGCTCTATGTGACCCTTCTTTATCATGGGTGTTTGTCCGGGGAACACAACTTGGTAGCACTCCTGCATTCTTCGCAATGTCCTGTGAAAATGACGTTTAATAGTTTAATCAGTACCAAATGTTAGATGATAGAGAGATGGAGACTGATTGCCCTGCAAAAGAGTTTCCTTGATCATTACATAAAAAAATGTCTAGCTTTACTGAAAAGACAAACACTGAGCCTTTCTTCACCTTGATCTGTTGTCTTCGCTATCAACAATCTCTCCTGGCCAAGAAAATCACAGTCCTTGTGGTCTCCATGTGGTATCTCGTAGCCCACAATGCATATTCACACCTTTTGAGGAGGTGCGTGTCAGCTTCAGCAGCAACCTCGAGTGGAGCTACAGACCTTGTGTAACACTCTGATGCTGATGTATAAATCTGGCTTAAAAATAGAAGCTCCTATTTTGCTATTCAAAGTCATCAGAAATCATTCAAATGAAATATGACACTGGTAATTCTTGAAACTCCCAGGGGTGGAAAAAGCAATGCAAGGGAGGTCTTTGCTTTAGGCTGACCAGGATCACAAACAATATCACTGATGCTCAGACTTTTCAGAGCAGATGATATTGTTGCTTACAGATCTGGATTAACTCTGGCATTAAGGGTGATTATTTTATCCCCTGCCCATCCCGCAATGATGATGCTCACCGCCTCCATTTCCCTGCATCAGTAAATACAGTATATTTGCATGCTGACTCAGGTTGGTATGATGGATGACGGTATTCAAGGGCTGAAAGGAATGGGTAACGGCAACAGTTTTGTTTAATATTGTAAGTGGTCCCTTAAAAAACAAAATGAGAAACAAAATAATAAAAATAAGTCTTAACCTGCTGAAGAGGTCATCCCACTTGAGAGACTCCACCTCCTGGTACTCCGATTTCTCCAGCAAGCAGTCACATAGAGTCGGGTTTATGGTCACGTAACTGTCAGAAGGGGAAAAAAAGCACTGAAGCCACTTGTACTGAAAGGAACAGTACACAGTTGATGCAAAGCACTCAACAGGAAACACACTGCCTTTTTAAGATATGCCAAGTCTGTGACAGATTTTATTTAATTTCTCCTATCACTCATTATCAATTTGTTTCACATGATGATGCCCAAATTTCTATGACCTAAAAAGAAACATGAGATGTCTCTTTAGTTTCAGAGTCACATTTAAGCATTTTAGCAAATTATAACAACATCACATGGCCAAGGGTCAGCCTCATGTTTGTGCAGTGGCTATTAGGCTGCCCTTTTACCACTGCATCCAGTAATGGAAAAACCAGCAAAATGGTTATATTTAAACCCAAACTGAGCTTGATTGTGTCAAGAATAGGGTTTCTTTTTTCTCTTATGTCAGCTGACAGACACAGAATTTGATTGTGAAATGCAAATCCATGAAATCCTTCCTAAAACACCCTCACAGACACGTGAAACATGAAATACAACAAAACCATGAGCTCTGACAATACGCTCTGATCTGTTGTTTTCAAACAATGCACTTATCAACACACCAATTTCCCCTAACAGGACTTGAGCACCCACTTACTTTTTATTATTTCCATCCACCAATTCATTCTTCTTCACATACTCTGTGACTATATTTCTCACTTCAACAGGCTGCAAAATTGCTCCTTTCCTGTAGGGAACCAAAGCACACATTAGTACAAGAATAAATGTATAAATATGAGAAATTTATCAAGGTATCTTCAGTTTAAGGAGTTATTCAATATTTCTGTAATGCCACTGAATTTAATACCATCTCAGAAATAAAGACATAGAATTGGCACTATTATTTGAATTTGTATTTATTTGATGTATTTAGTGTTTATTTTTAAGTTTGTATGTCCTAATTATTTATTGATGTATACCATAGACTGTGATGTCACCCACAGGTTTCTGAAGAGCGGTTTTGAAGCTCAGAGTGGGCTACTCTGCTGTTGCCACCTTGCCAGTGAATTACTCCGCCTGGGTCCCGGGTAATCATAAAACAGGCAAAGTGGTGGGGTGTGTGGAACTGAGGCTTCAGTGAATGCTGGGTTGTGGTAAGTATATGCTCCCCCGTCTGTCACTCAAAGGGCCACACCCTCAATTATGCATAACTTAAGCTTTAATAGAATATAAACACTTGAGTTATATAAATATTCAACCCCAGCATTTATAGCCTCAGCAAGTTTACTCTGCCCATCAATGCATGGACTTTTGAAATACACAAAACTCGACAAGAAAACACATTAGCCCAAAACATGAAAACAACCATTTAAAGATCCCATTCAGTGCTCCTGTTTTAAGTTATAAAAACACTCTGCTTGGAATAATAGTTTGTGTCTAATGCGTGTGTGTGTGTAATCTACTCCTCTCTCATTGAAAAATCATTAATCCCTGAATATGCAAGCATTTTTTTGTTTCAACAGTTTAACCACTGAATGAAAGATGTCTAACTTCACTGAAAACTCCTTCCTCAGTATAAACTATATATACACCAGAGGCTTCAAATTTCCACATCACACTTGTTAAATTTTAATTTATTTAATTGGCTGCAAACTAATTGATGTCAAAATGTCATGCTCATATACATATACATATATACACACACACACACACACACACACACAAAGACTGTTGATATTTGAACTCAACAACAAAACAAAAACACCCCTCCCTTCAGTGATCCTTCAGAAACTCCACTTCCCAAATTGATGGACACACATTGCCAAAGCACAGACACTGTGGTGGAATCCAGAACATCTTATAGGGCGTGGAAGTGAAGATTCTTTCTCATACTTGAAGCAAAACAAACTTTATAATATATAATGTCATCAAACAAATGACATGCACACAAACACAGGACCACAGACAAAGCAGAGTAAAAACTAGAGAGTTAGTTAGTCTTTTACAAAACTACAGTGAAAGAAGAGAGGACTGTAGGAACAAGGAAGGTAAAGTTTATGCAACCAAATAAATCCATTGTGCTAGCAAACGTGTTTTTAGGTCTTTGTGGCTTTAAAACTTTTTGCACGTTGTACAGAAAAGTACCATGATACATATGATATTATGTATAAAAAGTGTATTAGATTACAATCGCTTACTCTACCTTTAGACTCAGATTTGAAGGGATCACAGAGAAACTTTCCCCCTCTGACAGATGAATGTACACTCAAACTCTGCACATACATCATTAACTAATTCATTAGTTAATTAAATTAATTTATACATTTAAATAAGTATAAATTACTTAGTAACCCTCATCCTTTTTGGCAGATATCACATATCTTTCTCTTCATGATTATTGACTTTTTACCCACTTCCTGCAGATCGCTTCAATTTTGGATTCATGATCTACCCACAGATTTTCAATGATGTGTAGACATTCACATTGGAAAACAAACCATGAACTGAAAAAAATTACCTTTTGCAATTCTATTTTCTCACTTCACACACTGTATTGTGGCCTCAAACATTTCCACAATAGAACAAGTGTAAATAAAATTAGTGATGGCTTAATTCAATGTAGCTGCTTCAGTTCAGTAGCTCTTAGAGATGTGATAAATTGCAGCCTACAACTGTCAGTAACAATAATAAACACAAACTAATGATTCAACAGTGTCAGAAATCTCAGTTTGCTAACTATGGAGCAAAACAGTTGAGTGACTATTCTTTATGGAGTAGTAAATGAGTGAACCAAGGACTGATTTTGGGCAAAGTTTAAGATAAAGTGTACGACGTGTGTCTTGGAAAAATCGTCTTACTGCCTCACAGGAAGGTCAGAGGTCGATGTCAGCTACAGCTCAGCCCTCCTGGAGCTGGTAAGGATTTAGTGTCTCATTCAAGTAAACCTGAAACTTGTGGATGCTTACTGAAACACAAGCTTCAACGCTCTCTGCTACGTCCCCTTGCTGTCAGAAGGGAAGTAAAAGCACACACGCACGCACGCGCACACCCCACCTCTTGTTTGCCTCCAGAAAGAGAGGCTCCAGGCGAGCAGAGACAGAGTATAAAGTTGTGATCTCAGGAGGATGGTATGGAGTTTCTCCTTCCCCTCCATCCTGCACCGGAGCCGCTTCACCGCCTGTCTCCTCAAGAACGTTGAAGTAACGAAGTCTATAAAGTGTTAAAGTCATACAAAAAGGAAAAACACAGGGCTAGTCAGGCTGAATGTGGGCGGGTTGTGAGTGTGAATCTCAACCAAGAATTTCTTTAAGTTGAAGCAGGGCTTGGCTCACTCTGGGTTTTTCCAGTCCACCTCGACAATGCTCTCCACCCCCTTGGTCAGTTCTTTTACTCGCACAAGGTTGTGCTGCTGCTGCATGGCCTGAAGAAACTTTGACAGCTGTTGGGGGGAAAAAAACAAAAAAAAAACAGTGGATACATTTACTGGAGGAGTTATAAAGTAGTATATTTATCTGTGTAAAATGTCAAATTATGGACATTGGGTATACCTTTTTATAGCTGGATTTCTTGATATCAAGTTGCTTTCCATTTGGGCTGAAAAAAAATGCAAAAATATTTTCAGTATTAAATTTAATTCTTCCTGTGCATTTATTAAATGATAAGCTGTGTTTTACCAGCAGGCGAACATGTGGTTGCGGAGAAATGTACTGGTCAGCAGAGGGAGCTCTGACTTCTTCACCTTGCTCTTAAGCGCATGCAGGAAACACTGCACCAGCAGGGCATCCATTATCTCTGTGAAATCAGGGTAAGACCTGGGTCATATCCTTTTCCCTCACAACAAGCTCCCATTTTGTAACATCATTTATCACTTATTTTCCAGTTGAAACAACAAAACATAACCATATTGTCACAAAAATCACCCTGTGACCATTTATTGGTGAATGTGTGAAAATTGGATTTGAATCAGGGATAACAGAACTTATGAAGTTTTAACTCAGTTTTATTAAAAGCAGATTGATGGTAAGTACTTCAAAGTCAAATCTACAACTTGAAATAATTCCCTTTTAAATGAAATTTTAATAAACGATCGGAGATATGACTAAATCTGGTACCTTGTGGTGTTTTCTGGTCATCTTGATTCTCCTCCTCTTCTTCATTGCCCTTTTCACCTTCCTCTTCCTTCTGTTCAGCCAGGGTCAGCTCCTCAATACCAGAACAGACTTGATCTGTGACCATTTCACCAGCACTCCGTTCCTCCTCCACACACGTCTCAACCTCCTCCTTTTCTTCCTCCTCCTCCTCCTCCTCATCAGTCTCAAATTCGTCTCCATTCACCCGTTGTCCATCGTTCTCTATATCCGGTAAAGAAGGAGGAACTGACTTGTCTCCAAAAGCCCTTAAAAAAGGATATAACAAACCACACGTGCAAAGTTAACTCACCTGTAGTGCTGCACAGTGAACCCTGTAAATGCAATCTTGATTTTGGCTTCTATGATTTGATATACTCCATACTACATTTGACACAATTTCTATTTAGAGAATGATTGAATATTAAAATAATGATAAATGTGGTGGATTATTCTGCTTAATGTGATAGAAGTCTTGCTGGTTAACTTGTGATGGAAGCAGAAACATTTGTTGAAGCTCAGTCGAGGAGAACAGAGATGAGCAATACATTAAGGGCGTATTAAAGCCGATACAAAACTTACATGCCCAAATAAGGATATTCTTCACGGGACCTCAGCACCGATACATGTGTGAATCCTACACATTAAAGCAATACTTTCTTCAAGGGATGGCTATCTCAGAGCTATGACTGTTCACTCCCTCCACCCATGGCTTGGTCCATCATATCTTTACAACCTTGGTTGTTATGACAACGGCCGGAAATATGCTTATGAGTGAGGTTTAACTGTTGGGGGCTGAAGACAGGTTTAGATGTAGTCTGTTGTTCAGGAACAGAAACATTTCAAAAGGACACAGTTATCAAACAAGGAAGGTTGAGCAGGGGTCACTTTTACAATTCTCAAACCAAAGACTAATAAAAGAAAACTCTGTCATGTATGAAACCATATCTCACTGGAACCGTTTGTTTTATATCTCAACAATATAAGAAAAGAGAACTGAGAATGTTATTGCTGTTTTGCTTTACATGCTGTCTGTCTACTATTTTAATCTTTTGTATAGGTTTGATGTAATTTTACTGTTGGAGGCAATGGTAATGTAATTACATTGTTTACTATATCTAGTTTAAATGTAAACCTGTTGATGATATGTATTTGAAAACAATCTAAGACGATCACGATAATCAATAAACAACAACAATACACTCTCCTATCCGTCTGGTAAATTTAGAGCTACATCCACGAGCTGGTTATCTTAGTTTAGCATGAAGATGGAAAAAAAAAAAGGGGGGGGGGGGTATTTACTTTTTCGTTAACAAAGCAAATAAGCGTATTTCCCAATATGTCAAACTATTCCAGAAAGGTTCATTTAAACAATGTAGGAAGATGGAAGCTACTCACCAGAGATTATCCATGTACGTGTGGACAACACACACTCCTCTTCCCTTCATGCCTGAACTGTGCATCTCTGCACTGGATACTGCAGCTGTGCCGACTGCAACAGGAGCTCTACAATCAACCGGGAGAGCGGTGTCACACTTACATCTGTGAGGAATGTGTTAGTTAGTCTTTCCAAATCTTTTATTATAACCTACCTATTATTCACGAGTGTAACAGCACAGCAGTCGCCCCGTTTCACATCTGGGAGACCACTTGAAGGCACCACTACGCCTGGCAGCATGAGATCTTTGTGAAACACAGTGTTTGTTAGTTTATATAAATCTTAAAGTACAGTATTAAACATCTGTCCAGGTCTTGAGCACAGAAAAAGGAGCGTACCTGCCCCTCCGATCAACTTCTGAAGCACAGGAGTCCATGTCCTTAACGTTGGCAAGAGAGCAGGGTAGCGCCAAAGCACATACACTGACAATGAAACAATGGACAGTTAAAATAAGTCACTTAAAGGAGCAACTCAGTCAACTCAGTGTAACTGAATATCTGGCTTATTACCTGTAGGATAAAGTCGTTTCTCCAGTTCAAAGAACAGTGGATTTTTATGAAGAACGTAAAGCGTCACAGCTTCTCCTTTATGTGCATAAATCTTGACTACATTTATCTCCTCTTTGTTGGGGACAAGCTCCGACAGCTCATCAGCAGAGAGTGAAGGAAAGGCTGCAGATATGTCAGCTTTGAGCTTTCTCCTAAAGACAGCAACAAAAACAAAACTCTCATTCAGTGGGTAATGTCACACTTGTAACACCTTCTGCTACAGATACAGATTTTGCATATTTTACAGATGCAATATTTTGTTTCCTCTTTGACTGAATTTGTTGTTTTCCACACTTCCTAATCACGACGATAGCCATAAGCCATACTTTCCTCACACTTAACAGCAACTTAATGGGACTTCCTAACAGGGTAAAAATACAGAGTAAATATGCTGTGTGTTTTTTTGTTTTTTTTACTTTCAATTGTATTTTTTTTTAATACAAGGAATGCTTACCAAAGAGTGATATCTGTGCCTTCTTTCTATGAATGTTGAATGATCTGTAAATAATCTGTCTCAGTGAACTGGAATTAGCCATGATTTACCCAATAAATGGCAATTCCTCCTGGAGCTGATAGTTATTTGATTAATCAATAAGTCAGTCAAAAGAAAATTTATTGGCAACTATTTTTATAATCAAACAATTATTTAATTACTATTTAAATAAGAAATGCCCAATAGTTGATGGTTCCAGGGTTCTCGATTGTGAGAATTTGCTGCCTATTTCCAATGGTACAAGCTCATGCTCTGGGACATCATTAAGATGATTTTTGAAACAACTGGCAGATTAAGCAATAATGAAAAATAATCAATGGTTGCAGCCCCAAGTCTTCCCAATAGACATTTTCAAATGTTAAAATATGAGTATGTCAGAGATTTCTGTGAAAACTCTGGCTGTTGGCTGTGCAGCTTTAATTGAAAGAAAAAATCTTGTAATTAATTACAGCAAGAACAACAATCCCTAAATAATCCTTAACAGCACTCCTGCCAGCTAATGAGCTGACTTTTTTCACCTCAGTCCAGATGCTGGGATTTACAGGAAATTCAAGATAGTTAAATACAGCTGGCTAGCCAAACACACACTGCTTGGGTCTGAATCTGGAGCCTCGGGGACAAAAATGAAGTTTTACGAGCAGTACACTGGGGGCATCAGGTGAGGTCTATCTCGGTGGCCTTTTGACGTTAAAAGTAGTTTGCAATAATGCCTGCATAGAAAAAAAATCACGCAGGAATAAATGGCTGAGGGTAAAAGTGGCTATTCTGGTTAGAGCTGGCAGCAGGCAGCAGCACTGACTCACCTGTCTGATCCTTTGATCACGGTGTTAGATTTGACACGGAACGGTTTGGCAAACATCTTCTCAGAAAATAAACTACTACTACGACGAACTCAACGTGTCCGCTTCTCAGGTAATGTAAATGTTGTCAGTACATCATCACAGATATTTTAAAACAACACCTCTGCACCGGAGACTCTGACTAACATATTTCTTATTTTGGTATTGAAGTAATCAGCTGTTCCTCGTTGGGTATGATGGTCCGACACATATTTATTTCCGACGTGAAACTGCACAGCGGCAACGCGACGTAACATCAGTTCCGCATGACGAATGTAGCACGTGAATTATTATTAGAACAACATTACTTTATCTATTTATTCATACTTCATACAAGATTTTGGGTAATATATCGCCCCCAATCCTCAAAATGTCAGTACTGAAATATAGGCGTAACCAGGTACATTTACTCAAATAGACAACTTCAGTACAAATTTTGAGGTACTTAGTAGTTTTTTCTTGTCATGCCACTTTATACTTGTACTCCACTACTGTCTAATGTACTTATTGCTCCATTCTATTTATTTGACAGTTTTAAGTTACTAGTAACTTAACTTTAAGATTTTTACATGCAAAACAAATGAAAAGCTTATAAAAGATTATGCTTTGTTAAAAATTAAAGTAGCCAACAGTACACGTAAGTAAAGCTGAAACTATTAGTCAATTAATTCGTTATTTGATTGATGGAAAACGAATTTGAAACTATTCTGTTAATCATTTAAGTTATTACATTCACATTCATGCAAAAGTGCCAAACATTTCTTGACTCCAGCTTGCAACATTAGAGGATTATGAGTAATTATAATAATCTAATATATAATTGTGTAAAACACTTAAAGGGGCAGTTTCTTGCACTGAGTAGTTTTGCTTCCAACATATTAAGCACATTTTCAATACTTTACAGTAATGGGTAATTTTTACAGTGTGAAATTAGTACTTTTACTTCAGTACAGGATCTGAATTCTGATGGTTCACATACAGATGTACTGAAGTGCATTTGAACTATGATGACCATGATATCTTAGGCAAGAAGATGACTACAAATCATTGAACTGAGCCAAACAAAGCGATTCAAATCAACAAAGGGAGTCATGATTTCCACCTCTACATGACTGGAGCACCTTATTTTTCAGAAACATTTGCTGGCTTTATAGTCTCAAAAATCCTGAGTTTGGGGTGGCAGTGGCAATGCCCCCAGTCCCCAGGCACGCCCCTGCCCGACCGTTGCACAGAGATGCTATTTTAACGTCCACCATTTCAGGCCGGAAGTTTGGGCATTTGTTTGTCTATTAAGTCATTTATGTAATATTATATATTAAGTCACACTACGCGGTGTGAAGTCCGGGGCCAAGACATTGTGACACGAATCACAGCTGAAAGCGGACTTTCTGGAGAGTAACCCAGCCGGACACCTGTTTGCAGGAGGACTTGAGCTGTCGAGCTGTCCTGTTAGCGGTAGGCTAATATCACACAAGGACAACCGGAGCCAACCGTTAAGTGTTATGCATCTGGGACAGGAGCCGCTTCTCAATAGAAAGTTCGCCAAGTCCGGACTCGCAGTGAGAGGAACGAGAAAACGCACCTGTTGAACCCAGTTGTCTCACTCATGTGTTGCCGTTAGTTAAGATGTCGAATCAGCACCAGCCGGTTTTCCCGATCCAACAACAGCCCAATCTGAACTCTGCCTCTTTCCCACCATTGTTCGTGAAGCCTTTTAACAGTGCTCTTCAAATGAGAAGGAATGTAATAACAGACGATTACCGTGTATCGAGTCAGGTGCTCGGGATGGGGATCAATGGCAGAGTGCTGGAAATATTCCACAAAGAGAATGGAGAAAAGTATGCACTAAAGGTAAACTTTGTCATCTTAATCTCACTGTGCAATAATATAAACTAATATCAGAATGACAAATGGGTCATTTCATGACTGATAATTCAGACGTTTTCCCAGTTCATGTCAGGGATTTTCTTGAAAAAATAATGTGAAAATGTCTATTAAATTCATGGGATCTTGCATAATCCTATAGCTCTACTCCAAATACTCATAAATTATGAATTTTGATGTTTGGCCCCTAAATTTAATGAATTTTGCGATTCTTTGTATGTGTATTTTAGGCCTCATGTCACTTACTTTTCACTGCATTGGGTTAAATTTTATACTGAACATAGAAGAAGCCCTAAGGATCACTCTCAACATGTAACCGTGTAGCCTAGGTAGTTGTTGCTGAATGTTTTGCAGTAATCTAATTAATTAAAGTTATTAACTAAAGATATTTTGACTGTATATTTTTCCTAGCAGGATTGTTTTAATTTCCTTGAAACTTTTTTTTTTTTATGGGAAAGAAAGAAAGTTAATATTCAATGCAGGTATATATGAATTATATGGCCCTATGGATTTAATACAAGTTTTCACATGAAGAAATCCCATGACATGTCCGGTGAGTTAGTATGGAAGGACCCGGCTGTATTGAGACAGGACCCCTGACGCTTTCTTTGCCAGAAATAAACATTTATTTTTTGTTGTGTGTATTAAACAGCAAAGTGCATTAGCCAAGAGACAGCAGCACATGTTGACTGTAGCATTGAAGTAACCACCCTGTTCTAATTACAGTGATAGATATTTGATATTGGTTCATGATATGGATCAAGTCATGTGCTTGAGTTCATTCAGAGAGAGATGTTTTTGTATTTGGCTGTCAGGAACTTGAGTCTGTTATATATCACCTCTCACAACTGCAGTAACCTTTGCACAATCTTGCACATTATACAGACAATAACAGGAGACACACTCCGTGCATGTTGTCTGATTTTGACCTATTGAGCCACACCCCTTACAGCCAAAAATTACTACAGGTCTATGTAATATGAATTGAAAGAGGTTCATGTTGTTGTCTTCAGAGAGTGAACATTGTGCACTTGGAGCCCCCAACACTACCAGGAGCATTTTCAGGTCTCTAGTCAAGCTCTTTTTCATTTTCAAGGTCATTAAAAAGTCGAATATAGTAATTTGGAATACACAGAACTGAGCCCAATCTGCATGTAGATTTGTTTTTGGGTTAACAAACAGCATTGTGCATTAATTCCATGCACATGCACCCAGCATTTCTTTTATCTACATGTCATTGTTTAGAGAATGATTTTCCCAGAAGACTTGGAAACACAGTTTATGTGATTTGTGTGCAGTAAACAGGGTTAAAGTCTGACTGTTTACGACAACTTTGCAGTAACAATCTTTGTGCATTGAGCTTGTCTGCTTTTTGTCACATTCTTAGAACCAAACAAACAAAGTTCAGACAAGGCTGAACTCAGAAGTATCAAGCCAAGTTGAAAGTTAACAGATGCTTGTCCGTTATCTTTGATTTTAGAAACACTGCTTCCTTTTTCCACCCCTCAGGACAGTGACTTTCAGCTATAAGCAGGAGATAACCCTGATGCATTCCTCTGGGATCAATTAGTCATTCCTGAGGCATGTGTGATGTTTATCCAACTAAACAGAAACTGTTCTCTTTGGTTCTGGAGTGACAGGCAGTATTTAGAGTTAGAGATGAGAGCTACCAGAGTTCAAGAGGTAGGGTCACTGTTGGTGCTCAGTGTGATTTGCAGATTGTTTTCTCGTAGACACCTGTGATTTTCTGGCATTTAGGCCTTCATGCACAACAAATGGCTCTTTTCAGGGTCTAATCTCTGTCCTGGAGTTTGTAAATTATATATTGTGCAGTTGCTCTGGCCTGACATGTTCAGGTGTCTGTTTTGAAAGAGGAGTGTTGAATTTTCCTATCCAAATGCTGCCAGCCAGAAAGAGAGAGGGGAACATGCCTGTGTCTAAAAGTAGCTTCATGCGAGAGGCCTGAGATGACTGAGAGATTATGATTGCTGGGGTACAGGCAGATAGCACACTCTCAGCTTTTATTAGGCTGTGAAGGTGTTTTAAGGCGAGTAAACATGGTGAAGAAACTAGCAAATGACTAGTATTTTTACCCGACCTTTGTTTGTCTAAGACGAGCACAGTGATTATTGAGTTGTCTCTCTTTCGGGCTATTATGGAGAGCCACGTATTTGTGTAGACTTCAGATGCTAATCTTTTTTCCTTGAAAAACAAGTGTCTCCCAGCCACTTTTCTGTGTTTGTGTGCCGTCTAGTTTGTATTTGTCAGATCCACCCACTTCAGCACCAGTGTATGGTATTTTTATTGAAAAATAAAAAAACACTTAATTAGTGTGAAAGTTAGGTCCAGTGCAGCTTTACACGAACTTTATTTGCCAGATTTACAGGCTGAGTTTGACTTAAAGTGGACAGACATGAGTGTGGTGAACTGTGGGCCTACGGTGTCTACAGCATAAATATAAAGTTAAAAATCCAGTTATAGTTTGTGACTCTTTGATTCAAGTTTGCCTTCCCACTCTGTTTCGACATGTCAAGATTCATCAGTGAACCATACATCATCTTCTTTTGCACCCTATTAAAATAGTCATTGTGGTATGATCCTGTGAGGGAACATTCTGTTACGATTTGTAGTGTGTGAGGCGGACTAATATAAATAGCAAAGTCCTGGAACTTTCTGAATGTACCACAGTACATCTCAATGAGGTCCCCCTGAAAGAGTCTGATAAAGAAGATTGTAAAATTGACATCCTTGAGATTGCTAAAAATTGATGTAGTGGAAATATCACAGAGCAATGCAACTGAAATGCAACATGCATTTATTTATTTTTTGTGTCATATAGTAGTATTAACAGCTTTCAAATTATTCAGCACCCAAAATTGCAATATTGTCCACATAGTCATCCAGCAATTACAAATATTTCAAAATAAATGAATGAGCTTAAATAAAAAAAAATAAAAAAAAGTAGGTTATTGAATAAAAAGGTTAAATATACAGTATACCTATAAAATGTAGGGGAATTTGTTTAGCCCCCAAATAGGATAAATACTCTCTTATTTGCCCAGGCATGTGCAGCCTCTAACCCACAACAGGCAAGTTTAACAGGTTATACTTATAGACTTATAGACTTTACCACTCTGGTGCCAATAATTGCCACGGAGCTGATTTGCAACTAGGGCTGCAACTAATGATTATCAATTATAATTAATAATATAGTACAGTAGTAGTAAAAGTATAAGTCATTTTTGGATTCTTTTTTTAATTAATTGTATATGATATATAAAATGTCAGAAAATAGTGAAAGATGTCTTTTATAATTTCCTAAAGCCCAAGGTGATGTTTTCAGATATCTTATTTTGTCAGACAAACAACACAACGCTTAAAGATATTCAGGTTACTATCATATGTCACCAAGGAAAGTATCAGATCTTCACATTTGACAAACTAGAGGCAGCAAATGTTTGGCAATTTTCCTTAAAAAAAAAAAAAAGAAAAGAAAAAAAAGAATAAAACAAGTATTCAATTATCAAAATAATTCATTTCAGTTAAGCTCAATCACCTAATCCATTAATTGATGAAGCAACTCCCATTTGCAACTGAGGCAAAGGGTTCTTGCAGTGAAATTTATTGTTACTTGTGAAAAGCCTGAGTTCCACAATTGCTTTCAAAACAAAAATCTGAGGAATGGGATTATCATATAGTCCGGATTCTGACTCATTATCTTGTTCTTTTTTTATCTACTCAAAATGGCAGTTAATTTTGAGAAAACTGAAATCTCGTCATGCTTTCTGAATTATTAATTTCTGAGCTGTTGCTGTTTTTTTCCACAATGTTCCAGATGCTGCAGGATTGTCCAGAGGCCAGACGAGAGGTGGAGCTGCACTGGAGGGTGTCACCTTGCTCCCACATTGTGCCCATCATAGATGTTTATGAGAATGTCTACCAGGGCAAGAAGTGCCTCCTCATTGTAATGGAGTGGTGTGTTAGCTAATAATGTTTGTGTGATAGCATATGTTGACAAAAGTAGATTTCCGTCTCTGGACATTGTCCATCTTTTGAATGGCTCGTGGGAGTTGTGGCTTGTATTAGTTGCTCTGTGTGATGATGGAGCCAGCTTCTTTTTGTAATGTGCACCAACTGAGGTGAGTAGTTTCCACAACACTTTAGGGCAGAAAGTAATAAAAAGCAGGCAGAGGCTGCTTTGTCTAGAATATAATAAGGCAGGCGTCTACCTTATGACTTCAGCCACCACATATGAAAGAATGGCAAAATGTACTTGAAGCTGGATATGATATGATCAATATGATGTCATGATTGAATAATCCCTTGTAAATAATAAAAGTCAGTGGACTGAATTTTTAGTCAAATGGATGCAAGTGTGGAAAGCTAGCCAGCTACAGTAGATTTAGTTTAATAGCTTTTTACTTAAAGATCTAATTTGCAGATTATTGTGTTAAAGAAAATAATCATAAAAATGACAAAAATTACGCTCGGATCGAAACATTCACTATTTCAAGCATCTTGTTTTCTTCATCTTATGTTATATTAAACTAAATATCTTTGGGTTTCATGAGGGTTCAGACAAGCAACAATGCGAATCAGAACAATTGATTATAGAAATAAATGATAGTTGCAGACCTAAGATGATGATACATGATAATATTGTATTTGAAGTCTGATACCAACCCCAGAAATTAACATGGAAGTGATTTTACACTCATTGTTATATGTAGCCCTTACACAGCCTTGTGCTCCTGCTGCCATGTGTTATCACCTTTGCACTTGGGTGAAGCAGAGGAGACATTACATGTCAAAGAGTGAACAATTAAATTACTGTACCCTTATACCTGTACACACTCAAAATACTTGTTTTTTTTTCATTTTCAGTATGGATGGGGGTGAATTATTCAGTCATATCCAAGACAGAGGGAATCATGCATTTACAGAAAGAGGTAGGAAGAAGAGATTATCATTTCTAAAGCAAAATCAAATTAACAAACGTGCTGCTGAATGTACTGTATGGTTTCATCTGTGTTTTTCTGTATTAACTCTTGTCCATGTTATTTCTCTCTCCTCTGCTTCCTTGTTATTCAGAAGCCTCAGATATCATGAAAAGTATAGGAGAAGCCATACTTTTCTTGCATTCCAACAATATTGCTCACAGAGACATCAAGGTAATACCTCACTGTCACTGTATTTGTATCTTAGACATAACCTGCAATGGAAAACAAAAATTGAGGACTATTTTTGAGGATGAAAATGAAATATCTCTTGGGATTTCCTTGAAAAAACTCGTGAAAACTCCTATTGAATTCATGGGACTTTGCAAAATCCATTAGCTCTACTCCAAATACTTATTACTTTTTGAAGTTTGGCCTTCAGAGCTTTTTTTTTTTTTTTGGTGATTCTTTGTATGTGTATTCAGAGCCTCACCAATTGCTGATTTTTCACTGGATTGGGTTGAAATTTGTACTGACTATCCAAGAAATGTGAAGAATCGTTTGTATTCATGTAGATAGTGTTGTTGCTGAATGTTTTACAGTAATTCAGTTAATAAAAATAATGATAATAAAAAAAAGTAATTTATTACTGGAGTGAAAAATATAAAATGAATATCACGTAAGTCTTCACAAATTTTGATTCTGTGCAGTATTAATACAGTTCTATCACATCAGTTGACCAGCATGATAGTGCTAAAGTAAACATCTGGACTTGCTTTTGATGTAAAGAAATGCAGATTTTCACTTTCAGTAAATCATTGAGCCTGGCTTCAGGCTCATTCCGATTTTTCTGTGAGGTACATCGACTGCAAAACATTGAGCAATTTCATGCGTAACATCCATTCATTTTGTGCCGCTTATCTGAGGTCGGGTCGCAGCAGGTCAAGCAAAGTTTTCCAGACATACCTCTCTCCAGCAATGTTTTCCAGCTCCTCCTGGGGGATCCCAAGGTGTTTCTATGCCGAATGAGATATACAATCTCTCCAGCGTGTTTTGGATGTGCCAATTGGGCTGCTCAGCCTCCCAGGGAAAGCCTATGCCAGGGTTCTGGAAAGGAGCCTCCAATCGATTGTCGAACCTTGGATTCAGGAGGGGTGATGCAGATACCTCCCTGGCCGTGCAACAGTGGACCAACCCTCTACCATGGCAAGGCTACTCGAGGGGTCATGTGAGTTATCCTATCCAGTCTACATGTGCTTTGTGGACTTGGAGAAGGCCTATGACCGGATCCCTTGTGGGATCTTGTGGGAGGTACTGTGGAAGTATGCGTTTCCGGGGCTGGTGCTACAAGCTATCAGTCCCTGTACAACCCAAGTGAGAGTTGTCTGTGTTCTTGACAGGAAGTCAAACATGTTCCTCGTTTGTGATTTTCATGGACTGGATTTCAAGGTGCAGCCTGGGGAAGGACTGTGTCTGGTTTTGGTGCCTCAGAATTTCCTCTCTACTATTTGCAGATGATGTGGTTCTCTTGGCTTCATCAGACCATGACCTCCAGCATGCACTGGGGTGTTTTGCAATCGAGTGTGAAGCAGCTGGGACGGGGGCAGCACCTCCAAGTCTGATGCAATTGGCGCCTTCCATTGGAGGTCTTCATATGTAACAGCTTGCTGTAATTCAAAACATTAAGTTCCCCATAGCTGGCTTTGTTTCTTTGGTTAATATCACTGGACTTCAGAGGAGGAAATCCTGCATTCATGCAGCACTTTTGCAGCACGTAGTGTTGACCTAGCTTGCATTTAATCTTTGCTAGATGCAGATGTTGGTGTGTATTCAATCATCTGTATCTTCATCAGTTTCTGCTACAACAGTGAATTATGAGTCCTCTATCATACATGGCGCGCAACACTTCTGTCCAGGCTTGATTGACCTTCCTGTGCGTGCTGTGAGCTCCCCTGCTTTGTCTGTGTTAATGATCCTCAGTGAGTGACCCAGTTTGCTCTTGGGATGGAAGTTGAGGTGCACAACACTGTTTTTGAAAACAGCCGTATGTCACCAAAAAATACTTCTGGTGATGGAAACAAACTGTGGCATCATCTGTCAAGTTAGACCATCCACTTCTCAACTTCAACCGATTTTTTTGTCTGTTCGCAACTCAGCCAAACTTGAAAGATGAACTTTTCCATTAGTGTAGGCTGTGTCGTGACAGTTGGCTTCTTCTTCTAGGCTTTTTCCAATAGAGTAGGGCTCCATGATATCACTATCACATCAAACTGCTTTATACTACTGGGTATGTTGCAATCCATTTTGCAAACATCCGCCCAAACCTTTTTCAGGTGGGATTAGCTCTGACTTGCTCTGCTGTTTTTGAATGATACTTGTTGGCAGTGTCAGAAAAGTTTGAACTTTGAATAATATCTGTTGATTGATCAAAGGAACCAAGATTAATATTTTGTCCAGACACATGGAATAAGATGTTCTAATATGCCACAAACCCAGCCATTACAAGCTATGAAAGGAAAAACAGGCTCAATAGATCACACAGAGACAGAAAACCTTGAAGTCAACATAGTATGAATATGTGGAATAAAACCACTGAATGTAACATTACAGGCAGTGAAAAGTATGAAAATTAAGCTATTTTCAAAATGAAGATTAAATGATGGAGTAATATAATCTTTATTTTTTATTTCTCAACAATGAACTCGAATAAACCTTTTTTAGGTTTACATATACTATCATTCTGTTTTTGGTTCGTAATTGTTTTCTTCTCTTGTGGTTGATCAACAGTTATCTGAATTCTATTGTTCAAAATCTTTCTCTCTTCTTTAAGCCAGAAAATCTGCTGTACACCTCCAAAAGACCAGATGCCCTCCTTAAGCTGACTGATTTTGGGTTTGCCAAAGAAATCACCACATTAAACTCATTGGCAACGCCATGCTTTACCCCCTACTATGTCGGTAAGACCACACTGCCGTTTTTAGTTTAATGTTTGCCATACAGAGATGCTGCTGGATGTAATTTCATATTTACTGCAAAGATATAAGAATGGCATTGATCTCCACTCACCTAGCTCTCAGTAATAAAGTGAATAAATGTGTTTCCCAGACTGGTCTCAGCTGCCCCAATATTTACTGTAACATTTTTCCTCGATTCCCTCCTACATAAGCTTTGTGGTGTTTGGCAGTCACAGCTGTGAACATGCGTTTTTGTTTTGATGAGGATCAAATTGAATTTCGTGAGTTCATGATTAGGAGGAATTTTGGACCACTATAGAACTGCTTCAGCTCAGCCATATTCTTAGGATGTACGATGTGAGTGGCTCTCTCCTGTACTGGATTAAGGCCTGCATGTTGTCTGGGCCACTGCAACAGGTGGATTTTCTTTGTTTGAAGTCATTCTGTGGTAGATTTACTGTGTTGTTCAGGGTCAATGTCCTGCTGCCTCAGCCAACTTCTACTGAGCTTCCACAGATGGACAGCCACCCTGAGATTATCCTGTGAGATACCTTGATAAACTCTTGATAAATTAATTTCCCCTTGATCATGTCAAGCTGTCCTGGCCCAAAGTCAGCAAAGCCCCAAATCATGATGTACTTCACTTTTGGGATGATTTTTGCATGTTGGTATGCAGTTCCCCTTTGACACCATACATAGCGCTACATTTTCTTCCCAAACAGTTCAAACTTTGAGTGTGTCACGCTGCTTTTTGGCAATCTTCAGAGGCACAGCAATCTTTTTTTAAAGAGCAGAGGCTTCCTCTGTGGTGTCCTGCCATGGATAACATGCTCCATGCAACCATGCACCATGTTTTTTGTGTGGTCGACTCATTAACAGAGATATTAACCAGCTCCAGTGTTTCTTTTAAGCCTTTAGCAATTACTCTGATGTTCTTTGTCAAGTTACTGATCATTCTGCGTCGTGCTTTTGGAGTCATCTTAGCTGGGGGCCCACTTCAAGGGAGAATAGTCACAGAACCAAATCGTTTCCATTTATAGACAGTTCATCTGATTGTGGACTGATGAATATCCAAACCCTTTCAGCTTTATGCAAACCAACAATTCTTGATCATAAGTCTTCTGAGACCTCTTGTTTTGGGAGGAATAGTTCACATCAGCATGTTTCTTGTGAATAGCAAACTCAAAATGTTTAAGTATTTCTTTTACACATCAGAGTAGCTCTAACCCACACCTCCAATCTGGTTCCATTGATTGGACTCCAGGTTTGATCAATCCTGACTAACCTGAGTTAGTTTTTGTTAATGCCATTAGCTGAGGGGCTCGCATACTTTTTCCAGCCTAGATTGTGAATGATGTTTTTAATATGGACAAGAACAATACAATGTGTGTTATTAGTTAGAATAAATTGTGTTTGTTTGTAATTGTCACTTCTTCTTGTAACTAAAATCTGACTGTGTTTTAGGATAAATTTATACATAAATGGAGGTAATTCCATTTACTAACTAACTTGCTTACTTTTTCTTGCCACTGTACTTTAAAAATTGTCTTCTGCTGAGTGCAAAGCATTACCTACTTGTCTGGGGACTGCACAGAACATACTATTTTGTGTAATTATGAGACTGTTGAGGTAATTATGTATGTAGTTGTGTAATTATGTAATTGCAATATACAAGTGACTGGCATTTTCTTGACAGTGTCAAGTTTTTAATAGCCAGATTTTTAATCATCACGTTTTTGCCACGTGTTTTTAAAACTTAACTTGACCCAGTTGTATAGTTCAGTGCTTTCCCTGAGGGAACGTAAAATTTAAAAACAATCTGCAGGCAGTTTTCTTCCTGTGGAAAATGACTAGAGAAATGTTGGTTATTAGACTTTACATCCTGTGAACCGCTTGGAAAATCCTATTTATGCTACCTTTAATAACCTGGTTTTTCTTTGTGGTTTTTTTTGCAGTCATCTGTCTTATAAACTACATAAGACCTTAAAAGTGAAACAGAAGCAATTTCTCCAGTCCAATTTAAATAATTTCTCTTGACACTGTGGCAGCTCCAGAGGTTCTTGGTCCAGAGAAGTATGACAGATCCTGTGACATGTGGTCTCTGGGTGTCATTATGTATATTCTGTAAGTGAATCAGTGTGGTGTGTTTTTGTGTTTTCTGTAATTTTACTATTTTCATGTCTTTCACATTGAAGGTTCCCTAAACAATTGCTGCTTGTCATCAGGCATTTCTTTCTGTCTTACACACAGACTTTGTGGATATCCTCCTTTTTTCTCACATCATGGTCTCGCGATATCCCCAGGGATGAAAAGACGGATACGTAACGGACAGTATGAGTTCCCCAACCCAGAGTGGGCCGATGTGTCTGAGGAAGGTGAGAGGGACGCATGTCAGAAATTCATTTTTGGTCATTTTTCAGTTTCTATCACTGTCTAACTTTTTCCTAACCTTTTTGAATGGTTGTCTTTAGGAAATGAGCAAAACACGATAAAGCGTGATTATGACTCAAAAAGCAAAAAAGCTACAACATTGAAACCTGGTGAAAAGCTTTCCATACTTCGCTTTCTCAATAATGCTAGAGATAGCATCACCATGTGGTGAGAAATCAGCTTCCAAATATCGAAAAAAAATGTTTGGCTGATATCTTGGAAGAAATCTGGTGTCCTTGGATTCGGGGGATGATGCTGAAGAGACTGATACAGGCCATGCTCATCTGTGGCATCAAAATGCCCTCATGAAATTTTTGCTAGACAGATTTTGTCTCCTTCTCTCGTATCTTTTATCCAAACTTCACCAAGCTGGAAACATATCATGTTTGGATGGCCCAGAACATTGCCCATACATTAGATTTGAGATATCATATATTATTTTTTCTCTGATTAGCTGACAAACCTTTGCGGGTGTGGTCAAACCCAATCAACCTGCTGTAACTTTTGAATGCTTCATCCAATTGCAACCAATTTACCCTCAAGTGTACAGACCGAGACCATGAAGGAAGGATGACGAGTTTCATGTCATCCGCCACCAGGGGCCGCTATGTTAACAGTAAAACAAACATTGTTTACTACAAATAGCTACTCTGAGATCCTGATGGCTAGAAAGATGGTTCCACTTTTAAAATGTCAAGCATGACTTGGCCATATGAGATTTTTAAACAGTTTGTTGAAATCTATAATAAATTAGTTGAATTGTGAAGGTTACAGAAATGAAACTTGTCAGACAACTGGCATATGAAGGAATTCTTCACATCGTAGACAATCGTTGCAATGGCACCACCAAGTGGCCAGTTATTGATGTTTTTTGTTACAAATACTTTTATACCTATATTATTTCATATATGTTCATGTCCCTTGCTTTGACCATGATAATGTCCTTTTTGACACATCACTCACCAGCAGAGATGGCAGCAGATTGAGCAATCACATGCATTTTCCTTTTATATAACATTCATTTAAATGTTTTCATAGGAATTGTCAACCAGATTGATTACATTTGGAAACAACAACAGCCCATGTATTTACAGCCACTGGATGATTTTCAAGGATGTTGCTCATGATAATGGGAGACGCATGAACCATGAACGATGATGATGATGATGATGATGATGATGATGATGATGATGATGATGATGATGATGATCATCATTTCCTGTTGCAGCCAAACAACTGATCCGCCACTTACTGAAAACTGAGCCGACCCAGAGGATTAGCGTCACAGAGTTCATTAACCATCCATGGATTAATGTAAGACTCCCTGTCGGCTTGAAACTGTTGAATTAGAGCAACTGCTGGTTTAGAACAATGTTCGTGAGATTTGGTAAACACCATATTCTTTTAACACCGCAGCGGTCTGTGGAGGTGCCACAAACGCCTCTTCACACCAGCCATGTGCTGCATGAGGAACAAGACGTCTGGGAGAAAGTTAAAGTAAGTGTTGATGATGTTCATGCGTGTAACTTTTTTGCAACTTCTTTAAAAGGTAGGAGAAGCTTTGATGTTGGACGAACAGTTTTGCAGCTCTTATAGTTTTTTATGCAGGAAAACAGCTATCGCCAAAAGAAAAAAAAAAGACGCTGCTCTTGATTTGTTTTTATCTGTTGAAAAATTGTGAGTGGGTTGAGTAAAATGGGGTTGAATTTGATATTATGCAACAGTTTGTTTTCGATTTGGATATTTCATGCCTGAATCTGTCACAAAATAAAGAAATCCATATATAGATATATAATATTTACTTAAAACTGGATGTGCACATTGAGTGTAGTCCAGCTTTGGTCTTTTGATAAAAGTGATGTTTTTGTTGTTGCTGTTGTTGTTGTTGTTGTTGTTGTTGTTGTTGTTGTTGTTGTCATTAGGAGGAAATGACAAATGCCCTGCAAACGATGAGAGTGGATTATGATCAAATTAAAATCAAAACTATTGAAGACTCAACTAATCCTCTCCTCTTGAAGAGAAGAAAGAAAACTAAAAACTCAGCCACACAACCTCCAGGCTAGCGATATAAAGACTTTTATAAGACTTTTAAAAGGTATTTTGTTTCACACAGACACACCAGCACACATGCATAACAATTTTGAGAAAAAAATCTTTCAAGAGGAACTTTAGGAAAACAGGAAATGCTTTCAATGCTTTTGTGATATTTTGTAGCTGTTTTTATTTCCATCTGTTAACCTCACATGATTTTATTCTCAAAATTTGAAAAAAGGAAATGCATCTTGGCATTTTGTAAATGTGAATTAAGGACTCTTTCAATGCATGCATGCTGTATGTACACTGAGGCTTATTCCTACGTCCTATGACTAGTATATATGTGCTGCTTATTACGGCAGTTCTTAATATTTCGATATACATGCTTAATACGACATTTGAGTAAGCTTTGTTGGCAACTCATAGATTATTTCTAGGCTGTCTTTTGAACTCTAGTCTGCTAGTGCTGAAAACCATTTAAACTGAATTTTTGCCTTGAAGGTGTCAGGGGTGAGAAAGTTTGCCAGTGTCATTTATATTTGTCTATGAAATGACTCATCACCAGAAACCACAACTTTTGTTTTGTAAGCTAAAGTAATGTCAGAAGCGTTTCTCCTTGCCAGAAAAAAAGGACTTTGCTTTTGTGCATTGTGTATTGTGGCAGCGCAGTATCTAAAACTTACTTACCATGTGTACCAATAATCACGTTTGCTATGCCTATGAGACAGTTGACTTAATTGGCTTCTTCATGCTTGTGTAGCATTCATTTTCCCCAGAGCAGTAATATAAAAGTAGTGCATGAAGGCTGTTATGTGAGCGCCATGGAAAGAAAAGCGGATGGCTGTAAACCTTTAGATCAAGGGACTAGTGACGAAAAGTGCAGTGGAAAATGTTGCACAGCACTGTTGTCCTGTCTGTCTTTTACTCTGGATTAAATGTCTTGATATTCTCTGTGGTTTCGCGTGTTGTTTGATCAGTTAGCCATTCATCATTAGCATCTAAAGTCAAACAAATGACCAGCCACTCAGATTTTTTTAATAAATAAAGGACATTATTGCCATTAGCTCCACTGCCTTCTGTTCACAAGGGTCTCCTTTCCCCTTTTACTAGTGCATATGTTTTTGAGCATATAGACTGAGGTGAGGTTTCAGGAAAACAGCTGACTGCACATTGTGTAGTGATGTAGTCGTGGCTATGTAAGAATAATGTTTCTCATAAAGTCCATGACATTTTTCAACTGAAGACTACAACTACATGTGGAGGGCCAAGTAGTTTATCCTCAACTAAGTTACACAATTAGAGAAGAAAATCATCTGAAAAGTGTTAAAGTGCTGGTGGGAAGCTCAAAGTGAGACCTGGCCGTCTGCAACCTTTTAAATGCGGGAAACATTTGCTCAAGGCGAAACGTCTTTAAGAAAATGTTAGCGTGCTCAGCTAAGTGCCATAGCATTCAAGAGCTAATAACCGATTTATTTAGAGGTATTTTGTAAACTTTCATAAACTGAAGTGACAAGTGTTGACCTATTGGTGGTCCTGGCAATCCATCCAACTGTTAAGGAATATCTACAGCAGAACCGTAATGTGGCCAAAAATGCCCTCAGTCTAAAAAACTAGCATGCTTAAATGTGTGGTTTAAGTTTGTAAATGGATTAAATAAATCAAACATAGTATAGTCAACAAGTATAGTCTTTAGATTGGATACATGCACATACTCAAAAAGCACCACTCTCTCATCTGTTTTTTAAGAATTCTCATGCAGAAAATACACAAATCTGTTTCAAATTAACATATTGTTTTCATTACAGTCTCTCCCATCTCTAGTTTCTTGTTAAAGATACTCAAGACAAGAGAATAGTTTAGCTTTACCTTATGGTACAGCTCACGACAGTGGAACAGCTCCAGGCTGAACGTTTATTGTGTGCTATGGTATAACTGGAACTATATAGGATCTTCAAGCTGTACTTGGATCCTTGAATAAATGACGCCCACATCTGATTTGAATGATATAAACATGATGTTCTAATTACGAGATAATATTTTCAGCTTTTGCATCCTGTTTTAATTCAGATTTTCTTTTAGAGACACACACACAGAAAACAACGCTGTCTTGCCTGACTAAACGGATTAACAGGGGATTTGGACATTATTTGATCATAACGCGATGATAAATCCAATATCAAAATTGTTTTTATTGAAACTTTAATTTCCCCCACTAATTACCAATCCTTTGGATAAATTGGTCTCGAAGGATTTCCATTTATAATTAATGTTGACAGCACAGTTATAACACAATGCACAATGATAGGCATTATTTCTTTAAATATAGAATAACATCACTTGGGAAAAAAATGTATATTTACTGTTACATATTTGGCCTTACTTTTATGTGCTATGACTAAAAACCTGCCAAGTCCTTTTGCAAAGAAGTTCCATCTGTGTTTCCTCAGGTTCCCTCTCCCCTCAAAGGGGATGTAATTGTTTCATGATTAAGCTCTATTACTCACTGTACGACTTCTATTTTCAAATCAGCATGTTGTTTTGCGTTTTCTAAAAGAGGGGAAGCAGGCTGGGGAAAACAAACGTAATTCCTGAAACTCTGCCTCCAATTCCTGTTCTGGTGAAAGGACATGAATGGTGAAGCCCTTTCTGAAGACAATCTGCAGGATGTTAATGGCTCTTCTCTGGCTGCAGGCGCCAGCACAAATATATGTTAACTTTCTCCCCAGCTTGAACACTGTAATTGACAAAAGTATAGTGAGTACCTGGAGCAGGCAGGAACAAGAGAAAGAAAAGAAAAAAAAAAAGGTTTAAGGAGAATGATGGTGAACAAATAACAGGGTTTGTCAGACTTTTTACATGTTGAAACATACATATGTATATAATAGATGAAAGCATGCTGCGAATTAAAGGTTATATTTTAAACTATAACTAAGCTGCATTGTTTTATGTAAGAAATAACACTCTACTAATTATAGCGTCTAGTCTGGATCATTAATTTCTCTATACCATAACCCCCCAACTGCTCCATAGCCTCCACAGCACAACAATAAACAGCAAACCAGACATAGAGTGGCCGTGCTAATGATAAGGAATGACACAGTAAGAGAAAACAAGGCTGTTAAAAAGCAGATGTCTGTACCAGTTCACAGATGGGATTGATACTGACATGGCTGGAGGTGATATGGTGTAGTGTAGGTTCAACATGCAAATGGAAAAATGTATGTGCTCCAATGAGACTGGGTGGCTGGGGCTCCAGCTGTGAGGAGAGGGGGGATATTTACTCTATACCAACAACATATTCTGCTCAGTCTGAGAAAGACACAAGCAACGTGAGCAAGGAAGGAGGCTTCGTCTCTGATCAACCAACTGGTAGGTATACTGTACCTACTTTACTTTTAAAAAAGTGGAGCAAAGAGAATACATCTCTGCATGTCCTGGTGTACTGTAGTGTTGGTTGCAAAATATTTCATATTATTCATACGATTACTGTCTTGGGATTGGGTAATCATGAAATATCCTAAATGTGACGTCATAATATCTCTAAATTACATTTTTTTTTCCCCTGGGTTTTCTATCAGTGATCATGCGGACAGTGGTGCTCCTCCTCATAATGGGAATAGTTGATCTGAGCATCAGCCAGCGTTACAGCCAGTTCCAATGGCTGTCACATCTGCGAGGGCGGCGGTGGCACGCCAGCTGGCAGGCCGAGGAAGTGGACTGCCCCCTGGAGTGCGACTGCCCCTCAACCTTCCCCACAGCCATGTACTGTCACAGCCGCAACCTTCAGCATGTTCCCTACGTCCCCTCACATATAAAGTATGTCTACCTGCAGCGTAACCAGATCACAGGCATCCAGGATGGGGTGTTTGACAACGCTACCAACTTGGTTTGGGTTGTGTTGTTTCACAACCAGCTCAACTCAGACAAGATCGGCAAGAACGTCTTCAGCAAGCTGAAGAACCTGGACCGGCTGCTCCTGGATCACAATGAGCTCACCCGTGTGCCTTCTAACTTGCCCAAGTCTATCACAGACCTGCGACTTGGTCACAACAAGATCTCGAAAATCCTCCCAAACTCGTTTGATGGGATGGCCGACCTCACTACCCTTCAGCTCCAAGCAAATGTCATTGAGGATGTTGGAGGTGTGTTCAAGGGATTGAAGTCTCTGACCATGCTGGATATGAGGAAAAACAAGCTGAGGAAAATCCCTGACAACCTCCCTGAGCAGCTGCAGCAGCTCTACCTGGAGTTTAATAGCATAGAGAGTGTGCCGGTAGGCTTTCTCAGCATGTATCCCAAACTGCAGTTTGTCCGTTTGGCTCATAACAAACTGACAGATAAAGGACTTCCATCCAGTGTCTTCAATATCAGCACACTGGTTGAGCTTGACCTGTCCTTTAATAAACTGGAGAAGATCCCTGTTGTCAGTAGGAACCTGGAGAACCTTTATTTACAAGCCAATAAAATCAAAGGTATGGATACATCTGTTACTTTTAGTTTTACAACTTTTTTTTTATTGTGAAGCCAGTCTTAAACTGTATAAATGTTGAATTAAATTTTTTGTTTGAAGTTATTATGGCTTAGTACCCTTAATGCCATTTTGAAGGCTGACTCTGCAGCCATAAATTCCAGTGCTGAGCTAAAGTTATGCTAACTCAGGAGTAGTGTGTCACTCAGTGGGACACACTATGCTGCTCACTGAACGATTAACAACACACATAACGCACAGATCTTCAATGGCCGAAAGTTTGGTTATAAGTTGAAACTGTTGTTTTTTTTACCTTCCTCCACTGGACTTCGCGAATTTTAGGCGAAGATTGATTTGATTACCAAAACATGGTTTGTCAGTTGAAGATGTAGTGTTTGGTTTTATAGAACCTATACTAATTTTCCTCTTGTAATATAGATTGTGGAACTTAAGTGAGCCCAACCTGCCCGCCCACTAGTGATTTATCGCACTGCAGTTGCCTGTGTAATTTTGAACTACAGTGAAGTTCATACGTGCACCAGTTCATCCATATTGTTTCTAGCTGCTTTGTTTTAACAGTATCATTTAGCTGTATTCTGTAGATCAACTTCGTTAGACGACACCTAAAGCAGGATTTTCAATTTTTGTGTGTGTGTGCGTATGGTGTCATTGGAGTGCCATAAAAAATAATACATTGATACATTTGATACATACATTGAAAACAAAAAAAGGGGAGGTTTGAATAAAAGAATAAGTAAATTTAATATGGAAATTTAATGGAAATAAAAATACAAATAACCAAACAAAAAAAATTATTAGAAGCTTTTTAATTTTTTTCACATTTATTTCTTCATTTATTTCTCTATATTTATTCATATATGTTAAAATGTATAATTTGTTTATTTCATAGAAGTTACTTTTTCTGTATATTGTGTTTGGCAGAAGTGGAACAATGGTTATTTTAACTTAAGGCATCCCAGATGTCAGCAGTTTCCCTCAGTGACTTTAAAACAGCCTTCTCCATGCAGATTACCAGAAAATACCTGCTGCTCAGAGGAAGCAAATCATTTTCTTCCCTCCCCGATTCGAAGTTTAACTCAAGCTTCCAAGTCTGCATCGCATCTATTCTCTGTTGTCTGCGGTAAAAAGCTCTCGCCAAAGCAGGATTCATACATGCAGGAATTTTAGTACTGAGCCTTGGCAGGAAGGCCCATCCAATGCCATTGCTTGACAGCTTGGCCCTTCAAGGAATAACAAAAGTAATAGGAAAAAGCAATAGGAACAATAATACGAATAAGGAAAAAGGGATAAAAAATAAATAAATTACATTATATAAAATAAATAAAGAAAACATAAATAAATAGAACAAATAGAGTAATTAATGTGCAAAAATTAAATTAATATATATTCTGTCTTCATATTTTCACATTTATTTATTCTTTTATTTATAAATTTATATATAATTACATTTATATATTTTATATATTTGTTACTTTTGATGGCACCCCTAGGACTCCATACTATGTCGCTCTGTACCCTGACAGGGTAGAAATGTTCCATAAATACTTTCCTCAGTGGAAACTAATACACAACACAAGAAAAAGCAAACACTGTAAAACAAAGTTTAAAATATATTTTATGAACATGAAGACATCAGAGAAAACACTGACTGAGTGTACTTAAAAAAGGGGAGACATTTTTATTGATGTGATGTTGATGTGTGATGTATGTTATTTTGTGGCTTCCAGAATAGATTGGTAATATAGAAATGTGAGAGCCAAGTCTTGCCTTCTAGCACAGAATATACTTAAAAGTCCCAGGCGGAATATATTGCAGTATTCAGTTTTTGGCTAGACTGCAACTGTTGGGCCAGCCCTATAAACGCAAATGTCCATGACTGGCTGAATGAGTGACTGAGTGAGTCATAAGGTTACACCATCGTAGTTTCCCCATTGGCCATTGCTCTTTCAAAATTAATTTGCTTGTACAAGCAGTGTTACTAACTTAGCGCGTTTGTGACTGAATTTACCAGCTTTTCAGACCCATTTAGTGACATTTTTGCAAAAAAGTACCTAGCAATAAATCTGGCAACTTTTTTGGAAAAACCTTATCTACTTTCCAGTGAAGCAAATTATGAGTATTATCCTGCGATTGATATGCACACCCGTGTCTGTGTCCACTTTGTTCAGTGAGTGGCAGAGAGGCGGAGCAGCAGCTTGTTACCCAATCAGAGGCTGTATGCTGTGTGAGAGACAAAATAAGAAAGATATTCTGCTGCTTCTAACTTTCTCTCTGAGTGATCATTTTACAAGTACATATATCTGAAATCACAGCACAGCTGTTGTCTTTAGCAAATTCGTATTGCAACTTTGCCAGACGACGTCAGAGTTATAAAATCAGGATTATAGCAGGGCAGAGCAGCAGCTTTGAAATGGTTTGGAAGTGACTGCTAGTTAACATGTTGTATTAATGAGCTGTGTTTCAGTCACTATTTCATATTTGTTCTGTTGTCTGAGAACACAAACAGAAAAACATGTAAATGACAACAGCTTTATTGGAAATATTTATTGGCTGTATTAAAATACTGTCTATTTGACCACAGAGACTAAGGGAAAAGCAAACAGATAAAGACTGACACTGAGCAGAATACAAATATGACGAGACGACGTCAGTTGTTTACAGCGGTTCCACAACAGTTTTCAAATTAATCCTCAAACATTGACCATCCACACGGTCCAGCTATAAACTCTTGTATTAAAGTTGGCTTGGTTTGATAACGTGTGATGTGAATGCATCTGTTTGCTGCTTGATTCACAGACTGACAGACTGACAGTGAGACAACATGTAGCCTCCCTTTATATTTTCCTCTTGTGTCTTTCAGAGTTTTCCCTGAGAAGTTTCTGCAGTACAATCGACATGACAAACTTCTCCAAGCTGAGAATGCTTCGCCTCGATGCCAATGAGATCAGTGCCAGAGACATTCCTGCTGAAGCTGCCTACTGTTTGCGCCGTGTTGCCTTTATTGATGTGTAGCCTTTGCTCGTCTCTCTTGCTGATGTGTCTCAATTCAATCCAGGGCGTTGCTCCTTCTGTAACACTCATACCTCATGTCACCTGACACTATATTTACTTTATGTCAGTCACTGTCCTCTCTATCAAAACATTTTTGAGATAATGTTTTGTTAAACTGTTATAAGAGCTACTATCATTATTATTCCAAATGTTTAAACAGTCCTAGCATTAGTCAACGGGAAATACCACAGTTGTATAATCATGTATCCAGATGATGGCAAATGGATGACAAAGGGATGACAGACATCCGTTCAACAAACTAATTAGATTATCAGTTCCAGTATTCTGGCGAAAATAATTCTCCATAAATACGTTGTAGCTGATGACAACAAGTTCTGCTTGTGTCATGTCTGGCAATGTATAACCTGTATAAAACTGCCAGTCATCAGTGTGAGATTCAGTTTGGCTATTTGCCTCCACCATGCGGCACAGGATGATAAAACAGTAGGTTGAGCAGTGACGATTTTCATTATCTCCCCCAAGGAGGTTATGTTTGTTTATTCGTCATCAGGATTATGCAAAAAATACTGAACTGATTTGGACCAATCTTGGTCGAGGGATGGGGCGTAGGCAAGGAAAGAACCCATTACATTTTTTTTATCACTGTGCCTTACCATTGCGAAATAGGGTGTTCTTTGACATTTTTGTCAATATTTGGCCTCGGCGGACGCCATTCTAGTTGTTATTATTTGGTAAGGCCACTTTTTAACCTACAACCAGTGCATATTTAATAAACAGTTTACTACTTGTTGTGACATCTTTAGAATAATTTTACTTTAAAAACTGCTCATAAATTTTCCATCAACATGTAACATTTAAAGTTAAGTGATCAACTGTTTTGCTAACCATATGTTGTTTTCCAGACTGTCATTACTGTGTTAACTGTTACCTAATGTTTCAGTTGTTTTTTGGGGTTTTTTTTTTGGGGAACTCTGTTTCAGTAACTCACTCACTTTTGAAAAATTGTGCAGGTTGTAATTTCTGAGCCAGTGCACATTGTACTGTATATCTCATAGAAATATGTACTTGACAGAGAGATTAAGTCAGTAAGCTTTTTAACCTGTGACTTGACATGACTTGATTTATATCAACTTTGTGAAAAAACTTTGAATAATGCATTTTTGTATAAAGTGAATTGTTTATCACTTTGTACCTATTATTACATCTGAGTGGGGAAAAAAACGGATATATTTTTAGCATCAACAAAATGTTCTGTTTCATCTAATTTGAAAATAAAAGAGACAGAGAGTATGGGAGAGAGAAAAATGCAGCAGCCCTATTAACAATTCTAAAAGGACAGCTCCTACGTATTTATTGTTGAGGACAACTTTCCTTTTCATCTTCAACAGCTGCCTTTAATCCTCTGCAGAAAGGCACTAAATTGAATTATAGAAATACTTTCCTTGTTTGGTAATTGAGCAGTGTCTAGGGATGAAGAATGGATTACTGCCAGTGCAACAGTGGTTTGCACACTGATAAGCGGTAGCCTGTGAAATTAAGTGAGTTATAGATCATGTTATATTGCAGGCTGCACACAGTTCTGCAGAGGCTGTGGGGTAGGGCTGTGTTGTTTTTACTCTTCTGCTTCCTACACCGTTTCTTCAAAAACAAAGCAGAGGCTAGCACACATGCACATGATGACATGTCGGAATCTTTCAACATGATTTACTAATGTGGTCTTCTTAGGCTGGACCATCACGGAGTAAACACTGGTGAAAGTCATGACAGCATTAGGGAATACACATACACTGCCCTCCTTCTCTCAGTCAGTGTTATTCTGTTACATGTAGTAATGATTAAATGTCATGTATGCATATGTGTAAACTGTAGTAGCCGTTAAACCCACCAATTCCTGTCCTTCCCTGTGCAGTGAAGACATTACTTATGAAGCTGCAGCAGCGACTGGTGTATATCTATCGAAATTGTTTCTCCACCTCTCTGCAAGTAAGAACAACTCAGTGTGTTTGACCAATAACAGAATATTCTCCAGAGTTCATGTTGAAACTATTAATACTGTTTTGCAATGAAACTCGATATAAAAATCTTTGGTCATAACTTTGGTCATATTTTAAACATTAAAATTGAATTACTTAAAAGTTGGCTCCATGAAGGCTGTGTATTGATCAGCAGTGTAAGCTGATAATCAACGAAACTAAACTGCTTTCCAAAGCAGTGGGAAAGACTATTTTGGCAAGGATAAAAGCATTTTTGACTCCTCATAAAGTGTTTAGTCAAACAGGATGTACGCTTGTAGGCTAGGCTATTAAGTGGCCTAAATCCCTTAATGAGGCCTTTACCTGTTCTTTAGATGGGATTTCATGAGGTGTTCATAAAAACCTGTTAAGGCATATTCACATCACCCACACACACACTACACACTAGTTATGTCCCTCACTTGTAAATCGCTTTGGATAAAAGCGTAAATGTAATGCGAAAAGTGTGTTACATTACATATATACATATAATGTAATGTAAATGTATATACAATATATATATATACATATATATACATGTGTGTGTATATATGTATATACATACTGTGTGTGTGTGTGCGTATAGTTACTGGATTTAATGTGGCTGATTAGTATATGAATGCACTGGTAGCTGTACAGCTGGAGAGCATTACAGTTTGGATTTAGTATTGATGGTTAACTTTTATTATCAATACGGTAATTGAATAGAGTCAAACTAATAAATAACTTGTGGAACTGTTTGGCAAACAACATTACAAACAGTTGGTTAAGTGGCAGCAAATGGAGACACATTATTCAACATTCATAACTAGTGTAAAAATAAAACTTTTTTTGTGAACTGGAAAAGATATCTGCAAAAGATAACGCATAAACATAATATACATAGCATATTATTCCAAATAAGGTCCATCTTTGCTTTCAGTCAAAGCGAAGCTTCCGATTAAACAGGAGAGCCTGATACATTACATACAAGGTAGTGATATGAAAACTTGTTCATGATGGATAAAATGTACAGCTTCACAAGTGTTCCGTCTGCGGCTGCAGCGTTGTGCTCTTTACCACCTGAAGGGAGAGAAAAACACTCAAAGTACAAAGAATATAAACACATACAGGTGTGTGCACAACCGTCATATGTTACATTGAGGCTGACGCATGTGTTTGTTAAAGACATTTAATGTCTGCCAGATCCAGCTGTTTAACTGACCATAACATTTGATATAGGTTAGAAGAATACTCACATTATTGTGGCTCCATCTCTATTTCCTGCAGGTCTCTGATTTAATCCAGATGACAAATAGATCCATTAGGATGACTTCAGTAAAATAGAAAGACCAATCATTTTTAATTTTATATTTCAGTATGTTCTTACCTTGAGTTTGTGTAAGATCTTGATCTGTGAGGGTTGTGAGTTCTCTGTTAAGGACAAAAAAAAGACATTATGAAATGAAACCAATGCACACATAGGGTGAGTAACTACAGCATGAGTGACAAAGTAACAAACACCTCATTTTATTACATTTTGAAGTGACTAAATCACTTGATAAATTGCTAGAGTTCTGACTCATGAAAGAGCAGGAGGCAGGCGACTGACAGGGTTGTGTGCGAAGGTTGAGACAAAATAACTGTATTTTGCCATAATTTAGGAAAGATATGACAGAGTTGGAACATACTGAGCACATAAATGGACAGGCCAGTAGAATGTAATTCTGCAAGAAGTAGAAAAGTCTCTATGAGTGATTCAATATTTTTTTCCACTGTTAAAACTTTCATTATTATCATTATTGGAATCTGTTATAACCGCTGTGAATCCAAGCTGCTGCCACTGCCTCCATTCTCCTTGACCAAATAAACTTTTTATGACCACCTTTCAAGTTAACAGTCAAAAGATACATTTGTAAAGTCCATGGTAGTGTGATGTTTATGAAGTTATTTTGTCTCACCCCTGTAGACAAACCAAAGCAAGATCTTGGTGGGTGGGGTGTGACCCAAGGTGGGTCACAGACCATGAGGATTTCAGTGAAAATAAATATATTCTTTGAAGTCTTTTCAGTGTAGCACTTAGGGATTTTGACTCACTGCAGGCAAACTGTGCAGAAATGATGGGAATTCCAGGTCTGCTGAAAGAGGCAGCTCTGGAGACTAACAAGAGTCGTATGTCTGGCTCCTGGTTGAACCTTCATTCAGTTATGATCTTGCCTCCAGTAAAGCTTTGATATTAACACTGCAATATTGTCCAGAAATTATGCAGATGGACAGAGCTTGCATGCGTCAGAGACAATTTACAGACAAATTATTTTTTGAACTCACTCAACTTGTTTCAGCCTATATATTTAGACACAGTCTAGAAAATGTTTGACCATCTGCCTCTGCACGGGACACTAAATTCAACTACATGGACTAATTTGTTTGTCTGGACAGGATTTCTCCTTGCACATATACTCAGAAAATGTAATAAACCAGCTGCATACTGTAATTACACTGTTCATTCAGCTGACAGACATGGGATGGCGTGGTAGTTAACTGTATTGGCCAATGTATGCTTCACGGCGACAGAGCAAATACGGCAACCAACATAAACATGCCAGTTCTTAAACAGAATATTCACAGACATGCATCTGCCCAAAGTAACGTGTGATTTCCAACGTTGTCCATTTCCTCACACAGCATTTAATCTCATGCATTCCTCTGTAGTCACACATTTCTCACTGAGCACACAGATGATGTTAATTAAAGTCAGAGAGGGTTTACTGCTTAGATCTTAGGCTTTTAGGGGCACTTGGCAGGACAACATTTACCCACACACTGTGGCAGAACATAGGATAGTCAGGAAATAGAATTAGCAGGGTCATAGACAAAATCTGCGGGGGGAAAACATGGCTTGCAGGATATCAATAGCGTGCCACAAGTGGAGCATGATCCACCTCATCGAGCATTTTAATGTGGTTAATCTCTGTCAGTCCATGGTATTCACTGCCAGCCATGCAGCATCGCTCCTGATGCTGCTGATATGTCACTGCATGCAACTGGCCAAACAAGGATGTAAACAATCAATAGGCCTACTTCCCGAACAAGAGGTCTGTCCCACCTGCTCTCTAAAGCTGTCTGGTCTTGGTATTCAAAGTTCAATCAATCAACTCTGAACAAGACAGGATCAGTTTATGACAGAACCCAGTGCATTTCTCTCCCGTTATCATTTACAGGAATCAGCTGCAAAAATTTGGTGTGATTTGGCTTTTCATCCAAAACCCACTGATGTCGTGTGTTGCCCGTCTACCTGGTGAATATTCCTTGTTTGTCTACTGATTACCTTGCTTAGCTTTTGCTTAATGCTGATGATTTAAATGGAGATGTTAACACCTTTACAAAACAAGCTTCTTACTAACCAAGTCCTATTAGTGCATGGGTTTAGCAAACTGCAGAACTTCTATCGCAATACAGCTGCTTGACTGTCCAAACAATGTGAATGGATGAGAGAAAGAGCCTCTAAATAGTCATTTTAGTGTGAAGAATCATCCCATATTAACTTAAAATAGTCACTCAAAAAGAAACATTTTCTTGCCAATTTATTTGTGAGACTTCACTTCTAGTCTAATGTGATAACTGAGAACCTATTCTCTGCCACCCATGTGATCAAAATCCACCCTGCCATTCAACGCACAGTGTGTTACTCCAACTCAGTGGTTTAGCACTGTCACCTCCCAGCTGTGGGGGTGTTTCTGGGTGCTCCCTGCAACGTCTTGAAGCTACTATACTGATGTTACAGAAAAAAACATATGCATCAAATGCATGTTCGGCATCAGCAATCCTCCTGCAATTGCTTGACCAAAGCGCTGGCCTCAGAATTACAGTTAGTCCCCAATGCTCAACTGACATCCCAATGCTCCTAAATATTTGTCTAGTTCAGAAGCAGTACACAGTACTCCGTGAGGATTAAAGGATAATCTATCTTGACAAAGTGAACACTACACGTGGCCAAAGAGCAGCTTTATTTACCAGTTGGCAGAGTTTTTGACTCTTCTCATAAGCAAAACCTTTCCCAGCTTCCCTATAAGTGCGATTTCTTTAGAAAGAGCTGGTTACTATGTGACTATGTTTGATTTTTTAAATGGATAAAAATGTTTAGAAAGCATGCCACGGATTGTTCAGAGACCTAATATAACTAAACCAAGGCCGCGATGAAATTCAACAAATTGATGTTTCTGCTTTTTTCCCCCTTTTCATCACGCACTGTGCGGTTAGCACGCCTGTTAGCATATTATTGCTTTCTAAAAAGCCTATATTTTTACCAGGAGTACTCTGCAGCTGGGACTGTTTCAGTGCCTTTATTTTATTGGGTTATTTAGCTCTTATTACACCTTTGTGTCTGTTTTATGTTTTTAATAGGACATAAAAACACAGCAGTTACAGTATTCATTTGTGAAATAAATTTGACTAATTTCATCTTAAAAAATATTATGACTTCGCATTAATGAATAAGGATGTGGAGGGCTGGTACTTTTGCAAGAGGAAACGCCGCAGAGAACAGAGGCAGGCTGCCAAGCCTGTTTTATTGTAAAATGACTGGAATGCGTGGCTAAACTTTATTAGGTCACATGTGATGTAGGAATTAACAAGGCAGAAGCATCTGTACCTTTTGTGTGATCAGACAGTAGATAGTTAGTATGAACAGCAGTCCTCCGCAAATGGAGGCGATGATGAAACCAAGCTTGTACAGGTCTCTGACCGGTCTTCTCTGTGAGGCCTTCACTGACTTTCTACCATAACTGTCTGTAGAAAAAGACAAGAAATCTGTGATCTGGATAGCTCCTGATATCTGCATAAATAATTTAAAATAATTTCCAGGCAATTGAGGTTCCAACCTGTAAAATGTGTGGGTGACTCTGTGGATAGCTCTGTGGTAGAGTCAAAGGTTTCTGTGTATTCGTGCTGGCATCTCCAGTCTACTGGTGTATCGCTGGTCGTGACCAGCTCCCAGTAAACAGACAGCACCTCTGAAGCCCGCTGCAGCGCCTCTGTGGGAGACCCTCTGTAGAGCATTTCAAAACTCTCTGGCTTGTCCTGCCGTATCCAAGAAACATGATTTAAATATTTATCTCCATGTGCTGGGCAGTTTTTTTGATTGATCCAAATTATTTCGAACATGTTAAAATCAAAATGAAATATACTCAAACAAACAAACAAAAACATCAGCAGACACATCAGAATCCCAGTAAATAATTCAGATAAAGCAATCCATGCTTCCTCTTATCACATATTTCTTTTTCATGTTTTATATCCTAGAAAATGTAAATCCTGAGAAATAAGCCGCAAGTGCATCAGTCAAAAACACACACTCACCTCGACCTCTTCATTAATCTGTGGCACACATTTCTGAGAATATATGTTGAGGATGAGCGCTCTCAGAGATTGAACATAGTCATCATTGACTGAACCCCGGCTATATTTGAAGTGGGTGGTGAGGAGCTCCAGGATCCAGGGTAAAGCAGCTTTTACAAAGCAACATTTGCTCTGTGGGAAATCAGAGCATGAGGTAATAGTCATAAGAAGCACGTACAGTTAATGGAAAGTTTGAATCGATGCTCTCTGAAGGCAAACAGTAACAATAAACAAATGTTACCTTACCAAACTTCTCCGTTCTATGAATGTGTAGGTTATCGAGCACCCGCTTCTCAACTGGTTATCCATCTGCAGAAACAGCACATGTTGTGTAGTGTGATCAATGTCTCTACTTTTGCATCAACAGCTGTTTCTAATATTGTTTCAACACATACCAGATGCCTGACTGTAAGCAGGTGCTCCCTAGTGATGGAGTGTCTGCATGGACCAGGGATCTCAGCCATATTCAGAGGGAAGCTCAGGAACATAAGCACACACAGACACTTTACCTGCAACTGACACAAACATACATTATCTTCTCACCCCTTAACACTTCAAGGAGGGTCTGATCCACAGATATTTACACAGTTGCAAAGTGCACTAGCTCACTGGAAATACTCAGACATTACCCAAGTAGACATACTCAATGGGTTGTGCAACCTAAAATAGCAAAATGGAGCAAATACTCTCAACCACAAATCCAACGAGGGCGACATTAAGAGTCAGTGTGGTAATACTGACATCAAATATTTCCATATGAATGCACTCCACATAGCAGTGTGATCATCTTTCTGATGTAAGAGAGGAAAGATGATCTTGTAAATTATTTTAAAAGGAAAACCAAGTTCAAAAGAAACTCAAATGCAATTCCCTCTTAATTTGTGCCATACCAGTGTAACAGCAGGCATCTGAGCAATTCTTGCCTTTCCATCCACAATCTAGTAGTTCATGGGTAAAAGCTGTTCAGTTGTAGTAACAACAATACTTTCTTTCCCACTTGTGTGACCTCAGAGGAACCCACCCTGGCGTTAGATAAGTTCCAGCTATGGTCAAATAGTGCCATCTACCATGAAAGCATGGTCAGAGAGCGCAACATGCATGTACTCCGCCTGTAGCCAATGATGTCTACTACCAAGCACCTTTTGGCATCTGTAAGAGTAAAATGGGCTCCAGATGGACCTAATTCTTCTACTCGGGTTTAAAACATGGTGACAAGCATATGTTCCCAACGCTGTGGGCAATGTGTGTGCACTGGAAGGTATTCTGTGATAATCATCCTCTGGACTTGACCTGTGAGTTAAATGCAGCTTTTGCAATAAACAGTTCAGACAGATGCCAGCAAAACACTGAACTGAAACAATAAAAGATGATTTATTTGTTGCCTGGTCGACTTCTGAGATGTATTAAGGCACAAAGGACAATTCTTTGAAAGCCTCCAGAGACCAGAAGTATTCTTTTCACATTTTGCTGTCTGTTCCTCATATAATGCTGAGCTGTACAGTTTAACTCTTGTTTGGGTTTTTGAATTATATTAACATAAACATAAGCAGGTCCTGTAGATTAAATGTCATGATTCACCATGAGTCTAAGTTGCTCAATATGTGCACGCCAATCGATTGTCGGGAACTGAAGGAAGGGAAAAGGAAAAATCTTTTGCCATTATGGTTTTAATCAACTATTAAAGCAATTTAAAAAAATAATAATCTTGAAAAAGTAGCATTTGAAACAAAGAGGATTTAATTTAATTTTATTTAAGTGATTCTTAAAGTAAAACAAGATGCTACGTTTGAAGTGAGAGACTATCACACCAGCCGCCAAGTCTTATTGGAAACCCATTTGATGACTGATGATGACACATAATCTGATTAATGTAATCTAATAAAACTATTGATGTGACTGGTATGTGGCAAATGCAGGAGCACATGATGCAAATGTCACCTATCACATGATTTGTTTTCTCCATGCTGTCCATGATATGTATGTAGGTCAGCAAACTGCACAATCAAGCATCAAGCTTCATACTCTCACTGACACATGTTCTGTTCTTTTATCGCCCTTGTACTCAGTGAGCTGTTGGACTTTTTACTGCCGTGATTGTAGAAAAGTTCTCACCTACCTTAGCTTTGCTCTGAATCAGGGTTGACACAAGGATGGTCATCTGGTAAGTGTTTGGCAGTGGAAAACACCAGACTCCTCTGTCACACACATTGAAGCAAAGAGATCCTTTTCATAAATTCAGTTCCACTCCACAGAAAGGAATTTGCTGTTAAGTAAATTTGACACTTCGTCATGTGGCGCTGGTCTTCAAAGCATTGCCTGATGTGCTCCTCCTGCACAGAGTGAGTTCAAACTGAGACTAACTGTCTCTGCTGACAGACAGCCCTTTTTAAAGACCTCCCATCTCACTTCTGTTTGACAAGATACAACGTCCTGGTCTCTGCAGATGTGTTTTAACAAATTGGTTTTGGGGTTGTAGAGTGGCTGAATTAATGTATAATCTGGTCAACACATCTGGCAAGAGTCTTCATGAAGAATTATTAAAAAAGAATAGAAAAAAGAAAAGACAAAATAGACAAAAGGACCTTGTGGGAGCTTTAAGAGGGTGCTGGTAACATCTGTTCTTGTTCTCGAAACTCTATCCCTTGAAAGCAGCTTGCATTTAAAACAGTGTTCCGCATACGAACCCTCAGAACAAAAATTTGGTCCAGGGCCATACACCCTTGCTTTCCTCCGTAAATGCTACGACTGAGTGGACACACTTGAGTCAAACGGAGCAAGAAAAATAAGACGCACTCAACACTTCAGCAGAAGATCTGCACATCACTGTGGGTGTCTGCAGAGGCTGACGGAGGCATGCTGCTTGAGCAATCCTGAACTTTATATTTTATTTTAATTTTTTTTTTTCCTGTGATTTTTCTAACTGGATTTATTGAGAAAAAGTGGGTGTGTACTACTATTGGGAAGACCTGACCAAACCAAGGAAAGAGAGAGAGAGAAAGAGAGAGAGAGAGAAATACAAACTCACACACACACACATTCACATAAACGCCTTTATGGGCTATTTTTGATGGGGATTCGTTCTCATAACAGATCAACGGACTCAAACAGAGAACATAAAAACATTTGGCCTGGGATCTATTAACACAGGAAGTGACTTGTTACACTTTGTATTGTGAACACATTCCTCTTAACAACATCACTCATGTATCTGAATAGTTTATTGGTGTCATACTGTGGAATGTAGTGTTGTTTTTCTAGTTTAGAATATGAAATAACTGGGTGCATGCGCTCAAGCAGAGTACTAACACAATCTTGAGGTTACTACAGAGGGAAATTTTTGTTATTAGTTACGTTGGAGATTAACCTCTTACATACACACATGTGATAAACAAATAAAATATGATGCGTTGTTGGAGGTTAGACAACCCAACAGCATTAAGAGTAATTCAAATTAGCTCCATCTCAATAGGCAACAACATTACATTGCTACTCATATTACAGCATCAACAATAACAGTCTTGAAATCTAATATATATGTATTTTTATTTGTTTGCACGTTAAAAGATTCAGTTATTACATAAGATGTAATATGTACACAAAGACATTTATATAAATGCACTTTAGCCTTCATATACTAAGCTTGTGCAGGAGAGGCAGGAAGGTGACAGCTAGAAAGTGTAAAGTTCAGCACTATATTATGCAGTACTCTGTGCCATGTCCCTTCTGCCACAGGAAAATTTGTATTTAACGGTCAGTGCCCATCTGTTTCACATAAACTTCTTTTTTTAATTTTATCACTACTACTTTTCTGTATTTCTGTGTTTTTCTGTCTTTTCAAACATCATGTTTTCTGTTCTGTAGCACAAAATGTCCAGAATAAAACTCCGGGGGTGGGAGGGGGGTTCAAGTTATTGTGGATAATAACTTGGATTATATCCACAATAACTTGACAAACTGCTGACATTTCTGGAATTTCCCCTGGAGATCCCTCTGATTAAAGTTAGACAATTGACAACATTTCAAATTAACACAGCCTTTTTACACGTTGGCTTTTGTACATATTAAACAAACAAGACATCATGTCTTAATGAGGGAGCTTTAGAGTTGGTGCCAGGCTGATTTTGTCACTCTGGGACACAGTCAGGCGAGCTAATCATCTGTTAGTTCCAGCTTCATACTGAACGGACAAATATGAGAAAGCCTTCTTGATGCTCTCATCTAGCCCTCAGCAAGAAAGCAAATAAATATAATTCCCATAAATGTACAACTGCAAGATAAACGAACATTTCTTTTAACATAGCATTTGCACTGTATGACAGGTTGATCTTGGAACTGTAGTCTTGTATAACTACAGATGAGGAGAAAGACATTGCATTGTCCTTTATAGATTATGATCTTTTTAATAAAGTTTAACATGAAAAAATTGTCTTACACAGTGTTCCCTGGCTTGAAATGACGATGATTATATACATAATACTAATAGTATAAGACCATTTGTTGTTTTAAAGGTTCACCAGTTCAAAAGTAACTAAAACAATATGTAACACTAGATCAGTTATATGGTATAGTTTGGGGTTGTGTGAAGCAATAGTGGGCAGTTATTCAAGGGTCAAGGCATGGATTCTGTGTTTCGAGCTTTTAGCTATAAGTTTATTGAACACATATTTGTCAGAAAAATAATAAAATATATTATATGTTATGAAACGTCTTTGTGTGACTGGGTGGTTGTTTGGGCAGGTTTCCAGGCCGAATAGTTCTGTTGACTCATACTGAGAGACATGTTTTTGCAATGGTTTGAAGAGACTGTTGAGAAATTGCCAGTGCAGACATATCCACCCTCACCTCACTGAGACTATCAGCAGATAAAATCCAAAGCAGACAATTCATGGATGTGAGAGTGAGGAAGCATGACATCCCCACTGTCATTTCATCGTAACATTAGAGGACTTTCCTGAGCAATTCAGATAAAAAGAGACAAAAAGATCTGACAAAAGCATCTGATGAATATGTGTGTTTTTATTGTTTTGTTATCTCCGTGTCTCGTCTGCCTGCTAAGTAAGCAGAAATAACCATCTTTGTCGAGTCAGTCTTAAAATCACCCCAAAGAAGCATGTTTACTCCTTGTGAGTGTCGTAGTTCAGACTCTGGATTCCAGTCCTAAACTATGATTTTCTAGTGACAGAATTTTTTTTTTTTTTTACACCAAAAATAAGTCTTTTTGCTACAGAGAAATAATTGTTTTGATTTGTCAGGGATCACAAGCTGCACAAAAACTTGAAAAAGGATGAAAATATAATTGTGGCATTATATCAGCCACTCCTGCTGTAACTGTTGGTTAATAATTGTAAAGCCACAAAGTGCAGAGGAAACACTGGTGGGAGACAAGCAATGTCCCTAATCACATGACCGCCACATGTGACGCAGACAAATGTGTATTGTTTTACCTTTTTCTACCTAAAAATAGAAATGTTTATACATAGTCATTCATAATCAATGACAAGTGTTTCTGTGACTGCTCTGGTGTGGCTGTTTGATTCTGCTACAGCAATCTGGTTCTCACTTTCACATGGTCACAAAATGCATTCGACAGACTTGGGCTGAAACAATGGAGGAGCAGTCAGAAGCGAATCGAACTGAAACTCCAGTAAACAAGTTTATTCTTGTTACGTCAATGCGGTACAGATATGGATTTCCACTGTTGCTGTATGATAATAATCAGTAGACTCACACACACACACACGCATTTGCTGGTAAATGCTTATAAATAAAAAACATGTTCAGAAGGCGTTCAGTGCAACTGGTAGAAAATATTCATATATAGTAGGAAAGCATAGATTTGCAAGAAATGTGAGGATGAGTTCTTTTATGTGCACTCTCTAGCATTTTTTATAAGACAGACTTATTTGGATCATGAGTTTTCATAAAATACAAAGGAAAGGAGAACTGGACAAGGAAGCATCAAGAAAACGTTGGGAGATAGCAGCAAGAAATAGTGGAGAAGAAAAACAGGCTCGGTTCCTGTCAGACTGCAGTAGCAAAGCCTATGCGATTATTACGACGGTCAAACTCTGTGTAGTAGCGGGCGATGAAGTTGGCCCCCAGAATCCAGATGGGACCTGTAGGGGGCGGCACATCCAAGCCCCTGAAGGTGACGGTGCAGACGTCCCCTTCAATCTGTGATTGCTGCAGACACAAAGAGTAGTCTAGTTTTATTATGATAAGACACTGCAACAGTAACATATTTACAGTGGTGGAAGAAGTGCTTGAATTCTTTACATTAAAAAAAATAGCAAAAAACTAAAATTAAAAACTAAAATTACACTGTTACAAGTAAAGTCATGCATTCAAAATCCAGCTTCATCAGAAGAACAGCAAACTGTACTTAAAGTATTAAAACTACAAGTGCCTCCTTTCAGAGAGTTAAATTGGAGCCCACGAGGTCCTGAAAGATTTTTTATTAGTTTCTTGTAAATGTAAAAAAGATCAAAAATAGTTGTTTTTCAGGACTTCAGGGGCTCTTCTAGCTTTGTTGTGGGACAAGTTGTGACTTCTCATTTGTACTAGTACATAGTGAGCTGAACTCCCAGCATGTAGCACAGAGCTACGTGCTGGGATTTCGCCAGAGCTGAAACCTGACTAGGTTTCCACAGGTTAGGTCTCACCACATAACTGAAAACACCTGTTTGCGGGTGCAAGGCATGTAATTCATAATAACAGCTCATATTTTATTAGTTGGTCATATATTTTTTGGGTAAAAATCAAAGTAACTAGTAAATGTAAATGTTAAATGAATGTAGTGCAGTAAAATGTACTTTTTCCATCTGAAATGTAGCAGTAACATAACATGGAAATACTTAGTGTAAGAATTGTGCTTAAGGACAGTACTGGAGTGTATGTGCTTGGTTACATTTCACCAGCATTTTATATATTAAAATTATACAGTATTTGTCATCCTTACCCATAAGATGTAATCCTCCTGGCTGAGTGAGTACTCCTGGCCACCCAGGTGGAAAGTGACACTGGGCAGCGTCTTTACAGTGTCACAGTTGACTTTGTACTGATGGGCAACACAAATTAATGAGTGATGACGCGTACTGGATTTTTACAGACAAGTGTTTTTGTGTGGCAAAACATGTTGCGTGTGTAAAAACTTACTCCACTTTCATCCAGCTGTGCTCCGAGGGTTTTCATCAGCCCAGACACAGAGGAGGCTGGGCCTGTGATGTAGGAGGAGCCCGTGTCGATCACAGCTGTACAGCCCTCTGCACAAAACATCATCTCCATTCCCACAGAAACTCTGAAAGAATGAAAGAAGAGGTGGAAAATGTAACGCATTTCTGAATGAGTGTGCGCACACACACACACACACACAAACAAACACACACACACACACACACACACAGACATATGTATATGATATGAAGCAAATGTCTTACCCTTTCATGATAACTTCCCATTTTCCCACCTCCCTGGTGTCCATATAGTTAAAGTTTCCAGTGTAGTAGTTTGGGTCTGTGCCGCCGAGCACCAGCTCTCCACCTGGGGAGTGTTTTGGGTCCCTGGAAGCAATAAGTAAATCACCCTTTAAGCCATTTCTGCTCTGCATATTCTCAATGTCACTGCTGTGGTGTTCATGAACATCCTTTTGCTGAAGTTCCTACGAACTGTCAATCTTATGAGGCTTCCCCAGAGAAAAGACAAACATCATCTTTTTTCAACTGGTTTCTTCTGGACATAAATGAGCACAATAAATTGATGAGAAAATAGACTTAAATATTCGCTTCTTTCTCAAAACACCCTCTTCTCGCAAGATCCAGATCCAGATTTAGCTGTTAGGATGTTCTTGATGTTTTGTTTTTGCTCACTAATGCTCTTTTTCTTTCTTCAGTTTTACCAGTAATTTCAAAAAATAAACTTGACACATGTTCAGACAAGATGATTTTAGACAACCCCCCCCCCAATTATCAAATTAAAGTCTCCACAATGACTACATTTAAAAAAAATCTCATATTTGTGTCACTCCAAGCCAAATTAGTTTAGATTTTCTAACTGAGCACCTTTTATAAATCTAAATGACGTTTTCTCTTCTTCAGAGGTGACTTCATACAAAATTACACAGAAACTAGAAGAGGTGAGGTGACTCAGTTCAACCCACCTGCTGTAGTAGACAGAGAACACCTCTTCCTTGAGGACATGCTGAGACATGATGCGGTCAAACACGGGAGTGATGCCATCGATGGCCACGTTGGGGTAACCCATCCCCAGGACTCCATCAAACTTGGCGAAGATGAAGGGCATGGCCGACAGAGAGGTGGCCTCAGCGAACACCTGCACCACAGGAATACCACCCACCTGCAGGAATAAAACAAGCAGAAGGTCCAAAGTTTAACATATAAGAAGAAGTTCAGGCATTTATGCGAAAGAAAGAAACTCCTTCAATTTTCAAGTCGATGACTTTGAACTCACCATGACCACATCTTCGCTCAGGAATCCCCTGACATTTCCAGAGGCATACTGGATGGAAAATCCCGTTCCATTCTCAACATAAGTCCAGGATTGAGAAGCATCATACCTGTTATGAGTAACTAAAAGTTCAAAATTGATTTGAGTCATAAAACAAGTGTGCATCTGGGAAGCTTTATTTAAGAATGTTTCCTCCAACATTTCATTTATTTGAAAATAACATTTACTTCATTCATTTAAACCTGCAATAACTGATTTTGTAGCCACACAGGCGCAGCAGAAACAAACTGAGAACACAATGTGGCTGAATCATCATCTTTCAAATTGATATTGTGAACTTGTCAGGAAACTGTTTCCTATTTATACATCTAGCAGTTTCAATATTATTATTCTCTTGCAGTTGTGTGTCAGCCTACTTGATGAAAATAAGTCCCATTTTCATTCTCTTTAAGCTCAGTTTTCGGTCTCCACCAACCCCTGAGGAAAATACCAGCTTCTTTAGCTCCTATTTTCTCCTTTACCTTCACCAGCTAGTCACAATTCATGGACTGTGACTGTCTGCCATTTGGTGCTGAGCAGGTAGTTTATAGTGAGTTTTTAGAGCTGTATTGTGCCTGTTGTGGCTCATTACGAGTGACCCCTTTCGCAGTGTAATTTGCTACATTACTATTGAATATTATCTATATCAATTATTGCCATGTTAGGTAAATGTTATTTTCCTGCTTGTACGTGTGCACATGGACACTTACAACAGGCGGTTGAGAAAGGTGAGCAGCTTTGCGAGGGCACCCACAGGTTGGCTGAGCCTGTGTCAAACACCACATTGAACATCTGGGCCGGAGAGCCAATACTGATTTCCCCAAAGTACTGAGTCTATTGGGAATAAACAGGAACAATGTAAATTTGTGATACAATTTCAGACTTTGCTAAACTAGTGAATTCTCATGTACGTTTGATGTTGTTTGAATGTTTCTTTAAAATCTGTTGTCCATTGTCGTCTTTACAATAAGGAATAAATGTAATTTGAGAATATGAAATGTGACAGTGAGAGTGAGAGCATGACTCATACACAAGGAAGAGCTGAAGTGCTAATTCGAATTCAAAGGGAAATGGATCTGCTGTTTTACTCTTTAAGATGTCATGACAGTCATCCAACAGAACTGATGAGGCCTCTTGGATGAGTGGCCGCTTTAACCTTCAAGGCCAAAGTCTGTTTTTGTCTTCAAGAGTAAAACCAAATCCAGTTGCTTTTGATTCTTATCATCTGCATGACTCAGAATCCTCTCTACCACTCAAAGAGGTTCACTACAAGCTTTTTTTTTTTTAAATCGTGCTGTTAAATACATGGTACAGTGTAAAAATACCAAAAAGTATCTCACATCCAAGTAGTTGGTTAGAGGTGTAGGAACAGTCCCGTTGTTGTTGTTGTTGTCGGCTGTCCTCTTCTGGGCCAGCTCAGTCAACACCTGCTCTGCAGAAACACCCATCTCCTGCAGTGTCTCTCTGATAGATGGCATCTTCTTCAGGGTGACTCTGGAGACATACGAGCAGGGAAACAAATCCTCAGCTGACAGAAACATGAATGCACAGAGGAACAGTGCTCGCGATAACTTGAAGGCATCTGTGAGGTTTCTGAAGTACATTCTCCATGCTTTATGTTGGATAGATGTGCCTGGTCATCATCTCAGTAAAACAGTGAGCTTTAATAAAGTACAGACAGCTTAGCTCTCAGCGCCTAGCCAGAAAAATAATCAAAAACACATGTTAAGCCCATGCTGAAAACATTAACTTTTATAATGAATCAATAAAACACATTTGTTTTCCTGTCCTTATTTGTTTTGTTGTTTGCTGTCACTGCTTTGCTGTGGCACATTTTCTCTAATTAAACAATAAGTTCCTTACTGGCATTTTCCCATCTCTATGGAAATCAGGTAAATTAAGGAATGATCTTTCTTACCTTCTCAAAGCATGGCTCATGGTCACCGTCAATGATAGAGCAACCACACACATCAAACAATTCATCAGTAGTGCCATGGTGACTTCTCTGAAGGCGGGCTAAAAAAATAAAAAACGAAGGCTGTATATGCAAAGTCTTGTGAATATTCCACGTTTATTGAATCTGAATTGGTGAAAGCTGCCACTCTCTCTCTCTCTCTCTCTCTCCCTCTCTCCCTCTGCGCTGTCTGGTCCCTCAGCTCTTTTTATACCATGTCCTCTTCACCATGCTCTCACCCATGGGCCACTGACTGCGGCTGGGACCTTTCCTGGAGGTGACCACTTGAAAACAACCTCTGCTTCCCTCCCCCCAACCCACCCACCCACCACATCTTACCCCTCTGCCTTGGTCACACAACCCCTCCTGTGATAAACAGGTCCCAGTGAGAGGTCTGAACTCTGACCCCTTAAAAAACACTGAAGACAGAAAGCAGGGGTGCAGAGCTCCTGAGATTGCTGACGTTTGTAGGCTGGACACCTTGTCTGCAGGCCTGTGAGAGCTTTGGAGGGACTGACTGATGCTCCGAGCTGTCGGGGCAAATTAGACGTCATTTTAAATCTCCGCTGCTGTGGACCTAGCTAGTTTTACAAAATGGCTGATTTGGTGAAAATGTTTGAATTGACGATCAGGTCAAAATGTTGATAGTCGTTTTTGCTAAAGTTGATAACATTTGGCTTGTCTTGTGTCTTTTCCCCCACAGCCATCAATTTTCTTATCTGTACAGCAAGACAGGTTTTATAACTCTCTGTTTACCCTCTACTGGAGATTTCTCTCCTCATGCAAAGCAAAAGTAAAAGCAAAGTCTGTAGCCTTTGCACCACTTTAGTATTGATTTTCACGTAAACACGGAAAGACGGAAGGACAGCACATCTGTAAGCTCAGTTCAAGGTCTTAGATAGAGATCACTGGCAGGAGACCGGGCCCATATTGAGTGTATTACGTGTTGCAGGAGATTGGCAGTATCCTGTGTTTTCGCACTGTACCTCTCGCTGCGATGCTCAGACTCGACAAGGCTTAATACCTAATCATTGTGTGCTAGTTCTAACTGGGTTTTAACACAGGGAGGATTCCCGCAGTATCTGGCCTGTCAGGATAGGGTCGTGTGTTGGTACTGTACCGACCACCCAGTTGAGCTAGGAGATATGTGGGGGCTCCCATCAGGCACAAGCTCGGACAGCCTTCGCAGAGATCAGAGGTCAGCCACTAAGATACTCCCGGTAGGTAGAGCTTCCAGAAAAAGATAGCGTGGATTCACACGGCTTATAGAGACAACGCTGTATTGCAGCAAGATTGACTAGTAATTTATGGTCTAGAAGCAGTAGCTATTGTTTTCTCGTGTACAACTTGTGAATATAGAAACAGGAACAGGAACCCTAACATTTCTAATCGATTTTTTAAAAATGAAATAAAAGGGGTTGCTCATAGTGATGAACCTACAGAGAATTATCACTTGAATCTGCAGCTCCCACAGCTTTTACAGGGCTTTACTTATTGGCCTGCGACTTTACTACTGTGGTTGACTCTCATCGCTCTCATAGCGTCGTTGTCGGTCGCAGCACGCAGCTGTTGTCAGCAGAAAAACCTCTAAAAACCAGCAACTCCATATGAATGATAATGTTTTCACTGAATGTAATGTTTTCTGTATTTACTAAACGAGTAAATTTTTGCTAATAATTTAACCATATCAACTTAAAAAGGTGATATTATGTCAATATTGTGTTAACAGCATGTTTTTGCTGCCCCCAAGAGGCCAAAAAAAGGATTATTACAAGTTTAAAGCAGTAATAGCAGTGCCAGGGAAATGAAACAGTAAAGTTGCGGACTGGAAAACAAAAACAATGAGCTACTAGAAAGTTGCTAAAAAGCTTTTGGATGATAATTATATGAGGGTTGATCAGTACAAGCGACGCCTTTCACATGACATAGTCATTTAATCCATTGTCAGTATAAAAAGATTGATCAGCGCAGCTTTAAGATTGCACATTTTATATAATAAGAGGCCACTATACCTGTCTTATCTGTCCTTCAATTATCCCTTCCAGGCTGGTCTTGACAGGACATTTTGGGGACAATCTCACAGACATCTGACTCCTGACCTGCCTGGCTAAATGGATACCCACAAGTCTCTTTCCCACACTGCCTAGAGAGACCCATGCGTCACTCCTGCCTGGCCTCCCACCTCTCCAGCAAGTCCACTCAACTAGTGGGCATGGGAAATGTAAAGCTGTCTCCTGCAAGACGACTTATTTGAACTTTGTTTGAATGTTTTTTTAGTGTAATTCATATTCCCTTGGAGGCCCACACATCAACTTAGTACTCAGTCATCGACTGTACAGAAATCCTCAGAAGCCTTTGGCAATTATAAAACTCTCTGGTTTACAAAAGAAAGTGAAGCAAAAGAAACGTGTCCATGACAGATGAGGCTGTTGAAAAAGATTCAACAGACTTAACCTCAAATGAGGTTCCACTGACTGACGCACATCAGAGGCAGAATTCACGTAAGAGGATCTTGTAGGGTTGTGAGCTATCTATCATGATAGGAAAGATATGAAGCAGAGCAGTGGGTGTTTGCAGGAAATGAGACTTGAGGGAAGTTATCACTCAAACAAACAATTCTGACTCCCAAAGCCTCAAAAGATCAAAATCCCGAACAGCTGGTACTAAATGAAAAATGTTTGGATGTTTGTGGCTCACTCCGTGCTTAATTACCTCTTTTAAGTAATTGCTTCATACTATTAAGTGCCCAAAAAGCAGAGAGGAGTAATTTGGTTTCACTAATTTTATGCTTAGTAGTATTTTTAAATCTGAAGACAATGAACACCAAATTAGAAAGGAAGAGACTGCGATTCCATCTGGAGACAATATGTACGAAAATATGTGGGACAGTCTTCGCAACAGGAGGTAAAAAATGTAGAATTTGAGTCCAAAAGAGGTAGTAAAAGCATATTTTATGTGAAACAGCATGATATTCATCCCCAAGAGCACTGTGAGTTTTTGAGATTCTTTATTTATTTTTTCTTAGATTGATTTATCATAATAAATAAGTGTTTTATTTTTTCTCATGGTTGTGTCTTTGTAGACCTTATTGGGGGCATAAACATGCTGTATAACTCCTGGCCAGCAGGGAGCAGCATTGGATTTAAAAATGCATCTGGACAGACCAGGGAACAAAATAGATTACAACTGAGGGAGTTGAAGGGAGTTACTGTGTGTGTGTGTGTGTGTGTGTGTGTGTGTGTGTGTGTGTGTGTGTGTGTGTGTGTATCTTCTGTATATTTCTATGCAGACTTAAATGCTATCAGATATAGCTATAGGGTCAGAAAACCATGTGGCAGAAGAATAAATCCTGTTTAGTTTTCCTTGTCCATGCAGCAATTCAGCCTGGCAGATTTTGAAAGAGACATAAACACATTTTCAGGATCATATATTTACATTTTGGTTGTCTATTGTCGAGTATTTGCATGATTAAGTATTCATAAAACACACTGTTTCTCCTGTGCTGTCCATTCCTTCACCCTCTGTCTTAGACAGCTGTAAACAGGTTCTCATAAAAGCAAGAAAGTAATCTTTTAAAATTGTAATTTTCTGTATCTACATTCATAGTCTGGTGGATAAGTCTGGTGATATACTATATTTTTCTTTCTGTGAACAAGTATTGTTTGTATAACCAAAGCCTAACATAGTTTATTCCTCTGCACTACGGACATTCATCAATGTCGTCCTGTGAGCCATGATGATGCAGTGGGTGACATTATCCCTCAGTAAGGATGAGGATGAGTGTAGCAGTTTGTTTTGAGTCAATATGCTATTTACTCCTGTTTGAGAGATGTTTGCTAAAAACTACAGAACAGGCATTTTAGAAAATTGTCTACCTCCATATATTTATGGACTGTTTTAAAGATTAATGTATTCCATAGGCATGAATGGTCTTAGAGGCTTTGGAAAGTCTGAAAATATAACCAAGGCATCATTGTTGGTGCCAATTCAAGAATTTCACACACAATAGTCTCTAGAGTTTTTACTCAGAATGGTGCCAAAAACAAAACAAAAAACATCCAGTGAGTGGCAGTTCTGCAGACGGAAACACATTGTTGATGAGAGAGGAGAATGCTCAGACTGGTTGGGGCTGACAGAAAGGCTACGGTAACTCAGATGACCACTTTTTAAAACCGTGGTGAGCAGCATCTCATAACACATTGAACCTACCAAATCAGAAAACCACATCAAGTTCCCTTCTGTCTGCCAAGAACAGAAATCTGAGGCTGCAGTGAGCACAGGGTCACCAACACTGTTGAGTTGAAATCTAGCCTTGTCTGATGAGCCCCGATTCCTGCTGAGGCCTTCATGGTGTCATGGTGTGGGGAATGTTCTCTTTGAACAAGATGGGCCCCTTAATACCAATCAATCATGGTTTCGAGCCTACGTGACTATTTGTTGCTGACCATGTGTGTTGGTTTACGGCCACATTTTACCATCTTCATCGTCACAAAGCAAAAGTCGTCTCAAACTGACAACTGACAACGGGTTCAGTGAACTTCAGTGGCCTCCTCAGTCACCAGATCTGAATCCGGTAGAAGACCTTTGTGAAATGGTAGAACAGGAGATTCACAGCATGAATGTGCAGCACACAGATCTGTAGAAATGATGTGATGTTACCATGTCAACATGGAGCAGAATCTCAAAGGGATGTTTCCAACATCTTGTTGAATCCATGTCATGAAAAACTGAGGCTGTTTTGAGAGCAAAGGGAGGAACTACCCTATTTTAGTATTGTGTTCCTAATAAAGTGTTTGGTGAGTATATGTATTGCCTGCTTTGCATTTTAATGGAATCAGCACCCTGAATCTGAAGCAGCAAATTGGAATTTAACCAGTGTTAGTAACAATACCAAATTATAAAAGATAAAAATTGAATGAATATGAATGAACTGAAATTGAATTAAATTACATCAAATTAGGTCAAATTAAATTATTTAATAAATGGATAGTAAATAAAGCCTGTAGCCTATATATCCTGAATAAAGACAAATAAAGGCAAAATAAATTAAAAAAAAAAAAAAACACTGCACTTGTGTGCATAAAATAAGGTAAAACTAACTAACCTCTGATCTGTTCCTGGTGACTCAGCCTCATGTTTACTCTTAGTCACATTACACAACATGGTGAGTGTATATGTGTTATCTGTGGCTTATCTGTGAGAGATAACATGTGAAAGTATCTGGTTTGTGTCCTGTGAAGATGCACTTCGATTCCCAGCTCGAGCTCTCTCAGGAAACAGGTGGTCTACAAAGACAGAAAACATCTGGAGAGCACACGAGAAACCATGGCAACTGCGCTTGTTTTGCTCCTCAGTGTTGCAACACAACAAAGTGTGCCAATCCATCACCTGGACCCATGAATATTTAATAGCAGCAGCCTCGCAGTCACACAGTAATGAACATGTGGATTGCCTTATTATTTTTAAGTAGCTCTGATTGGTACTTGTTTCCTTCATACATCTTGTTGACAAGCTACTTCATTTCTTATTCATTTATACCATTCGCCAGTGCAGTTACACACAAGGCACTCTGCAAATACAGCTGAGGTAATAACACATTACTGTAAACAGATTATATATGTGCAAATTATATTTTGTTTTAACTGAAGAAAAAAAAACTAAACTTTTCTTAATGTGTGTGTTACATGGGGGGAAATAATTATTCAACAAGTTAGCACACACTGTCAAAACTATTTTTGTATTTATGTATAAATGTGAGTAAACTCAAAAAGTTTACTGTCTTTAAATCTTAAAGATTCTTGTGAATCTTTATTTCCAGTTCTTTACACAAATGTTCTGTTGGGTTTAAGTCTGGTGACTGACTGGGCCGTTCCATTCCTCTTCCCCTGGAAGGAGGAAAATATAAGCCTTTTTCTAACCAATCAACTTGCACTAACCCAGCTGAATTTGCACAATAGGAGAACTCAGTGAAATCAATCTACTTTTTTTCCTTTATTAAACATAACTTTTTTTATCGATTGTAATGTTAAGATTTCTTTGTCTATGAGAATCTGGACTTAATACCATGTGTTGCATTGGAACTGGGTTTAATAAAAATAAAAAGACGTGTTGAATACTTATTTCCCCCACTGTAAATAGCCTGTGTGTGTGTGTGTGTGTGTGTGTGTGTGTGTGTGTGTGTGTGTGTGTGTGTGTGTGTGTTCGCCTTTACGGCTCCGTGCACAGCATCAAAAGATGAAGATACAAACTGCAGCCAGCTGATATAAAAAGACACCCAGCAGTGGCAGCAGTGGAGCCAAAATGATTCAATAAATGAGAGAGCAAAGCCAGAGTAGGATGCTTTGTGAAGCCAACTGTTTTGTACTTCAAAGTCTCACTAATATCAAAAACAAGGCCAGTCAGGCTGCGGGCAGTCAGAACATATGGCTTATAGAAAGATCCAGCAATTAAAAGCTTGTTGCTTTGTTTAAATTGATTCATCCTGTCAACTATATGCAATTTTAGCAACATTAACATTTCAATAACACATAAAATGAAGTTGCATAATTAAATAGGGTAGTTTTAATCTATTATTTGCTTTTCAAGATTTGATAGGATGCTATAAAACTTTAGTTTCTTTTTTTGGCATTCATCAGGGGTACAAACAAACAATTATATCCATCATCATTTATGCATTATAAACAACTTAGATTGTTGTTAAGTTTACATGTTAATTATTCCCAGAGATTTCACTCAAATAAAATGAAATGGCTATTCTGACTGCCTATTCTGTCTCCAAGCATACAACTGACCAATCATGAGATCACTTTTCAAAGTTACTTTCAAACTTTGCTGTAGGTAGGAATACGTCACTTGATACCTCAGTTGGTACTTTAGAGCATTCTTTATCATTCTTGTTCTTAAGTTTGACAAACATGGGCCTCGATCTCAGAGCCTGCTGTTTTTTATTTTATATATTTTGCATTGTTGAAGCCCTCTGTAGGCCAGTTTTGGAACTGTATGTCTTGAATGCTCCGTGTAATAAGTTGAAGTAATTTTGTTTCTTTGATATCTATATAACATGTCACATCTCTGATATGAGAGCACTCACATCAGAGAGCTATGTGTTTAAAGCTGCACTGGTAAATATTTTTATATTAACAATGGATAAACTATACACTAACTATTGATGAACCAACCATCAATTGCCACCCAACTCTGCAGGTCTCCAGCTTCATAGCTTCTTGTACCTCACTGTTGGCTGCTGCTTTCAGAGATAAAAACTCTGATAATCCCACTGTGCACTTCCAGTTCAGCAAATTCAGTAGCTAAAGCGCCAGATAGTCCCTTCAGGAGTTGGTGGAGACCAAACCATAGCTAAAAGAAGGGAGAATATTTGGCTCAGTTGCCCACTGCACAGAAACACACCACCAAATGAAAGACAATGATGCTCCATGTCTGGGTAAATAGGTCGGGGAGACAAAATACTGAAGACCACTGTTTGTTTCCCAATCCAGACAGACAGCTAACTTTGTTAGAGTATATCCTCTAATCTTAATGATGTATTTATTTTAAACCAAATCTTGATCTTGTTGGGTGCCTTGGTGGCTCGCCTGGTAGAGTCACTACATGGACTTAGTCCTAACTTCAGTGGCCATGGGTTTGAAACTAACCCACAGCCATTTGCTGCATGTCATCCCCTCACTCTCTCTCCCTGATTTTCCTGTCTGTTGGGATGCTGGTTCAGGAAATGCTATAGCTCACAAAAAATCTATATGGCTGTTTACATTGGAGCACCTGTTGCCTTATTCATATTCAGAAGACAGAAGACAGTTAGCTTAGCTAAGCACAAAGACTTAGACTTAAAACAGATAGAAACAGATCTGTGGCTCTGTGTAAAAATATGAAATTCTTCCAGAAACTTCTATGGCTCATTAATCAACATGTTGCATTTTATTTGTTTAATCTGTACAACAACCAAAGTATAAAAGGTCAATTTGGCAATTTATGAGTGGATCACGTCCCAGACTATTTCTTGGCCAGGAGCAGAAACAGAAACAGCTGATCCCAGCCAGGAAATAGTCAGGCACATACCCCACTGTAACAGTGCTAAGCTACACTGCTGTAACTGGCTTCTGGATGTTACCTATTTAACAGAAATTGATCTTGAAACTCAATGTCTCACCAGAAAGTGAATAAGTATCTCCCACAATGTCAAATTATTTCCTTAAAGTTACAAGGAGTTTATCAGTCTGCATTCTAAAATTTAATCGCAGGATTCGTTGTTTTTTTCATCCTTTCCCTCATTTGAAATAAATTAATTTTATGCACTAATCACTAATCTAATAATGTCCATAATGTGTGTCAGTGAACAGCAAAGGCAATCTGTCAACTCCATTAAATCTAAAGAGTCAGCTCTCTCAAAGTTGTTGTGGTTACCTCGATCACATGACAGGATTGTGCTCAAAAGGATATCCTCATTAAAAAAAAGGGCATCCCTCCTCTAATTGCCTAGCTTTGTGGCTTCCTGGACAACAAGCGCCCATATCCTCACACCCACCAAACATCCTCTGTGTGTTGTTCACAATAATGGGCTGATTCATCTATGAAGGCAAACAATGGAAATCTCTCATTGTATCAGTTCTATTGTTGTGATGTCTGTCGTCTGTAAGTCCTTGTTTTTTCTTTATTTTAGTAATAAGAACTTTGGTGCTTTGCACTGCATTTCGCAGCAATCTGTCTTGAATTATGTTGCCAGTATTCCCCAAAGCCTCAACCTAACAATCATGCACTGCTCTAAAAGGTGCAGCAGCGATAGCAGTTCTGTGAGGCTGTAGTGATCATTACACACCACAAACAATAAAACTGCTGGATGAATGAAAAGGACAAAACAGCTTTGTTAATCTTAGATCCTTACCACTGCATATTGATAACCTAACGTTATAGTTAAGCACTTCAGAAAAGCTGATGAAGCTGCTGAAAGTTAGATGAGAATATTGATACCACTCTCCTAAATGTGATATGACACCCAGTAGCCAGTTAGCTTAACATCGCATAAAGGAACAGCTAGCTCCCATCTTCCTGCAGATTTAAGTCCTACATTTTTGTGAATGAACATTTTTGTTAAAAGAGACACACCGGCCACTTTATTAGGGATCCTTGCTAGTACCAGGTTGGACCCCCTTTTGCCTTCAGAACTGTTTCACTTCTTCGTGGCATAGATTCAACAAGGTGCTGGAAAAATTCCTCAGAGGCTTTGGTCCACATTGACATGATAGCATCACACAGTTGCTGCAGATTTGTTAGCTGCACATCCACGATGTGAATCTCCCATACCGCCACATCCCAAAGGTGCTCTATTGGATTGAGATCTGGTGACTGGAGGCCATTTGAGTACAGTGAACTCATTGTCATGTTCAAGAAACCAGTTTGAGATGATTTGAACTTTGTGACATGGTACATTATCCTGCTGGAAGTAGCCATCAGAGGATGGGTGGCATTTAAATGATGCTCAATTGGTACTAAGGGGCCAAAAGTGTGCCAAGAAAATATCCCCCACACCATTACACCACCACCACCAGCCTGAACCATTGATACAAGGCAGGATGGATCCATGCTTTCATGTTGTTTACGCCAAATTCAGACCCTACCATCCGAATGTCGCAGCAGAAATCTAGACTCATCAGACCAGGCAACGTTTTACCAATCTTCTATTGTCCAATTCTGACGAGCCTGTGTGAATTGTAGCCTGTTTCCTGTTCTTAGCTGACAGGAGTGGCACCCGGTGTGTCTTTTTCCGACTATAACCCCTAGAGATGGTTGTGCATGAAAATCCCAGTAGATAAGCAATATCAGTCCTGCTCTTTGAGTGCATTTTCTCTTACAAAACACATGTCAATGTTTACTCTACTTTTAGCTCAAAGACAGTTTGCTTTTCAGCAGGTTTGCTGAGTGTTAGAATTTATTTCTCTTTAGATTTTTCTGCACACAGTATATTTCTCATGTTAATTTTGTTTCAAACTCTCTAATTACTGTATCAACAAGTTATGTGAAGTTTATGTGGTTACTGTATGTGATGTGTGATGGGAGATTATGGCAGCATCTCAGTACAAATGAAATACCTTTTTCATGCCTGTTGTGTCATTTCTTCATGAGATTCAGTAGCCTTAAAAAGTTGCAAGTCAGTTGTACCTTGATATTACAGATCAACTGCTCCAGTTATTCTTTTTACTTTTTGTATTTTCTAAATATAAACTCCATCTTATACATTCTTGCCCTATTTACAAGATAACTCCTCTGTCAGTCCTCATCAGGTAGATTGAGGATGCCTCAAAGGCAGAAATGTCCCCCTGGATAGGAGATTAAAATAGAAAATATGGGAGTGTGGTTTACTGGACATACTGCTCATTAGCATACATTAATATCCTGCAGAACTGAGGGTTTGGTTGACCGTGGTTTTCAAAGAAGATCTGAATGTGTCCATAAGAAGGCAAATAACCGTAACATATCAGACATACACAGAGCATATATAGATGCTTTTTAAAAAAAAAAAAAAAAAAAGAATCTCAAGAAACAGAATTGCACAATAGGATTTTATTTGTGTTGAAAAAAATAGCAGAGTTAGACACTGGGTAGTTCTCTGTTGTCCAGGTGTGCCCTTGCAAGCTGTTCATCAGGAAAGGAAGGCAATCTGTGCTTGACCAGTTAAAACTAAAAATAGACATCATAGAACGAATCTGAATTGGAAGCAATATCTCTCCTTACATCTCACAACAGCATTCTGTCCCATAAAGAGTCTGTTGCCTGTTTGCTTTTATCTTGTAATTTACTGCCCTCTTGTGGTGGGAGCAGGCAATTCTCTCTGGGATCTAGCTTGACTACTAGCCACTGGATAATCCTGCGATGTTAGACGGGTGAATAACTATGGCTAGCTATAGACAAGTGTGTTTATCAAGCTCCCCTTGACTCACCCACTATTGTTCTGAGAGGAATGTTAATAAAAATGTGCAGATGCATGTGGAAAAACTGCACATACACATTATAAAATAAAGTAAAAATGAAATTGGTGTAGTTGGTTCTTCGGCTCTGCTTGCCTATCTGTAAAAGTCGCTGCACACCATTGCATCAAAGTCTCTTCAGCCAGTCCTTCTTAAGACAATAACTCATAATTTGAGATCAAATGTTACATCGACTTCACTGGTGGAGTTGAACTGTCTCCTGTTTAAACTGTGAGCTAATAATGCGTAGAGGTTGGCAAAAGTTATATTATCTTGTTGGGGAAATATATTTATAGGTCTGTTGGTGATGTGAATCTCGTGGCTGTTAATAAAATACATCAGGGGCAAGATCTGCTCTTGTGTGTCAGCCTGGCAGCAGGGAATGTGTCTGTGTGAAGACCACTGGTGGAAAAAGTACCCAGAAGTAAAAGTAGGTGGGAGGTACATAAAGTGTACTTGTAAATGTAATGACAGGTCCACTTACACACTGTTGAGCAGAATAATCGATAATGCATCACTTTATCTGGTACTTATTTACACCTGCGGCAGGTAAGTATTAATTTATAGTTTTGATTCTGTCTCATCCACTGCATGGGAAACATCGCTACAAGGTTCCACAGAAAAGTTCAGATAAGCAGCTTTAACTGAGGTGGAGCGGTCACCCAGACATACATATGCAAAACCATACAGTTAATCTTTATTCCCTCTATGCTAGTAAAAGTGAAAAATACCGTTAAAAAATGATAAAGGATAAATCTCACTTTGTGTTGCTACCTGTGTCGCATGTGCGTGCCTGCTGCGTCACTGCTACTGCCAGCTCTATCTCTCTACGTAGAGTTTACAGGATACTCGAATGTTGGATTTCTTTTCATTATAAATTGTGTCTAAAACATTAACATGGGCGCCAAAATGAAAATCAAGACATTTCGCAGCCGCCACGCACACGCAACACAGCAAGTGTGTTCCCGTCTCACTGACTGTAAAGTACCAGTGGGTATTTACCACCCTCAAGGCTTAGTGTACCACAATGAGACAAAGAGGATGCTGCACTAGACAAGTGACACAAAGGTGAGATTTATGCTTTATTTGAAGTATACAAGAGTAAAGATTTCAAAGATGAAGACTAATTGGTTGGTGTGACAACTGAAGGGGAGTCAGTTGATAATTATTTGTGTTGTATTGTGTGTTTTTTGATCAATTGTTAATATAAAAATTTGATTATGACAGCTTTAATTAAACTACCTAAAACATGTACTTTCATATAGTACTTGAATAAATACAGTTACCTTATCACTGGTGTGCACACATACATAATGAACATTTTCATAACAAACAACACACTGGGAAACATTGGGAATTTGCATGAATAACCAACTTTGCCTTTCTGAATTCTCAATGCTTTGCTTTCCAGACTGAAGTCAACACAGCCCCTTTCCCTCCATTGCTGCAATGTTCTCTGCGCCTGAATAATTCAATATTGCTCACTGTCTGCTCCTGTTGTGTGCTGCATGGTTAAGAACCAGTGAAGGGGAAGGCTCAATGCATGGGGACAGGCCTTGTTTTCTACGCCTGCAGCCAAGCGTGTGTCTTATGTAAGGGAGGGGGGGTTGAATAGCCAGAGTACAACATCCTCTGCATGAAAACTCCTGTCGCTTTGTCATCATGTGTCTGTCCCGTCCCCGCTCTCACTTTCTATGTGTTACAGCCTCACTAATGCCCTAATTTTTAATGAGCAGTCAAAATCATTGTTATAAACAGTTCTCTGTTGTGATATGTCATTTTCTGTCATTGTGTTGTCGTTCTGAGGCTGAGTCTTTGAGTCACTCTGTGTTCCTGCATCTGCCTTCAGCTCTTTATCTCTGTCTCTTTCGTCCCCACCCCCACACTCTCCTTGGTCTTCTTTAACAGGCAGACATTTTGACAGGACAATCATGATTACCATTTTAGACTTCTTAAGTAGCGCTTTATAGCAGCCATGTTTTTCCATCATACAATTTTGCTACATTAACATTTTACATGAGCAAATGATGTTTGTGTATACACAATATACACACGTCCTCATTAAAATATAACTGCGGCTTGCTGCATCTATTACAGGTTTGTCTAAAAGAGAAGATTTGAACCTTGTATCCTGTGAGACATCTGGAATATGAGAATTTGCCTGTTAACTTGTGCATTATTTAACAAACCCTCCAGCAATCTGATCCTTCACAGGTGTACATGAGTCTGTTTCTCATGATTCCACAGCGCACAAACACTGTGCCCCTCAGATGTTTCTCTGAATTACAAATAGCCACTCAATTCATCTTTGTGTCAATATGCTTTGTGTTCCACTGCTTGTAGCTGGTTGTCCCGCAATGAACAAATACTTTTCATGAGATTAAAACACTGCTTTTCAATACACTTGATCTGATGTAAATCATCTTATGTACAGCAGCATGGCCAAGCATGATGCGGGGCACAGTGTGTACATTGCAAAGTCAGGGCTTGTGGGCATTTTTTGCATGAGGTACAGATATAGATCTTTCTAAACTCCAGTGACCAGCTGTTCGACTGTGCTGCACTAATCTCTCTCACATGTACTAGAAGGTAACTGAAAGCATCAGCCTGCCTGGTATAAACACCGCAGGCTGACTGGACTCAACAGTAACATTTACTTAAGTCAAGTACCCCAACCTAAACCACCATATAAATTGTATGTCCCTACCTTTCGGATACAACAAGTAGGAGAGTACCAGCAGCAGCGTACTGGACCTTCATCATCACGGTAACAATAATAACAAATAACACACTAAAGGTTGTCAAACAGTCACAGTTCTGTTTCCTTTAGGGACAAAGACTACTTGGTAAGATTTAGGAAAAGTAAAAAAAAAGTACTTCCTGAAGGTTAGAGGACCTTTATCGTCATGGTGACAATAGTAAACACTTGGTTAGGGTCGTGGAATAGAAACAGCACTTACCATCAGTTTGAAACAGGAAACAAACAGATGTCTCCTGTCGTCCTAAAGTCCTATATTTAGTCAACTCTCCCATCTCTGTAACATGGACTGTTGCACTACGTCACCTGACCTCCTCCTTTGCTCCCTTCACAACAGCAATGGTGGTAGAGGTCTAGCAATAAAACGTAACTACGGGTCATAAAAAGCTGCTTGCTCAGACAACCTATGCGGTTGTTTTTATAGGACAGTCTTGAATTTAATAATAAAAATTTATCAAACAGCAATGTGAAATGGTTTGCTCATAGTGATGAACCTCTGGAAAAGTATCACCTGCATCTACAGCTCTCCTCGACTTTATGCAGCTTTGCAGTGTCTTTCTGCTGATTGTTTAGCTGTCTGGTCCATAAATGTTTGACTCTCACCGCTCATAGCAATGATTGCAGCAGGCAGCTGTTTTTCGGTGAAAGAGCACTGAAAATTCACTGTACACTCCGTACTTAACATCAAGCAGCAGACAGTGGACAAGTGAACACAGTGGAGCATTTAGCAGCCAGATAGTTCCCTCAGCAGTAGAGACCAAAAACAGAGCTAAAAGAGAGTGAATGTGCCAACTCAAAATGAATAAAAAACTTGCTCCATATTTGCTGGATGTGTATATAAGCAACTTAAAAGATGATGATATGACAATGTTGTGTTCACAGCTCGTGCCTTTGCCCCATGTTTTGGATAAATGATATTCAACCATCCATCCATCCATTTTCTTCCGCTTATCCTCTTGAAGGGTCACAGGGGGGCTGGAGCCTATCCCAGCATCTTTTCGGGCGAGAGGCGGGGTACACCCCGGACAGGTCGCAAGTCCATCGCAGGGCAAACACATAGAGACAGACAACCATTCACTTTTTGGCATTCCCAAACGATGAGATAATAGAACCACTGCAGCAGAACTCACACTGTGGAGATGCCAACAACTTCATTGGTATAAAATCCGAGAGTATAATATCCTCTGTAATACTCCACTTGATGATCTGTATTTTGAGAAAAGTTTACCATCGTTCCAAACTTCATTAATCAATTGAGGTTTTAAAAGGTAGAACATCCTTTTCACTGTCACACGTTTTAATTGTTTGTAAGAGGAGTTCAGTGAAGAATAATAAATTGTTTCTTACAGAATCAGTTTGAATTTGGGTAAATATTTCATTAGTTGTCCATATACATGGAGAGAAAATCTTCACTGTAAAAGCAGCAAAGAAACTGGTAAATTAAAACAATTTTAAAACATTAAAACAAAGCATGAATAAATTCAGAAAGACAATTCATAAATCATTGTGTGTAAGCACATATTTTGTGGGGGCTGGGATTCAATAAAACACCTTCAGTTATCCCAGCACGGTCTCTCTTTTATTCTCTGACCGCCACAACAGATCAATACCATGTTTGACTTAGTGGTTAATATTTAATCACTGTGAATTGATTCGGGGCATTCCCGAGGTTTGGACGGCCAATTACTGTCACTCATAAAAATAAACACGGTCTGAGTTACACAATGCTGGAGGCTTTGCAATTTTTATTTCACCAGTTGTTGCCACAGGCTCACCTTTATGTACCACTCAAAGTCAGGCTTTTCTCATTTGTCTTAATAATTAAATGATTAGGTAAACTATGTGTTAGTTAAATTTCTGTTCTCGTAAAAGAAACTTGTTCAAGTTTTTAATGTTTAAAGTTACCAGACTGAAGAGTGGAGTAGAGCTTCAATTTTCTTGTTGATTGCTGGTTAATAAGGGCCCCAATTATGGTATCTGTCTATACCATCTCCCTAAGGTGCTTTCAGACTGGACTTTTTGTGGCAAAAAGCAGGCGGAACAGGAAATAGTGTGCGCAGCTAGCATGACTAGTGGGATAACAACAGCAGTTGAGTGTAAATGGTCAGTTATGCAGCTTGTTATCAAACACTTCACTGTTAATCTTCACTGATATATATTCATCCCTTCTGCTTGCTTTTCATGTGTGAAACTGCTGGTCATTCCAATTAAACCCAATTAAGAGCAACTGAATGTGTGTAGTTTTAGCTTCCACCTGAGTATGTGCTTAATATCATTGCATTCAACTTGAATATTTTTTCCATCGTGTCGTATTTGCAAGCCTGCTGCCTGTTGGAGTTCATGTTTAATCTGTAGTCAGTTGGTACAGCACAATCGGGAAATAGGCTTGTATAATAATAGTCATTGCATTCACATGCATTCCTTTCTGTTTTGTACAAACAGCATTCGCACTGAATCATTTTTGATCAATATGCAGGTTTTTTTTTTTTTTATTGTTAATTGCTGTCTGCTTTGATAAATGATTGATTGCTTTGTGGTCAGCGGTCAGCTATTCCTAAAATGGGATATGTTTATTGTGGGCACTGTGGACCTGCTTGTCATTTAATCCTTAGAATCATAGGTTTAATCGTTTGTATTTTCTTTTTCTTACTTAGTTTCTTATTCTCAGTAACCCCCCTCCCACACACAAACCCAAATTCAAACTGCTGACAAAGTTGCTTTGCTGGACATCCTGTTGAGCCGTTTGTTCAGTAATAAGGTTTTTCTCTTAACTGGAACTCCTGGACTATTTGGGATTTGACCAGTCACTTCAGTGATGGGCTGTCATTTTCAAGTCCCTGTTTATAAGAGAAGCCATACTGTCAGCCATTTTCTTTCTTTGACATCCATTTACCTTTTATCATTACAGATTTACGAGTTGGTTTCAGATGGTCATTTGATCTCAGGGCTGTATGGTAGAAACAATGTCCACCTCACCAGTCAAGGCACGTCAGCGCCCTAGATGTGTGTCACGTTCAGTGGCCGGCAGCCATTACCTCTCCCCCACTGAGAATATCATGTGACATGTGACAGAGTAGAGTAAATGATAGTGTCATGTATGTTGTCTTCACCATGGACACGCACACACACACACACACACACACACACACACACACACACACACACACACACAGGTCCATATGACTCAAGTTAATATAGAGAGAGGCAGCCATATTCTTTGGCAAATTCTTTCTACATGACTGAGTAGGATGAGTAGGAGGGGTAAAGGTGACACAGTTGAGTCAACATGAACACTCCCAGCACTCAACACTGAGATGAAATGGGATGGAAAGCTGCCTTTCATGCTCTGCTATCCAGGCCAGTGCCCTCGCAGCCTGTGGTAGAGTGCCAGTTACTGTACTTTATCTGAACAGGCAGGAAACACAAAGAGCCTGTTTTCCCCCTGCAATGCCATGTGTTTCTCACCTGATCCCTCCTCGCTCTTTCCAAACTGCAGATGCCCCATTTATTTGCATCATTGTAGATAATGTTGCTGTTGAACTTTGACAAAGACTCCTTTCTTCGTCTAAGATCTAATTGGTTTTGCTTCTTTTTAGGGATATCAAAGGGAAATCAGTTTGACCTACAAAGTGTGAACTTTTCAGCAGCTTAAAAAAAAAACAGCATTGTATTTTTACTTCAGTGCGACAAATTTATAAAATGCAGATATATAATGGGAAATTTCATGCTTAACTCAAACAATAATTACCACAAAGTTATCCCTGAGCTTGTCAAAAAAAAAAGACTAAACAACAAGTGCATTGAGAAACATACATCACTTGTTCTGGGAAGGGTAGTGTGTGTCTCTGTTTGTGTGGGAAGTGGATAAGTCAAACACTGTAATCTGCCCACTCTCAGTCGAGCCAACTCATGTGATTTGCTCAGATCGATCATTGATGTTCCCACAGTCACATTGCTTTTTGTCTGTGATTATATTTAAAGGCTGTTCATTAAATTACTACTTCAAATTCATGTTTTAATTTGTCAATGGAAAGGTGACCAAGGGACATCTGCCACAGGTAGAATCATTCCCGCCAGCTACACTCTTCCGCCTATCATGAATCACTTTAATGAACTCAAAGTAGGTGTGGTATTGTAGGTAGTGTAGACTCTTTCTCTCTCTCTCTCTCTCTCTGTGTCTCTCTCTCCCCTTTTTCACATCTTTCTTTCACTATGACTGAAATAAAGGCAAAAGCCTGAAAAAAAGAAAGATAATCTGTCTGTATTTGATGCGTATTTGGCTTTTTGGTTGTGTTGTGAGTATTTGCAGCACGTGTGTTGTCAGATTGATCAAGATGTTTTCTGAATTTGTTTGTGTTTTGTCTTTTTGCGTGTGTTTTCTTAAGTTGCAGCAACTCAAAGTATTCTTTCCTGACAGGTGCTTCCTGCAAGCCCATATCATTTCTTCAGACACATTTGTTTTTGTTACATTTGTTTTCCATGTTTTCAGAGTTTATCAGATGTCATAAGACTTCCAGCAGTTTTATCCTGAGGCAGGGGGGAAAACGTGTTGCAAACTGGGCTGCTATCTGTGACAGAATACTTACGTACAGTGTATGCAGCGAGAGGGAAACTACACTTAGTGTTGGATGACAGGTCACCAGCTAAGTTATTTCTTATAGTAATATGTCATAATCCAAAAAAAAATACAATTGAAAGAAGTTTATTTTTGAAAATAGACTGTATTTCAGACTTTTGTTAAACAGTATCAGTTGGTAAATACAACTATGCTGTTTGCCTTAGAGCCGAGAAAGACCTACTTGCAGCATTTTAGCCATTTTTGGACTCACAACATCACGTCTTTACTCCAGTGAGCTCCGTGTTAACAGTAGGTTATGTCTCCTCTGCTTCCCTCTGCGTCTGCGATCCATTGTAAGATGTTACAAAAAATTCTTGTCATTATGTAGACTATACAGTAAATACACTTATAGGCACCAATCAACACCAGGAATAATTTGTCATATAGAGCGTACTATTTAAATGTTAATGCAACACTATGTATTATGCTCAAGTTGTGTAGTTGTTAAAGGTGAGAGAGCACTGAAGGTCGTATTAACTCTGCTTCCCACATCCATCTACAATAGAGGGGGATAAGTCTTCAGACCCACCACTCAGGAGTTTTGTTTTGCTTTTCATTCAGTTTATGTTTTGCTTTCAAACATTCTGGCCCTAAATTACCTTCAGAGATAGTTCAGTTGCCAGCTATTTCATATGGGGCTGATTTTTATGACAACACTGCCTAATGCTCTTAAACACAGGGGCATGACTGAAGTTGCTGATGGCTAAATCGGTCTGGTGTTTTATCTACAGCCCCTCTAATTAGCACCACGGATGTTCACCATAGTAATATGGTGTATTTATTAATATGAGCTTCCAATCAATATCATGTATTCACTAAACACTACGCCTGTAAAATCAGGTGTGTGCAACATAGCTGTGTGGGAGCTTGGGCTTGTGTGTTTTAATGTCAATTACATCAATAATATATTAATATTAAAAATTATACAATTTTCAGTCCAAGCTACTATTTACACTAAGCAGTGCCTCCCCACCTGGGAGTTTCTCTAGCATGCAGTGTGTTGTACTGTATATTATCTACATTTGTGTTCATGCATAATAACTTGTTTTGGCAGGAAAATTGCGAAACGTACATTTAATAATTGGTATATATCATAGGCTACTGTTATTATTAAATATAAAGTATCAAGGCAATGAGACAGGAAATAACCCAGCATATGGTTAATATCTAACTCAGCATGGTTGGGTCAAATGAACAACTCAGCACGTGGGTCAGACCAACCCGGCGGCTGTTCTGTCCCACTGCAAACAGTGAAGTTAAGTTTTTCTTTAGTCTGTGCTAGGGATTGTATAATGTGTGTTTATATGCTGTTGAACAAATTAATGCAAATGCAGACGCTAAATGTGAAGCTGAATTTCAATTTCCTGTAAAAACACAAATAAAGTGTGACTGAATACAATTAACCAATCAGTTAAGCGCTCCTCAGGAGTCACCCGCTGTTTGGAGTCTGGGCCAACAACCTTAATAAACCTGCAGCTCTAAGAAAAAACCGGGTCCCTGCGGTGTGTTTTTATTATTTATGAATAAAGAATTGCTACTGGCTGCGGCTCCTGGGGGATTAAACGCAGAGACCGCTGTAATCCGTTTGGAAACGCGTGCAGGCCGGCGGGTGGGGAGGAGCCTTAGGACCCGGTAGGTGTGGGCAAGGGTAGGATTCTCCCTCGTGGAGTAGCAGCTGGACGCATGCGCCCCCCTCCCACTATTTCTCCATCCCGAGCGCAGGAGCAAATAGGATGAACTTGTCGCGTTACCTGCTTAAAGGAGCCGCTGGCCGTGTGTGAACAGCCCAACCTGCTCACGGGCTACGTGAACAGTAACACTTTTCGTCTCCTGGAAAGTTAAAAAAAAACAGAGTTGGGGAGGAACCATCGACAGAAGATGAAGCACAACTAGAAGATTAATGAGGAGAAGGGTGTTTGAATGTAAAGCGGGCAATCAGAGAGCGGATTAGATCCCACAGCGAGGAGTCAGCGCGTGTGTTGTTGTTGAAGATGCGGAAACAACATCAGAAACAACAACAACCTGCATTTTGATCCACCGGGATATTTGCACGCGGAGGGAGCAGCATGCCTTGGTTCAGGAGGAGGATGAAAATGTTCCAACTTAGAGAGACACCCTGAAGTTTACTGACTTACTGTGGGGACTACCTCAGTGCTATGGCATCGGCTGATTTTGACACCATTCCGCGGAACTAACGGGTTTGGTTGGACCTGAGTCATCATGTCAAAAGTCATTCAGAAGAAGAACCACTGGATTACCAAAGTGAACGAGAGCGCGGTTGTCCGGGACGCGTGTGGGGAGCTGAATGTGGAGCTGCGCGGCGGAGCGGAGAATGGAGAGTTTCCATACATTGGGCAACTTAGAGAGGATGCTGTGGTTTACCAGGACGGTAAACTCTGCGAGGGGGAGCTGCTCCTGGAGGTTGAGGGGCTGTCTGTGTCTGGATTACCCCTTTATGATATTTTAACTTTGATGAAGTGCTGCAAAGGTCCTGTCAGGTTGAAAACTGTGCGTCAAGGTAAGAGAACCATGACTCAGGCCCCCAAATAATGTCACCAGCATGTGTGTGTGTGTGTGTGTGTGTGTGTGTGTGTGTGTGTGTGTGTGTGTGTGTGTGTGTGTGGCAGAAAGAAAGAAAGAAAGTGTAAGTGGGATATTAACAAACAAACACAAAAGAGTTTAGAAATCCCAGTGGAAGATGTTTCATAATTGCCATGTGGCACAGCATTATAAGCACATAACAATTTGTGTGATTTGTGTGAAGTAGGGCAGCGGAGCAATGCTGCTGCTGCTGCTGCTGCTGCTCAGATTCTCCCCACAGCAGCCTGGAGTTTTCACAGGCTTTGACATGAAGCTGCCCTGACAGTTCTCCTGCCCTCATTTGTCTAACATGGCTAAAGCCACTCTGGGTCGGACCTACAGGGTCACAGATTAGGCCACCTACAGTGAGTGCTGCTCCAGAGCTTCATCTATAGCACACAGCGTCTACTGCCATGCTCCTTATCTGACATGTGAATGAAGCAAAAGCCCAAACTTTTGATTAGAGCTGCAATGATTAGTTATCAAGCTGTCAGAAAAATAATCAATTAAGTGTTTAAGTAATTCTCCAAGCAAAAATGCCCCATAAAATTCTGTTTTATTTCATAGTAAACTGAATATCTTTGGGTTTTACGCTGTTGGTCAGACAAAACAAGACAAATAAAGCACCTTGGACTCTGAGGAAGTGGGGTGGATATTGCTCTTTATTTTCAGTCTATTTTATGGAGTTATCAATGAATCGAGAAAACAATCAGCAGATTAACTGATAATGGAAATAATCGTAATTACATCCTCACTTTTGATTCATACTCTCTCAGCCTAAGGTTTGAAGGCCTGTGTCACTTTATGTGGGTTGGTATTTTCGCTGCTGAGGGTCTCCCATAAATTCTCACAGTGCTTCTTTTTTAGTAACTTTAATTTTCATCGTCAGTTAATCGGTTGAGAATTTTTTCACTTTATGGAGAAATTGTTTGGTTTATGAAATGTCAAAAAAAACAGATGAATAAATGCCAAATCTCAATTTGTCAGAATCCAAAGGGATGTCCTCGGACGTCCTGTTTTTGCCACCAACAGCCAAAAACCCTTTTACCCGTTAACCCAGTTTACTGTTACATAAGACAAAACAATTTTTTGCTTGAGAAAACAACAGGTGTTGTAAAAGAAAATTGATCACTCAGCTAATCGTTCCAGCCCTACTTCTCTCTGTAAATTAATGTAGTGTTTATGTAAACCGAAGGAGAGGCCATTGTTTGAGCGAGCGAGACGCCACTCATGGGCAGATGGGGTTATTTCTGGAAGTGCTCCCTGTGTGTTAGATGAGCTTGACCCATTGCCCACGGTCTGCTGCGTCTGCATCTGTCTGAGAGAGAACCAGAGGGAGCAGGACACAGCCGCAGACTCAAACTTTCCTCTCTTTCCGTCTCCGGTGTACTGTGCGTGGCTTTTGTTGTTTGCCATGCCGGCCAAATCTGGATGTTCTGTGATGCCGGTGTGAATATTGCATGTATACTGTTGAATTTGAATTTTTAGTCAGACGTTTGTATGTTTCACGTCACGTGTCTGTTTCATTCCCTCACTCACACACTTACACAACATTTGACAAGGCTTGCCTCTTCTCAGGGGAAAATCATTAACAGCGTTATATAACACACGGTTTAGTTTCAGTGTAGCATCACGGCCTTTCTAGTGTACTGTTCGTCCATTAGTGGCTGCACAATCGACGCTTGACCTCTGAAGCTGAAGTCTCGACCCCTGGGACAAGAGCTCAGCACTAATGCTGCTTTGTGTTTGCAGAACAGCCGTTTGTTAGACATAATCAGACCAGGCTTGCACCATGGGACATCTTTAATGTCCACAGTTTTGTAATTATTCTGAACAGTTTGTACTTTTAAACCCTGCTGCAACCCTCTGACCGTATGCATTAAAGATATCCTGAGCCGTCTTCATGGCTTTGTCATTAGTTTCTAGCTTGAGTCAGCAGATTGTCCTCGTTTTTAATTAAAAGAGAAGGATATTCTTCAACTATCTGAGCAGCTCACAAGACCTCCATTGTGCTGCTGGGCTCCCATGCAGAGCCGGCCTGGGACGGCGATCCAAGCTGTCCCAGACCAGAAGACAGGCTGGCGGGATAGATTGGATCTCTCTTCTCTGTAGAGAGCTGGGGCTCTTATTACAGGAGCCCACATCACCTCTGCACTGCACGTGGAAACCCTATCAGTGTGTGCAGGTAGCCGGGCCTCTGCTGTGGTGTACTACAGCGCCCACAGGTGTGTTTCTCCCACTGAGGAATGCAGAAAGAAAAGCCACCTGAGGTTCTGAGCATTCCTGTGGAGAAGGTGGAATATTACACTCCTGTGGTTTTGACTCAGGACTTTTTATTAATCTCTGTAAACACTTCAGATTGGGATAGAATGAAAGCGATGTGAGAGAGCTTCTTATTTATACAACAAATGCATGATTGAAATGTTTCTATGGTAGATTTATGACTGTACGTGTTTGTCTTTTAATCTCATAGACCTAGTGTGTATAGTGCACCGTTAAAAGTATGCTGAATTAGCTATTAGCAGTTCCTGTTGGCACTAATCAGAAAGTCGGTGGTTCGATACCTGGTGTCAAAGTGTCAATGGGCAAGATACTGAACCTCAAATTGCCTTTGATGGCTGTTCCATCAGTGTATCATCATCAGTGTGTATGGATGTGATGTGTGAATGGGTGAATGTGGCAAGTATTGCAAAGTGTTTTGAGTGGTTTATAAGACTAGAAAAGTTCAGTCCATTTGCCATGTCCTTCTGTTCAGATTTGACTGAGTCTGAGACGTAGTAGCGGATGAATTTTGATTCAGAGTGGGGCATGAAGGGTTTTTAAAGTACTTTACTTGCCTCCAGGAGTTACTGTATGTGTGTCACATGCAGTACAGTGGAGTCACATGCAACTTCAACTGCGGAATAAACGTGTCGGTAAGGGGGCAAAATTACAATAACTGACTTCCTGTTGTTTTTAGAACAATGGCATGCACCTTTCCTTTTGACCTCATGTAACGTCTTTGCTTAATGTCTCTCCCACAGTAACCCCCATTAACAGTTAGAAAAGCTCTGGCTGATACATACTCACAAAGCACACATTAAAGACAAATACGCTCAGTGACTGTGCAACATATTTTCCTTTTTCCAATGGGCTGTGGTTACTTCATATATATATATATATAACAACAATCAGACTTTGTTTACAGAGGCCCAGGTGAATGATGACTAGATTTATAGTATGGCATGATGTTGAGGTCAAAGTACACAGAGGTCACACTTTCAGACTTATTAAAACTTTGATCCACCTGTGTAGCACTTATATTTTCACAGCAGCTGAACCCAGCCCCGAGTTGAAAGGTTTTGTCGTCATTCTCTTGTCCTTTCTGTATTTATTGAGCACCTGATAACAGTGGTGTGTCCGTGAAGGTGCAAAGGTTGTGCAGAAGGTTATATAATGTTATTAGACTGACAGTTGTAACGAGTAGACGGTATATGCTTTTGAGGCTGAAATATTCTGTACACTGATGATAGGAAATCAATACAGGTGAGAATAATGCTGTTTTAGTTGCTTTGTTTTACAACTTGGACATTCTTCTTTCCACTTGAGTTTTTTATCTTTTTAAGTGACTCACAAACCCCTCCAGCGCCTAAATGGTCTGAAGGTTTATGATGCTCTGATCATGGCTGGGTTTGGCCACGTGTCAGTCTGAGCTCCGGGACAATTGGCCCGATGAAGCAGTCAGACTTTTATGCCCAGAGTTCTCCTTTCTCCTGTCACCCTTGCTCAATCCTTGGAGACAGGGTGGTATAGTGAAATGGAAGACCATCTGTTTAATCATTCAAACCTTCAGGATAGTAAGCATCTGTCCTGCTTAAGTGTTCTTGAACCAAACTCACAGAGAGTGTACCAACTTCAAGGGTCACTATTGCTTACGCTACACTGTGGCTTTAGAATAGGCAGCAAGGCAAAAAGCAAATCAACGTGGTACTGAACTGTTTCCTGTTATCCTGTACACAAGGAAAAAGGGAAATTAAGACAAATATTTTTCTGTTCTTTGACGCTGAACTGATATTTTTCCATTTTTCAAACCTCTTTTTGGAAATATTTGTGGAAACAGTCCAAGCTTTGAGCATCTGGGTGTGCATTTCCCATGGAAACAGCTGACCGATATTTTAGAGTTGCCGATGTAGTGTCACCTACTGTGGTGCTCTATCATTTATGTGGAGCATGTCGTAGCCCTGTACTCCTAATGTCTGCTAGGACCCGCCCATTGTGCTGTTAAGCTTGTATTCCACTCTGTGGACAACACAAATGTCCAGTAGGAAGCTGCAGAAGAATTAAAAAAATTCAAAATGTCTTGTTTTTGTTAATTACAGTTTTGACCATGTAAGTGCAAAAACCCTGATGATGTATGTAGCGATTTCTAAGCAAAAGTCAATTTCAATTTCAGTCAAACTTTTCATTTCGGGCTCTTTGATTTTTGTGCATCTTAAAACTGAATCTGTTATGTAAAGATTGCACTAATTTGTGTCACTGAAATTATGTCTGTGACTTTTGTGTGTGGTTAAGAAGGCTTACACTCATCCAGAGGATGTGAGGGCTTTGCAGACACACATCTCTTTGGTGATGTGCTTGTCCCAGAATGCAAGTCCCTTACACTTTCTTAAGTATGAGGACTTTGTCAGTCTTGATTAAGTGTATCCGCCTGCATGAGTATATCCCTGGAAGGTTTGTCATAGGCTTGTGACATGAATCCTGAGGCTATCTCTCCTCCTCCTCTCTGTACCCTCTGCTTTTCCTTTTCCAGCCTCAACCACTGTTGCTTTATGTGCACTGTCTTTTAGCCAGCTCTGAGGCCTCTCAGACGTTCCGTGTGTTGTTATCTTTCCCTCTTTCACCCTTTCTTGCGCTCAAACTGTCTCACTGACCGAGAGATTGACGTTATAAGAAAATGTTCAAATAGCCATATTCACATGGGTAAATGTGAATACAGCTATTTAGACGCTTTTAGTGCCTTTATGAAGTGACTCCCTATCGCTGCTAACAATGGCAGCATACCAGTGCAGAGGCAGTACCCCCACACACAAGCAGCTTGTGTCATTTAAGCTTGAACAAACGGCTGTGTAATTCAAACGCTTTGCCTCAGGTGTTGTAACAATGAGGCTGGAATGAAACACAGACAGGCAGAGGAACTCATTCTTGTATTTTCCATTTACTTAGCTGTAGCCGTGTATTTTTTTTTTGTGCAGTGTCTTACAATATGCATTTTTACAAATTTTTATAATAGTGTGTTTAGACTGGGCATCAAACCAAATGTTTATTTACTTTAATCACATAGTTCCTGATTTAAATCAAACATTTTGCCAGGTATAGACTGAATTTTAGCTGAGTAAAGTCCTTTTTAAGGCCAAGTCAAATTTTATTTATATAGCCAGATATCAGATATCAAAAATCACAAATTTGCCTCAAGGGGCTTCATAATCTGTACAGCAGTATGACAAGGAAAAAGGAGGGATCCCTCTCCCAGTACAAGAGAGCGAGAATGACACAGTAGATTTAGAGTCTGAACAATCAGGAAGACAAAATTATAAATTAATGAAGAATATGATCTGGGAGGACTTCAAGTAACTCCCAGGTGTTTGTCTAAGTTAATATGAACTGGAAGTTTAGTGTGTGTGCGTGTGTGTGTGTGTGTGTATGTGTGTGTGTGTGTGTGTGTGTTTCACTGAAAGCTGGATGGAGACATGCATCATTTTAATAGTGCAGAAAACAGGTGTTACCCCACAGGGAAGCAGGAAGTCTCGTCTGACCCTGTGTGTCCATACATACACACCCAGATGTTGTTTCATTTAGAGAATAATTCAGCTGTGTTTCAGGTAGCGTCAGAGTGTGTTCAGATTGTGAATTTCTCAGCGGTGCTCATATGTAAAGAAGAAGCTTAAATTTCAATAATGACCTCAGCTTGAAAGGAATGCTCCAGCTGATAAAGAAGTCCATGTTTGTACAGTAGGTTCATGAAAAGATACTCCTCCACCGCATGTCAGTATCGGTAACAAACATGGAGAGCCCTCTTGGTTTCTAAAGTACTGTATGTTTGTCTGTGGTGGAGATTGAAGTGAAACTCAACTGGATGATTTCAGAAATATTTACACCTGAATGTTTTGGCTGCCTACAGTTGTGTTCCAGCTCAAAACGGCTCAAATGGTGACGTCACTGCAGAGTGTAAGTGATGGACGCCAGGAATAAACTGATAAACTGAACTCACTGTTCTTGTTAGCAGCCTGAACATGTTGCTAGTCACCAGATGTAGTTATCATCTAAACCCATTATAAGTGTGAAATAAAAGTTAAATGGAAATGCCAAGTCTGACCCTCATGTCACTTTGCTTACTGTACATTACCTTTGCATGTGACAAATAAATATTGTATATTGTGATATTTGGGTTGGACTGTATCAAGACAATCACTTATCATCTAACCCTAATGGAAATATTGTCCTATTGCCAATTCTCCATTATGTATGAATATGAAATACATACATGGAAGGATTACTGAATGGGCTTATGAGGCGCATGGATGGGAGCCCATGTGTCAGAGCCTCTTTCAAGTTTGAAGTGACTGTTTACATTTCTTTTGAAAAGTCCAAGAGACACAAAAGAAGAAACAACTAGAGATGCAAAACTGTTCTTATTTAAAAGAAATCTCTTATTTAATCTACATAAGCATCTGCTTGTATTTAAATGATAATTCTGCCATAAAAACACTAAATCAAAATGATGTAACAGTTAATTGATCAGCTTTAAACGTGTCTTAAATAATCTGTGGAAGTTTATTTGGAGCATACGTTCCCTGTTGGTGTGTGCTAGGCTGCCATTATAGCCAAAGTTTCTTTTCCTCTCTTTGTCCATTTTCAGTGTATCACCTGTTTGTGTACCCCTCCTTCTTAAATAAGGCTTTTGAAAAATAAAATGTTAGTGAACTCATTACAAGGCTTTTGCCGCTCTCCATGTCGACAGATGGTTTCCGAGCTTGTCTGAGCAGTTTTCCCAAATAGGTCAATTACAATGAGTAATTATAATAACAAACAAAAACAGGGAGAAATGTACACTGTAAATTTTCCCTGCCTCGATGTATTTGCATCTGTTTATGCATGTATCCAGTATGTGAGTTGTGACAGGGAGTTTAATCAAAATCTGCGGCATGAACAACAACGTTCAGGTCAAAAACAACATTTCAGGAACTAACAAAAGATAGAGCTGTTATTAGGTCATAAACTAAAGTATTAGACACATTCAAAATGTGACATGATGATGTCACTGGGAGAAAACTCATGGCAATCCATCATCAGGTTATTTCAGTGTGAACCAAAGTGGTGGACTGACTGAAGTCATGCTGCTAGTGTGGCTGAAATTTTAGATTAGGTTAGTCAAGGCAAGAATGTCTCTTTAAGCTGATCAAAATGTAAACCCACAGTTGACTGAATGGCTGAAAGCTTTTGCGACATATGCAGTACTGTGGCTAAGGTGCTTCTGCTCCACCTCCCACAGGTGAGGTTCCCTTGCTGTAAGCACAGCTCGTCAGCATGAAAGCTTCAGTGTTGTTTTTTCTCTTCTCCTCTCTGTGCTCTTGACTGTCTCCTCCCTGCCTGCAAGAATATGATGCTTTCAATCAGGTGATCCAGGAAAGCAAAAAATACTGGTATACAGCTTTAAGAGCTTATCGTACGCTTCTCTCGCTCAGTCACTCTCTCTCTCTGCCTCACTAACATGCACGTGCAGTGACCTACACACTAACACATGCTACTGAGTCAATCAACCACACACACACACACACACACACACACACACACACACACACAGAGGCACACACACATGCTTACTGCAAGGGATTCTCATATAGTGGAGATAAATTGACATTTAAGCTGTGCTCCTCCTAGATTCACACATCTGGAAGGGATTACGCACCATTACAGACTCTGTTTTATACACATCATAGTTCTACTTTTAGCCTGCTTCTTTGGTTTTGTTGTGGTTCTTGGCTTGGTAATTACACCTTCTGTCAGATGCAAATAACATATAGTGTGAGAAACGTTCTACTTTTCCCAAAGCTCCTCTGTCATCAAGATAGTTTTCACAATCTGGAGAAGGATTTAAAATATTTCTAGCCTATAAAGGAATCATCTGTACTCATGTAAAATAAAATGCCGCCGCTCTTGTGACATTATTCTTATCATATGAACCTTGGTGTGTTGTTTAGCCAAGGTGGAAGGTTTGCAGATGATCCTTAAAGGATTTTTCATGCTGCTGATCTCTCTATCCTTCCCCTCCTCCTAGTCTGTCAATCTCCAGAGATTCAGGTTGCTCATAAGCTCTTGAGAGGCTGACCCGACCCTGCTCGGTTTACCAGTGTATAAAACGCTTTATGCACTATCATCTGATATCCTGACACTAATGTTAACACTGCTGTTTAATCTGAAACATGTTATCCTGCAACTCAACTTCCGACGGCCAGTAATCATTTCTAAGGCATCACAAAAGCCAAATAAGTAGAGAAAAACTAAATGCGGTTTATGAGTAACCTTATCCTTAGTTTTACCTTTGTGGTGCTGCAGCGATAACTGCACCAGCACTGTAAGAAGGATGTGATGCTGTGAAGGATTTCTATTGGCAGCGCAACTACTAGTTAATATCAGTGAGTGTATATGGAGATGCAGGACGCATCGCCACTCCCCCCCCACTGTACAAAAGTGAAGCCGAAATATCCTGGATACGGGCGCTGCCATCTTGCACTATTGATGACTACGCAGTAGTGGAGATGCGTATCGAGGTCCCGCCCATACATGAGCCTGAGTCAATCACACTTGTCAATCTTGATGTCACACCCCATTATTATAGCATCAAATAACTAATTAGAACCAAACTTGAACAAATAATAGAACATCAGCGTGATAAGAACTACCAAAAAAGAAAGAAACCATATTTATTTGACGTGTACTTTGCTTTTTTAGTTTTACCCACGTTCCATCCTCTGACATGGGTGGGGCAACTTAAAGGGTTGGTGATCTAAGTTGTATGAGGTTAACTCGCTCAGACTTGGAAATGGCTTCTGCCAAAGACTGAAACAACAGAACAACGAGGAAGAAGATGACAAGAGAAAAATGACTGAAAAATGAACATGATTCTGGGCACTTTCATCCTTAATACAATACATCTTTAACCAACAAATTGGCAAGGAATCAGCATTTCTTCAATTCATTCATTATGTGAGAAGTTTTCACATTAAATACTATCCTGGAATATCCTCAGAGAAATCAGCTATCATATCTGCTCCAGTAAACAAAGTCCAGATGTGTCCAGTTGTGTTTGGTTTAGAAGGCATGCAGCCTCAGTGGTTGACACACACTTTTTCCGGAGGAACGTTTGCTAAAATGAAAAATTTAGGAGCATATAAAGAACTTTAGGGTTGCAATGAAAAATTATCAAATTATGTGTTTTTCCTTAATAAAAGGATACGAGGAGACATTTAAAAGCAAAATTATTTATTTGAATACAAAAAGTACACTATGTTTTAACTATTTCTGCTTCCAACTGTGTTCATTTAACAATAATGTAATTATTTATACTGTAAAATGTAATAATTTGAGTTAATATTCAAGAAAAAAGTTAAACTGTTACTGGGACAAAACAAGGAATTTGAAGATGTTACTTTGGGATTTTGAAAACTGTGATGGCCATCTCTCACAATTTTAAAATTTTACGCAGATGAAATGATACATTGCTAAAATAATCAGTAATGAAAATTAATCTTAATTACAGCCCTACTAAAGTCCACTCTCCGTAGCTTTGATTTTCATTATGCTCTAAAAGCTCAATTGTAAAACACTGTTTTTGCAGTATTTTAAAATGTATCCATCACTGTAGTATTTTTGTGGAGAACAGTGTTTACATTTACATGGACAATTTACATACATAAGTTTTATTTTTTGTCAGATTTAGGCATACTGTGTTGACTCAGCAGCATTAAAATGTGGAAGGAGCTTTTGCCAGGAACATACTGTATATATATATATATATATATATATATATATAAAGATTCAGTGCAGACTGACGTTTCTTTGTTTATTCTAGTAGACTTTCTTATGTTTTCCCCAAACATAGCACCATTGTGTCCTCACAAATCTTTTAAAATGGATCACTTCCTGTGTTGCAGAGGATGTTTCTTGGGAAAGTTGAACGTCCTCTAGCGCAGAAAGCACAGAGGATGCCAAAGCTTTCTTTAACTTGTTATATGTTCGATCAAAGTTATCTGATAAACTGCCACACGCTTGTGGTCTTAACCGGCACTTTGGTGTAGTTTCATGATTTACATTCAGAGATGTTTTTATTTTGAAGTTGCAAGGAAGTGACCCGCTAGCGTTAGTGATGTTATGTGAATGTGAGATTTCAGGTGTTAAAGTCTGTTTATTTACTTTGTTCTCTGTAAACTGCAGCGCCTTGGCGAGTAAAATTTGACGTTCAGTTTGATCAGGATTTCAAGCCTCCTCTACGCAACAGGGCCTTCATCAGATAACATATTGGAGTGTTTGTGAGTACAAAACATTATGTGTGACTGTGTTTTTTTTTTTGGTCATATTGATATATCATTATCTTCCTTCAGCTGTTGCGGTTCACAGAGATGTAACACCTAATCACAACCATATACACAGAGACTAGAGTCAGCAAACAGAGCTGGCTTTGATCTTTGAGCTTTAGAGGAACCTGACTAGTTTTCCCATGATCTTGTTCCCAGAGTGAAAAGGTGAAAAAGTTAAATCACACCAGAGGACTGACAACTTCAAACAGGTGGAGAGGAGCCTCTGAGGTTCCTTTATGAGCTCTGGTGTTTGTGTGTGTGTGTGTGTGTGTGTGTGTGTTTGTGTGTGTGTGTGTGTGTGTGTGTGTGTGTGTCGCAGCATCCACAGTATCTCATGCATTCACAATCATACATCTGCAACTTGTGGCAGGTGGAAGGACGTCTTATCTAAATCAAAGCAGCTTTACAGGAACTGGCTTCCTCCATCTGATGTTCTCATTACTGTCAAGAAGCTTGAAGACTGTTCCGGTTGTGGTGGTTTAAGTTAGTCACAGTAGCAAAGAAAAAAATTCCAACAATGAAGGTGATTAGTGTCATAGGGGAAGTCGTAGTGCCCTTCAGCTTCTTGAAGGTGCACAAATCAAACCACCACAATAATGACAGAAAAGGTTGCAGCTACTATTTTTGAAAAATTGACAAAGCTTTAATATAGAAAAATCAACGCCACTTCAGAGTGTACGTGTTTAGCAGCTTCACACTGCGTGATTGATGTGTTGCATGTAAACAGCTGTGTGCACAGCTGGAACTCATCTGCATAACACCCATAAGACATCTCTCTGTTGACTGGCACTACGGGCTGATCAATCCCCAACCTGCCACTGTGTTATAGTTGTTTTTCTCTGAAATGATGTGGCTTTTGCTCTATACATGCTATGCACCACAATTGTTTTTTCCTCATCGTACAGTGAAATTGCTCACTTAACAGAACAATGTTGACGTATACCGGTAAGGAAATCAAATGTCTTGGATTTGTTCTATGTTGTGAGGGAGTTAGTGTTTAACTACACTGCTACACTGTCATGCAGAGCAGAAATTCAGTGTGAGATTTAAAACCCGTAACAGCTCTTTTTTTAAATTTTTTAATTTTTTATTACAGTCGCTGTTTCAGATTTGATTAATTGATTTTTTTTTTTGTTTAGACTCCAACACTAACCAGATAATCTAATAATCCTACACCAACCTGAAAACATCTTTATCTTTTAAAGAAGATAATACTTTCTTTAAGTATTTTATGATTTATCCTCACATGTGAGAAGCTGGATTGCTGTGATTTAACATTGCACTTCCATAATATTGTCAGACAAATTTTAAAAAAGACTGGTCAAAATCAAAGCAGCAGGGGCCAAGACATCCTGACTTTTATACTCTATTTTGCTCCATGGATCCTCCATTTCCCATAATGCAACTCAATAGCATTAAAAACTGAGGGGAACTCATCATGACAAGTAAACTCAACTTCATATGTAAAACTGGTGGAGGATCCATTTGATGTTTGGCAGTTTTTCTTATTAAATGACTTGATACACACAAGTTCACCGTGTCATCGTAAAAGGTGATCGTATGTCATTGTTGTATTCACACCAGCAAATCCACCAATTTTTAAAGTTGTGTGTGTCCATATAGGAGCCGCTCCTGCCCCTACTACATCTCATGTAGCAGAACTTGGTTGTCATGGTTACAAAAAATACCACTACAGTTAAAGTTGGTGAACACTCGTGTCAAAGTCCTGTGTTTTGTCACTGACCCAAGCTACTCCAGATAATGTGAACTTTGTCGCTCTTTCTACTACGTCCTGATATTCCTCCTTTGCTCCAGTCATAATTACTACAGCTGCTAGAGGTCGCCTAACAATAAAACGTAAACACAGGCTGTAATAAAGTCCTTGTTCAGATGACGCACAGCGTCAGTTTTTACAGGAGATTCACAACTTATTCACAACTTTTTTCTGCTGCCCCCAAGTGGCCAACCAAATCAGTTATGGCAGGTTTAAGAGACTAATTGATTATCAAAATTGCTAATGTTGACATATTAATTGACACAATTTCTCCTCTAATTAAAAACCTGCACAGATCCTATCCTCTTACAGACATATAGAAACTCTTCCTATTTGTTTAATGTCTCTGCCGTCCTGCTCTACAAAAGTCATGTCTGGCTCTGTGGTCGTGACCAGCGAGTAAACACATTACATGAGCCTTCTCAAAAACCAGCATTTTCCTTCGGTCCTCTGGCTTTTACATACAAATCTACCACAATCTGACACATGCCTCCGCCTATCAAATCACAAGCTGTTTTTCTTCCAGCTGTGGCTCTGAATCACTGAGTAAATTTAGACTCTTTGACAAAGTGAGATAATGATGGAAACATTTTTCTTGAGCCATTGGTGTCAGCTAAATTTACTTTGAACACTTAACTTGTGTAACTCTCTCTCCATCTTATCTTGTGCTATGCTGCCTTTTGTAAACTTGACCTGAAGCTGACTCAAATCTCATTGAGCTCTCCGAAAGGAAAACAATGTTTTATTCTTTGATGTTTGTCTTTGTTCTCAATATAGAGCTTCAGCGTGAGGTTATATATGGTAGCTGAGCCTGTTTAATCAGTAAACCGTCACTGCAAATGCCATAATCTAACTGCAATGTCTTCAGATAAGTTTTTTAAAATGAGGAGCAGAGACAGAGGCGTATTTTTAAAACGCTCCTCAACAAGATGATAAAAGGTAAGTATCCGTTTCTGCTGGTCCTCAACGCTGAAACACATATACATGGTATCCTCCAACTCAAACGCAGCTGAGATTTGTTCTGTTACCGTCTGGGACTGTTTGCAAGCTTCTGTCTGTCCCAGGGAGGGAGTGACCTTGGGATGCAGCTGTTGATCAGAAGTTGGCAGCGTCTGGCTGTGCGAGTGTTGAGGTGTGGTGGTGGTGGTGGTGGTAGTGGGGGAGTGCAGAGAGAGGAGAAATACTTTGTGCTGAGCAGGTCAGGCAGGGTGAGATAAAGGGCAGGACTGTGGTTTGGCTGTAATATGAACATTTGTCATTTGTTAGGATGAAACAACAGGAGACTGGATGACAGTTTAATACACTGAGAAAAGCTAAAGCAAATGTTATTGGTGATTTGGCATTTTTAGTCTATGAACAACAAAGTGTGTATTTTACATGACCTCCAAATGTTTTGGAAAGATTGATTCCCAGCAGAGATGCAACACTGGCTCAGAGCATTTAGTCCTCCCTGAAGTTGTCATCACCCTCTGATGCATTTGCAGCCAGGGACTGCTCTGAAAACACTCCACATCGGCGTGTTCAAGGAAACTATGTTTGGTAACTGTTTGCCTTTTGATTTGTGAAGCCATACTTCATGGCTGCGATGCTTCTTGGCAGCCAACTCTCAAATATTGAATGTCAGAGGCTTGGAGCATCCTTGACTTTGCAAACAAAGTTTTAAATTTTAAAGAAAGTTTCCAAAGACTGCATCTGTTTGTAACTGAATCCTGGTGATTTCCAATGTTATAGACTGAACAGCTTTTAAATGGTTGGTTCACCTAAATAAAATGAAATAAGATATTTTCTCACTTACCGCTTGTGGCATTTAGCCATGCGGTTTAATCTTCCTCTTCTTAATGTTAAATAATCAAAAGTTAGTGGTTACTTAAGTGGTAAATTACAACATAAATATATATTATGTATATATATATGTATATATATTATTAAAACTGTAATATTATATCGTCTGTTATTCATACACATACAGTATGAATGCTTCACAAGAAGAGTTACTGTAGTTGACAAATACATGAATAAACAAATGTTCTAATCTATATTTGCAACTACATAAGAGTGTCTAATAAACCACGGATTAATTGTTTGCACACTGCTTATAAATCTTTTTGGGGCTTTTCTATGCTTTTATTAGAGTAGCAGCGAGAGAGAGACAGGATAGTTTGGTCACAAATAAATTGGATAAATAATACATTTTGCCAAATGAATATTGTAGCGTTGCATCTCATGAAACATTTTTAGTATAATTTTCTTGATTAGTTGATTCATCATTTGGTCTAAAACACGTCAGAAATAGTGAAAGATGCTGCCAGTTTTGTCTGCTCAACAGTCCAAAACCAAAAGATATTCAGAAGACCAAGATAACCTGTAAACATTCACCTTTGACTAACAATGAATGTATTATCCGGCCCTACAGGCTTGTCAGTATTGTCATGTGCAAATAAGAAAACCCCATTACCAGATTTAAGCTGCCATGTGGATCGTACCTTTCAGACTGGCTGTCTTGCAGGAAATGCTTTTAAAAAGGCACAAGGTCTTCACTATGTTTGGCTACAATTAATACACATCCTTCCTTCTCGTAGACCTTGAACTCATCACTGGCTTGAATGTGCCTGGGTAAGCACTGGAAATTGTCCAGTCCTATTGTCTCTCCAGCGCTTGTGGATTTCTTGTCATTAGTATGAAGGACGTGGGAAGGAAGGAATTACTAATCGGGTTTTAGCATTCATATGACAATAGCCTTCAATGGAGTGATGATACCACGCGGGCCAGAGAAGGAACAAAAGAGGATGTGTTAAATGAGAAATCAGCCTCATTTTAAAACCTTAAACAGGCCCAGATGACTGTTTATGTTGCTCCATCAGATCCCTTTATAAATCATCCTAATTCTGGGTGATATCTTGTATCCTGATATATGATCGCCGATTCTGGGTGACAACAGGCCCTCATTATGAGAGAGCTCAGAGGACAAGGACTTGACATATTATGTTACATCAAACACAATGAATGAGTGCCTCATTAAAGCACTCACAGCAACCACAATTAAACACTACACAGAATTGCAACGAGTGGGAAGCAGCGCCTAATCTCATTTTGGTGATCTCAACATATCAATATTAACCGTGATTATGTAATCATGTCTGATTCAGACAACTGTTTATTTTATTGTATCTATTTTTAAACTGTCAACACGTTTCTGTCCATCTTCATACTCGTCAAACAGTCAGCAGGAATGGTTGCCAGTGTCTCTTCATATTTCAAAGGTACAGCTTGTGCCTCAGGAGCCATAATGGAAGATTTTGTCTGAGTGCTTCATATTCAGTGCAGAAGAGGAAACTGAGGTACGGAGATAACAAGCTTCCAGCTTTGATCAGAAAACTCCAGATATTTCTGTGTCATTCTCTCTTTCTCTCTTTTCTTCTTTCTTTTTCTTTTTTTTAATCATTTTATTTAGCATTTCATTTTTTGATCATTTAATGATTTGTTTGGTCCTCACAATATCAGAAGATGGTGAAAAATGCCCATCAAGATTTCCCAGGGCCCAACCAGACGTTCTTCAAATAGCATGTTTTTTCTGATCAAAAGTCAAAAAAATCAAAAGATACTATTCACTGTGACGTTTTGTTCTTTACTCTGCCTTTTGTGTTTATTTATGTTCTTTGTCACAAAGAGCTCATGAAAAATAAGTGATTACGAGCACCGCCAGCTGAGACTGCAACTCAGCGGACTGACACACTTTTCAGGTGGACTCAATCTGATCTATTAGACCACACCAGAGTTCAGGTGACAGCTTTCACACCAGACTAACCGGACCAAACTAAATTGGCAAACAGACTAGGGTTATAATAAATGATTATTATGGTTATTCTCATTATCATCTCATCTAACGAGTGTACTCCCAATTAAATGTTTGGTCGTTAAAATGTAAAGAAATAGTGAAACACTGTCTATAATTTTGCTGAACACATGGTGCCATCTTTAAAATTCCTTGTTTTATCTGACCATCGATCCAAAACACAAACTACTCTCACAATTCAGAAAATGCCTGGCATTTTTGCTTAAAAAATGACTGAAACATTTAATTGATTGTCAAAAAAGTTACTGATTTAATTTTTGTCAATTAACTAATCCATTAATCGAGTAATTGTTTCAACTTTAAAACACAATAGAGTTTTTATGAACCAAACAGCTTAACATATTCACGCTCAAAAAGCTGCTTTTAAGATTTAGTTGCTGATAAATTTTCTGTCAATCTATAAATAATTTAATCCTTTCAGATCTACGTTTAATAATTCTTCTAATGGTGAAACTAAAGTTTAAATCATTTTGGTTGAAGCACAGAAGTTTCAAATGTCTTTCCTTCTTGTAGAATCGCTGATCCTCATCGTCACTCACTTTGCTCAGCAGCGTAATGACACAGCTCCCTGCCACGCTTCATCTCTCCATTTATTTCAAAGGCCTCACATGCAGTTCTTTCCCCCTTTTTCCCTCTTTCTGTGTCTCCATCACCTGTTGGTTATCTCCTTTTTGTACTTCCATCTCAAATGTCTCGCAATCATCTCCGTGTTCGGTGCTATCCAGCTGTGAAGGAGAATCTGCGATTTCTCACAGCCTGAAGGTCAGATATTTGATGGTTTGAGAGCGGTTTATAAAGGAAGCACAAAGTGTGACTGCAGTCCTACGTCGCACACGGACGCATATTCGCCTTTAATCTGAGGCAGTTCGACCGCTGAAGGCAGAGACGGGCCATGTCAGTGGTTTAATGGATGCTTTAGTTTCGTCTCTTCACTGAGCACAACGAGGAGAGCTGAGACACTTGACATGGTTTGTGTCACTTGAAATGTCTTTTTAATGGCACAGTGAACATTTTGCAGGAAACGTCATGATCGTTTTGTATTTCATCTTCATCATTGTGCCTCTGGTTGGTTACAGATCCATTTTTATCTTTTTAGGTTGAGGTTTGTCCATTTGCACAAGTGTCTGTTTACGCACGGCTCTCACAGAAATGGACAGACTCCCCTGTTCTCCACACCATCTGTCATGTCGTCACCCATGAGGATACCTGGTAGATTTACCTGACGAATCAATCGTGTTGCATCACCAACAGCTGGAGGCCGTACATGGCATGGAATTTAGGAAATAGATGACATCAGTTTTCACTGCTTTTAGTGTTATTTAAAGGTTTTATTAAAAAACACTCCTTTTTACTTGAAACTTTAAAAATGTTTTCACTTAATGATTTGCAATGTCACTTTCATGGTTTCTCTGTTGCTCTTTTCTGTTTCTTTGTCTCTCATTCTGTCAATTTAAAAAAAAGAAAAGAAAAGGAAACAGAACATGTGTATGTACATTGAGGATTATTATGTTTGAAGAGGCAGGACTGATAGTCACCTATGAAGGTTTGCAGCATCATAACAACAAGGCCGGCGGCTGAGATCTAAGGCCTCTCTTTAATCTTATCTCAGCTGTTGATCCCCAGCTGTCAGTCTGCTGGGTGTTATCTCTGCTCTCAGACGGTTTTGATAGAGACTGAGACGTGTGCCCCGCTCTTGCTTTTTTTTTTTTTATCCCCCCACCGTCTGTAATTCTTTGCAATGTTGCCTCACTTTCTGGTTTAAGGTTTTATTTATTTATTTTTAGCATATTAGCTAAATCCTCTGACAAACTTGCCCGACTGGCGTTTCTGAAATAGTTCTTCTTCTCAGCACAAAATTCTGGTATAGCAACTAACTGAGGAAATTCACATGACAGATTAATATAATGAATCTCCCTGTGGGGCCTCCTGTCTGTCAGATATCTCCCCACATACAACTCTGTATATCTGATGGATAGCCCCTTGGTTAGAGCAGCTATTTTTGTGAAAGTGGGTGTTCCATATGTATGTTAATTAATATTAGCAGAGAAATCAGATATATAGGTCACTGGATGTCCCGTCTCCTACTCTCCACCAGCTCTGCCGGTTTGTTTGTGTGCCACATCAACTGCACAAGAAGCCCCTTCAATTACAGACCTCAAGGTACAAATTAGTGGTTATTACACCCACTGGAAAGGCTTCTCCTTTTCCACTCCTTCATCCAGATGCCTATAAACTATAATTCAAGCCTAATGTGGTAATTTCTTGTCTTGTGTTTTATTGTGAGTTTCATCATATTAGGTGACTGGTGATGACACACTCGTCTCTGTGGTGTGATGTGTTTCAGTCTGAGGCAGCAGTCGAGGGAGGGAGTGAGGGAGGGAGGGAAGGAGGGAGGGAAGGACTGGGGATGTGTATCTCATCTCCGTCTCATTGCCTGTGGTCATCGGCTCCTGTGAAAGAGGGGACTTTAATGACAGAAGGGCCCTTTGTGTGTAACGGCGAGGCAGGCAATGACATTTAACAGAATCAGCCAGTTAGAACTGATGGCATGTTCACATACCGACTGCAGCTTGATGCTTTCTATCAGCGACAGGGAGGATTCAGACTGCTCGAAGCTTCGCTGTTTTTACACGTGTTGCCCACGGGAGGAAAGAAGATACAATGGACACATTAAAATAGCTGCTTTGTGTGCATTTTCTAGAAACATGGCGCAAAGAAGTGTTTTTCCTTTTCTTAAAAATGAACCCAGTGGATAAGAATAGAGATCCTGCCATCTGGAGTGTGTTGAGTTTGGTATCCCACTATTTGACAGGAATAGCAGTCCGTGTTTAGTCTGTGTTGAAATATTTTTGGGTGCAGGCAGGATGGTGGGATGGTGTCCACATCATTCAAAACTGACCCTCCTCCCAACCCTCTCCTTCAAGCTTTTACTCTTTTCTTTAAGTCTTTACAATCACATCAACCTTTCTTTCTCCTCTTTCTTCTCCGTGGCTCCTTTTTTCTTCCTCCATCCTTTGGCCTACTCAGCTAGTAGCACAGAGCAGAGGGAGCGGTAGGCCTCGGTTCCTCTGGTTATATTTAGCAATGAACAGATGCAGCGCACTGGAGCGGAACATACCGCCTCTGCTCGGCTCAGTGTGTGTGCCTGTGTGTGTGTGTGTGTGTGTGTGTGTGTGTGTGTGTGTGTGTGTGTGTGTGTGTGTGTGTGTCTTTGTCTGTGACTCTTCCTTCAAACCAGTTCTCCCATCATGCACTGCTGACCCTGACTCAGCAGCACAGCACTGGAGAAGTGGGTCAGAACATAAACCATCCATACATTTTTGTATGTTCAGTAGTTGAAACCAGATTGTCTTGTTTGTTCGTCGTCAGCTGATCAAGAGGTGTTCTCTTTTAAAAATCTGTGCGACATCCTGTCTACAAAATGATTCACTCTGCAGCTAAAAAAAACGTCTAGTCCATTAACTGATGAGTCAGTTGAGAGGAAATTAATCAACAACTGATAATCAGTTCATCTTTTATGGAGTTTTTAAAGCATATTAACAGAGGAAAGAACTGACAGATTAATCAATAATGAAACTAAGTCCTAATACAACCCTTCGGGATCCTTTCAGTGTTAACGAATGCTGGAATGTGTTTAATGTGTCACACATGGCAACAGCAGAGCTATCATGAGACTTGTCCAACAGTCAGAGGACAAAACAATAAGAAAGCATGAATGTTTTAAGGAGAAAATTGTGAATGTGGTAACTTTTTGTATTACAAATGTTGCTGTTGATATGTAATTCTCAGTTGAGGTAGACTTATAAATCAGATACACAGATATGCTTATTGCAGATATACTGGTATTGTGTATATCAGAGCTGTAACAATCAATCGGTTTATCCATTGAAAAAAAAAAAGCCAACTATTCAGCTAATCGATTAAATGTTTAATTTTTCATGCCTTTCTTGCCGCTTTCTGTTGATCTTACATGATAGCGATTGAGAAAAAGAGATTTGCAGTAAATTGTTGTCTCATTCAGGGCTCCTGTCTGCTTTCTCCATGCTCCCTGGGCTCTCTGAGAGGGTTTAGAGTTGGGAAGACCATGAAAGCAGCGCTGGGTGTGGCTGGTTATGGAGGTAATTATAGAAGAAGAAGGCAGAGGACCGGTCCAGAGCTTTATGGTGTACCTCTCTGTGATTGTTGTTTTTTCCTCTCCACCCCTGCCACTCTGATTGCAGGGCTCATGGCAGGCAGCAATAAGACGGCCGCTGTTAAGTGGTGAACATGCACAGAGCAAGCTAAAAGCAGTACCTTTATATCTGTGGCGGCTGTGTGTGAGTGTGTGTATATATATATATATATATATATATATATATATATATATATATATGTGTGTGTGTATATATGTGTGTAGGAGAGGGGGTGTGTATGTGCTTAATT
>NW_019525238.1:467142-467730 GCF_002814215.2 Seriola lalandi dorsalis | reverse complement strand
TGTGTGTGTGTGTGTGTGTGTGTGTGCGTGTGCAGGCAAGTGTGCTGTTGTATCTGTTTATTCCTTTTACAGTCTGACTGCTGCTTGCCTAGCAGGGACCGTAATGATGGTCGTCAGCACTGGCTGGTTGCTAGGTAACAATTACCTGACTGTGCTTTGCTTGCACTGAATTACACAGTGGGTTGTGTAAATGTGTGTGTGTGTGTGTGTGTGTGTGTGTAGAGGAACGGAAAAATACAGCAAAATAGGCTACTAACCAGTGTCTCCACTTCTGGGCAGAAAATACCCACATCAGAATCAAATTCATGGTGATGATAATATTAGCTTAGCTGTTTTTCTGAATCTGATTTACACCTTAAATTTTATTATCTCTGCTTCAAATTTGTGTGAGACAAATCAGTAGGCAGTATCAATAGGACTATTTCTGAATTGCAGTCTCTCCGCATTCATGTTGACAAATGTATCATGGACCAGTTAGTTTAGGTTCAACATTTTTTTGTCATCGTAGCATTAGATGATGATGTGACCACAGGGCCACACCTTAGGGACAGATACTCCTCTGCTTCAAGAGTGTTTTCACTTCCTCAC
>NW_019525238.1:463369-467092 GCF_002814215.2 Seriola lalandi dorsalis | reverse complement strand
GTGTGTGTATATATATATATATATATATATATATATATATATATATATATATATGTGTGTGTGTATATATGTGTGTAGGAGAGGGGGTGTGTATGTGCTTAATTGACACGAGAACAAAACAAGTGAGTCCCATGTTTAATATCATTAGTATCACATCTTCAGTATCAGCTGTCATAAAGTCTCTCAGCCAGGATAATGGCTGGAGATTGCAGTTATTTTCTCACACCAAGAGAGCCGAGAGAAACCCATCACTGAGAGCAGGAGCATTTGTAGATTAGTTTTGTCTGTTGGATCCCTCCCTTGTTCACCTCTCTCAGACAGCCCCCCCTCCTTATATTGCTGAATAATGTAGAGTTAAATGCTCTCATCTGTAACTGGAGAGTCCAGTGTTGACTGACGGGATGTCCTGAGACCCACAGGAAGCTGCTGAAACAATGGAATTTACTGTTTAAGAACCAACATTTCCAGTTCCTACTCTGTGGCCATTATTTGGAATCAGCCAGAGGAAATACAGTATTATTTGTCCTCTGGAGGAAATGCCATCTCTTTGTGTTTGGTTTGAGCTCTGTGTTATCGGCCTCAGATGGCTTAGGACCTGTATGAGACTATGAAACTATGACAAGAGGGAAATTTAAAGATTCACAAGATGGCTTGCTAAAAATGAAGCTGTATTGGACAGTCATTGTGTGATTTTGTGTCTGTTATTGTGTTCTGTTGCTCCTGTTGTGCTGCAGCTCCACGCCAGATAGAAGGGTGCAGACAGGATGGTGCCTTCTCAATCAAAATGTGATAACAGACAGGCAGTGAAATCCCCAACTGACCACTGCTTCACACTAGGTTTCTAGAACAATACTCTTTGTAACACCGAGCATATCTGGATGAATTGTCTGCTACCTAAATTATGGTTTTAAAGGAAAAGTTCAACATTTTGGGAACTATACTTATTCACTTTCTTGCCCAGAGTCAGATGAGAGGATAAATACCACTCTTGTAATATGAAGCTGGAGCCAACAGCCAGCTATGTTAGCTTAGCATTAAGACTTGAATCGTGGGAAACGGCTAGCGTGGCTCTGTTTGAAGGTAACAAAATCCCGCTACCAACACCTCTAAAGCTCCCTAATTGACAGGTTAGGTCTACAAAAAAGATGAAGACATAGCCCTTTGAACAAATCAGATGCATACTTACACTAAATATGTAGCTGGAGCTGGCAGCCGAGCTTAGTATAAAGATTACAAACAGAGGGAAACTTCTAGTTTGTTTAAAGTGTGTAAAAACGACGGAAACGACGTGAGTGCTGTGTTTTGAGGGGGTTATGAGCTTGGATATTTCTGGACTATATCTTGGCCAGGACAAGTAACTTCATCAGCTCATCCTGGCCAAGAAATAAACCTGCAAACACACACATAGCTTTGCATATATGTGTGCTAAGATAAGCTAGGCTAGATAGGCTTCATATTTAACAGACAGATATGAGAGAGCTATCAGTCTTCTCACCTAACTCTCAGCAAGAAGGTAAACAAGCCAATTTCCCAAAATGTTGAAGTGTTCCTGGCTGTTTCATGGGCAAACACGTAGACGGTGTCACCTTAGCCCATACCCTCTGTTTGGGAGGTCGTCTTGTCTTGCACCATAATCCTCTGTCATCACTACAAGTGGTGTTTCATTAGGCAGACCAATGTGCGTTTGTGTCTTCCAATTACTGTCTGTTCTCCTTTACCCAGAGTAAGGGCAACCTGCCTGTCATTTAACATCTAATCTGCAGTGGGAAATCCTCAGGGCTTTATAGGCCTTAAGGAAAGGCCAAACATATCAGCAGTTATATTTAATCTCTTTTACTTAATAATTATTCTCTTCTTATTCTAATTTTAGCAGCATTTTCTATCAAGTTTGCTTCAGAAATGAAAGGGTTACTGTCCTAGAACCATGAAAAAGAGTCATCCAATCAGATTTTTATTTTTTATTTTTCTTGCCTATCCAGAGAAAAGGTTAGCTGGCTCACTCATCGGTCAGGACTTCATAACCGGGACAGAAGGCCTGAAGCCCCCATAGCCCCATGTGTTTGTTTAGAAAGCTGCAGGTGAATTAACCAATCGCATTTTGATTTATGGTGGGTGGGACCAACAATCCTTACCCTAGGCCCTCCTGAAGCCTTAAGGCCAGAGCTATCTCACAGGGTTTACCTTTTTCTGTCCAGGGGTTTAAACCTGCAGATTAGCAACTTCAGTTAGTCTGTCAGACAGCAGTTACAGCACAGATGGCAAAGTGATGGGACAAAAACAAGGACACCCAAAGGACCCCCAGCCAGAACTTGAAAAATGAGTTTTCATATCGAAAGAAGTGAACAAGTTGCCCGACAGTCTTCAATATTCACAACTTGGAATACTTTCATTAAAAAAAAACTACTTTTGATTCTTTTGTTCGGTGGACCTGTATGGACTACAGGAATGTAAATAATTGAGGAATAGACGGACAATCAGACTTCACAACTGCTTCATCTGGTTGAAGGCCTGGCTCTAATACTCACGATTCGCCACTGCAAATCTGTACCAGCAGCAACTTCCAGGGCAGAGAGAAACACACAGACAGAAACCTGACACACAAGACCAGAGCTCTTCTGAACATGCATCGACCAGTGTTGCACCGACTAGACGCATACATGCAGACTTTTGGCATCTTTGTGCTTACTCCTTCTCATCTTACTCCAGGAGCTGGGTGGGGTTACAGATTTCTCTTTGGTGAAGTTTGTGTTTGTTTGAAATCTATTTATTGTAAATAGTGGGAAATGTTAAAATTTTCAGGTTACCACACTCATCTTATAATGTGTATTTTGGTTGCAGTAATTAGTCACTTATCAATTTTAGAGTATTAACTGTATAACATTCTCCCAGAGAGCAGCTGTAATTTAAGGATTTTTTTTTTCTGCTGTGGCCAGAATGAACCTGCATGTGTGGTCTGAGTCTTGAAAGAAAACAGTTGTGTGGATATTTCACTAAACCCGTTACACTTATTTGTTACAGTTTAGTCGCAGATTGTTTGTCTGCTATCAAAGTGATGTTGAGTGCCAGAAAGTTTGAGATACATTACAAACACCTTGGTTTCAGTGGGGGAAGAAGTATTAATAATTCACACAATGTACTTAAAGCATCAAAAATGTTATAATGTTAAATAAATACTATTATTTTAATAGTATTATTGATGCATTGCACTGCAAGCAGCATTTTAATGTTACAACTGGTGGATTTTATGCTAATTTGAACCATTTTATATATTAATCTGTAATGATGCATCATATTTTATAAATTGATCAGATATTTTGTTTGTTAAAACTTAATCTGGAAAAAATAACCAGTCACTCCATCCGGCAGATAAATATATTGGAGTAAAAAGCATAAAGTTACATGAAACAGAAATTAAGGACAGTACTTGAGTAAATATTCTTAGTTACTTTCCACCACTGCGTGATGGTGTGATCGTGGAAAAAACAGTCCTCCTCACGTCTCAGTCAGTAGCTGACATTACAAGGTATTTTGTCTAACTCCAACTGCACCAACCAGGGATTAAGAATCACCTTTCATCATCATCATCATCATCATCATCATCATCTTTGAAGTCACATATCGACACCCTCTTAAAATAATGGCCTAAGTCATTTTTTCAGGTTTTTCAGGAAACACAAAAAACTCAACAAAAGAGTCACACTTTTGACATAGGCCATTATACAA
>NW_019525238.1:451955-463349 GCF_002814215.2 Seriola lalandi dorsalis | reverse complement strand
ATATGTAGGTCCAGCTTCATACACTCCAGATCCACCACTGGGGGGCAGCAGCCCACAATGACCACACATGGCTCATCCCATTCACTGGCTGGCTCTGGGTTGCCGTGGCAACGGGTCTCCGTGAAGCAGACTCATTGGTGGTGAGGCTCAGAGACACAGAGGGCAGTGTTGAGCCAGAGGGCGGGAGATGAATCCCAATCAGCAGCTGAACAGAGCTTCACACACACAACAAACACACTGACATGGACGTGTTTCTCCAATTAATGTTCATTCTCTACAAGCTGTTGATTTAATTTGTCTGCTTGTACATACAAATAATCAAAAACACCTAAATCACAACTGCATTTTTGGATGTCTAGCACTCCTGGTATGTTTATTTTCACACTCATGATTGACAGGTAGCAGTAGTGACTTGTGGTGTTGACAGCTGTTATGTAGCACTATAGGCTGCAGCTGCTTGGCACAGTCTTGATGTTTTAAGCATCTACAACCATATGTTTGTACTCTCTTGCTATCAGGCCGATATGTTTAATGCTGTTTTTTTAATCCTCCCAAATGTAAACAATTATACCATGCTGTGTGAGTTAAAATGATCCAAACCTTTAGATAAGCAACATCACTAATTACAAGCAAAACTTTACAACACAGATGTGATTTGTGTGTGTATATCAGTGCTTTCATGATCACATAAATATATATGAGAATGTGTGAATCACTATCTCCTTAGATGTTTGAGAACACACCCCCACCCTCCCCCCGTCCCAAAATGAGACAGGGATGCATAACTAGATTTAAGGTTATGTAATGCTGACTGGAGGCATGGAGGATGTGTATAATCCACTCTTATTTGGGTTAAACCCATCTCTCTCTCACTCTCTCTCTCTCTCTGTCTCTCTCTCTCTCTCTCTCTCTCTCTCTCTCTCTCTATCTATCTATGAGAGGACAGGGGTCTCACATCCTCACACATCTCTGTTCTGCCTCATCCTGGGTTGAAAAGCACTGATCTCTGTCAGACACAGTCTTTTACCGGTCGGCCTCGCAACTATCTCAGCTCCCATGAAACATCTCTCAGATATTCCCTGATGTAGTGATTTCATTGTTATGAGAATCGAGAGTATCCTCTCTCAAGCTCTCAAATGATCCATCTTCTCATTCAGAGACAGACTGATTGTCTATTATTTTCAAGGACAATCAGAATAAGACAACTTTTTTTGTAGTGCTACAGCTAATGATTCTTTTCCCAATCGATTAATAAAATGTCAGAAAATCATGAAAATCATCTATTACAATTTCCCAGAGCCCAAGCTGACCTGTTGTAATTACTTGACCTACAGTTCAAAACAGAAAGATAATCATCAACTATAATAAGAAACTAAATCCTGCAAGTGTTCATGTTAAAAATAGTGAAATTATTACCTTTTTTTGCTTAAAATGTTACTTAAAATAATCACTACAGTCCAATTTTCGGTCTATCAACTAATTGATTAATTGCTTCAACTTTCATTTTGAGTTATCTTTGTGGTGTGGCTCTATGGATCACAATGTTGTTCTGTCTTTTGATCAGTTCAGCACTTCTAGTCAGTGCAGACTGAAATATCTGAACAACTTTTGGACTAAAGACTTTGATGATCCCTTGACTTTTCATCTAACTCCATCCATCATCAGGTCAAAATTTTAATTGTCCAATACTTTGGTTTATGACCAAACTACTGCAAAACCAGGAAAGACTTTGGCTAAGCAAATGCTATCCCTACTTTGTAGTTTGTGCTAAGTTACTAATGTTAGCATGCAAACACACTAAACTGAGATGGTCAATATTGTGAAGATTGCACCTGCTTAGCATCAGTAGGCTTATGCTAGCATTGTCATTGTGAGCATGTTAGCATGCTGATGTTAGCATTTAGCTCACAGAGCTGTTATAGCTATACATTTTTTTTCTTGCATCAAAGATACTTGTATCTTATTTTTGTAGTTATATTTCTACACACAGTTGCACTTGTAACCGCAGACTACTCTGTCAATTCAAGAGGAAAATTATAGTAGCCTGTTAAGTTAGTTTCCATGTAGACATAGACATATTAGCATTAATATGGGGCTATTGATGATATTGATGGACTGATGTCTGTGTGCTACAAGAGAGCTCTTTGATTGGTTACTCTCAATTTAATATTATTTGAACGTTAATATCTTCCCATGCAGTCAGTCTCTATTGTATTCAAATCAAATATGTGCCTGTAAAAAATTCAATCCAATAAAATCCATCCACTTTAGTAAAAATATCAGTCGTGTCCAGACTATTTATAGGAGAGACACTTCTGTGGATTAGCAGACACTGTATGAGAATGTCCATCACATTCCCAGTAACAATACCCTGCATCTTAGTGAACACAATACAAGGATCTCCATTCAGTATACATGGTGAATTGAACAATTCACCATGTGATTGAACAATTGACCATGTGTATTGTTCAGAAATCTGTGGAACACTATAGAGCTGTGGTTGCTGAGCTGAGATAATATCTCCTGTTTTCTCACCATCTGCTTGTTTTTGTTAGATTTTAAACTTTGTTTTTTTGTTACGTGCTGCCGGGAACCACTCTAAATGGGTCAAGGAAAAAAAGCCTATTGTTTATTTACAAAGTCTCAAATTCCATAGAAAATGTTAGTAAAATTGATGGTTATAGTAAATTGAAAGTAACACTCATACACTCTTTTCCTGTATTGAACATGTATCAAACTGGGACACAGCTAAATGTATCACGTCAAACCATGAATTTGCTGTCTGTCTGGACCAGGATTAATTTTGTGAAGTAGCTAGATATCAGCATTGTTTTTTTTCAAACTGACATGCATACTACACTACATCTACAGCACCATAACATCTGCCTATTTGTTCAGGGAAACAGCATTTGTGATTAAAAAACCAGGGGAAAACAAAGTAAACAGTGTATGAACTGTACACACAGACACACACAGCCACAGTGGTGTGATTGTAATCTCTGATCCACACAGCTTTAATCCTCATAATATTGAATATCTGATGACTTTCTCACTGATGGAGCAGGACACCTGGGCGGCCCGCCCTCTGCTAGCTCTACATACCCACAGGAGGGGGTTGTTCCTGACAGTGGTCCTTATCTCAGGGAAAGCATCTGAGCCAGCAAAACTGACACGGCAGTAAATGCAAACACTAATGTATCTGCCGGCACATGATCCAATCATATTTTATTTTTGATGAGGTGCTTTTTATATAAATCAACTCACCACAGACATGGAAATTGAGATGCAAGGACATACCAATTGAAAGAATTCTTGTGTGTGTGTGTGTGTGTGTGTGTGTGTGTGTGTGTCTGTGTGTGTCTGTGTGTGTCTGTGTGTGTGTGTGTCTGTGTGTGTCTGTGTGTGTGTGTGTGTAGAGGAACGGAAAAATACAGCAAAATAGGCTACTAACCAGTGTCTCCACTTCTGGGCAGAAAATACCCACATCAGAATCAAATTCATGGTGATGATAATATTAGCTTAGCTGTTTTTCTGAATCTGATTTACACCTTAAATTTTATTATCTCTGCTTCAAATTTGTGTGAGACAAATCAGTAGGCAGTATCAATAGGACTATTTCTGAATTGCAGTCTCTCCGCATTCATGTTGACAAATGTATCATGGACCAGTTAGTTTAGGTTCAACATTTTTTTGTCATCGTAGCATTAGATGATGATGTGACCACAGGGCCACACCTTAGGGACAGATACTCCTCTGCTTCAAGAGTGTTTTCACTTCCTCACCTGCTACGGTGATCTGACCATCCCTCTCCTCCTCTCAGTAGCACTTCCTGCCTCTCTCATTCTGTAAGATTTGTACGCTCAAATCTCAATCACAGCCCCAACTCTAACCTTAAAGGGATAGTTAGACATTTTGGTGCAGTTTATTTATTGATTTTCTCGCTGAGAGATAGTAGTAGACAGTATAAGATCGACACCACCCTAATGTCTGTATGGTAAATATACTGAAGCCAGCAGCCAGTTAGCTTAGCTTAGAAATGTTGGAAATCACATCTATATACAACTAACTTGCAATAACAAAGGCATCTGAAGGAAATGTAACTGTAATGTGGAAATGTTGTTAATTTATATACTGGGAAATTCACAAATACATTGATACTGAACTTTCACAGTACTTGGTTAAGATTAGAGAAAAAATGTGGCCTGATTTAATACAGAAGAAATCCATGGTTACTTTACATGCAACATGTTTAATTATATTTAACCAAAACAAAACAAGTTGCCTCTGAACATAATCCAGCTAAAGGGAAAACTGTTTAGTAGTAAACTAATATAATTTCTAGGAGACAGGGTTTAAAACTAAATGCATTGTTTGAATCCTGTTTCTCAATGTTAACTGCTCAGTTATCGCTTGGAAAATACTGTACAGTCAAAAAATAATTTTGAATCTTTTTATATCAAAATCCCTCTCTTTCCTCTGCTTCTAAAATGTTAAAATAGAACATGGGTCACTTCTGAAGACTGTAGTTGAGCTCTGTGTTATTCATTTCTCCTTCATCCTCCACCTCCTGATCTAAAAACGCTACTGAGGGAGGTGTGGGTGGAGGCTTAACAGTCTACAGCGCCATATCGCTCTGTATTTGCAAAGCTGGGCGCACTGTTAATCAAATCTGAACAATTTTATCAAATCCCCCCGGCAATTATACCCTAACCACCTAGTCTTTTTCACTCAGTCATACGTCACATTACAGAAGCTAAAGTCGCTCTACCTGCTGTTTCATTTTTAATACAAGCATCTAATAATTCCCCTCAGCACACTGACCCTGTCATTATGGAGCACAGAGCCAGGAGAGACTCCTCTGCTGTGGATCGGAGGCCGACAGGAGGCCATGGCACCTCCCCTAAGAAGTGCTTGCCAGCTCCCCCAGACATGGATGATATATTTGGAGATCATTAAATGGTCCTAAATGAGACCCTGGCGTGAGAGCAAGCTCTGACCATCTGGCCCCATTGTGAGTGCCTGAGTTCTGTTCAAACTCAGCCAGCAGCATCAGCACCTCTGATTGGGTGGATGCTGAGTAAGCCTGGGAATTCTAGCCAATCATAGACTCTTTTAATCGATTACTGAAGCCCGCCTCAGTCTCTGTATTTCTCTAAATTAACCATCCTGTTACATAGTGGGTTTCTCTGCTGTGTACTCACACTGAATGATTTGGTTTATATCTTTGCAATCATCATCCAATGAAATTGATAAAAGTTGGAAATGAAATCCAGTAGGCTGAGTGTCACTTTTTCTTTTTGATTCATGTTTGAGTCAGATGGTGCTCTGTAGCAATGCTAGCGGCATGGCTCTAAGGATGGCTGTGTCCGTCGGTCAGTTTGTCCCCGACTTCAGCCCCGACTGAAATGTCTCAAAAACCATTTCATGGATTACCACAGAATTTTGTACAGGCATTTATGATGCCCAGAATATGAATATTAATGGCTTTGGTTATTCACTGACTTGTCCTCTAGCGCCACCAGTGGGTAGATGTTTTTGACTTTTAGTGAAATAGTGCAGCCTCTAGCATTGCTGGAGACTTGTTAAGTCTGGTTGACGGTAAAATAGCTTCAGTATTGTTCGAGTGTTGCTAATCACCAAGAAGGTTTTTTCTGCATGTTGCCAGCACAGGGTGAATTAGCGTTTATCTCAAAGTACTGCTGTGTCTAAACAGAATTGCTAGTATGGCTGATTCTTTATATTCATGTGCAAACACAATTTATTTACTAGAGGTCTAATGTTTTTTCAAATTGCCTAAGGAAAGTAAACATGTCCTTTCTCTTCCAGGGGCATTTTAACAATGGAAATGTCGTGACCTTTCATGACCTTCCTTTTGGTCAAGTGACAGCACATAAACAGCAAAGAGACAACCAGGTTTTTTTTCAAGGCGAGGTTTGTTTATTTGAGCTGTTTCTGTCTGTCTGCTGTTTCCAGGTCACAAGCTCAACAAGGACCTGAAGCACTACCTGAGCTTGAGGTTTCAAAAGTCTTCGCCCGACCACGAGCTGCAGAAGACTATCCGAGCCAATCTGTATCGCCATGCTGTGCCTTGTGAGTAAAAGTATTATGACAATGTTATGGCGAATGCTTTAATCAGGACATCTGGCTTACGAGTGGTGTCTTTAACCACTCTTTAGCATTATTTCCTCATCTTTACTACGGTGACCCACTTTCTTTTGGCTTCTTTCTCATTTGTTTCATCTCCTCTTAATCTTATTCTTCCCTTTCACTCACCCATAAATCATTCTGTTACACTTTATTTCCCTTTCATCATTTAGAAGCCTCACCATGTCCGATTCCAACAAATGAAAAACAGAAACAAACATGCATTTTCCAAGCACGGGCTCTGTAGTGTTTGTTATGTATTACTGCCCATTACAGCCACTCATGTCTTGACCGCACCAGAGCACTGTTTTTGCAGCTGTCTCACATAGCTGTGAAATATACAAAAAGCGTGGCTCAAGCCAAGCGCCCAGCACCGTGCCAGACTCCACAGCTGGGCTTGATTACGTCACAAACAGTTTGATCTGCGGTTGGGTGACACAGTCCAATTCTACTCTTCCTACTGTACTCATGTCATGTTTGTGTTTGTAAAAAAACAAACTTTTTCTTAAGTTGTGATGACCACAAAGCTTGAGGCATAAAGTGCTTTAACAAAGCAGCACAGTGGATCTATTGGGGATGTGATTAAAGAGAGAGAGAGACAGAGCGAGAGAGAGAGAGTGTGTGTGTGTGTGTGTGTGTGTGTGTGTGTGTGTGTGTGTGTGTGTGTGTGTGTGTGTGTGTGTGAGTGAGACCCCCCAAGAGAATTGTTTTGATTATCACACATATGCATCGACATGATTTAATCAGCCAAGAAAGGGATCATCATTCCTGTTAAAACACCACTTCCCCTGTGTGGTTTTGTGTGTCTGTGTGTGTGTGTTCGTTTGCATGTGTTTGCATTGCAGTGCTCCTTAATAAAATAGGGCTTCTAGAGTAGATTGATGTATTATTTTTTCCCTCTCTCTTTTTCTCTTGTTCTTTGCTTTTTTTATTCTCTGCCTCTCAATCTGTGGCTGTCTGTCCTCCTCTTGCGCTCAGCCATGTGACCGGTAAATCCGCCTCTCTGAGCCTCCCCCTGTGCCCTGCCTGGGATTATGATGTTCTGATATATTGAAAATAGATTCCCGCCTGATTATGTGATGAACTTGTGGGGCTCTCGCAAAGATCACAGGACGACGGGGAGGCCTCCGTGTGCAGAGGATAGACAGTAATGATATTAAAGTTGAACATAGGCAAAACAAAAACGCTGAATATGTTTTCCCAGTGATGGTATTGTAAAGCCATCTGATGATGATCACGAGATGATTAAAGGGATTTTTTTCCCTTACTTTTTACTCATTCTTCTTTTTTCCTAAAGCCTGTAAAATTCCAGAAGATGTACATATTAATAGTTACATGCTGTCTATTTTCACCTCATCTGACCATTAAAAAAATCCTTAAACTAATGCTTTCACCTCCTCAGGTCTAAAACAATCTCTAAAATAAGTGAAATAGCTGACACATTCACTTAATCATGCCAAAAGCGTCAGCTCACATCCCATAACCATGCTTAGTCATAACCTGTGACAAAGGGTCACAAGTTGCATTCATTTTAAGGGTTCAGAAGCCAAAAGCTTTGGGATGTTGATTTAGACATTACTGTCAGTGAAACCCTTTGAGTCGTCCCTAACAAAGACAGGGTAATCTTTGAGCCAATGCACATCTGTTGCTCACTAATTGTTGAAGATGGATAAACATTACAACAGTGCATGAGTTAAAATGTGAAAACGTTATGATTAATGGACTGGTGTAAGTAATTAGATTGCAAATGTAAAGCCTTCAGTGTGCTTCAAATGAACAAGGTCATTCTGTGTAGCGTGAGTTAAGATAGGTCTATAAACATTTAGTCAGTGAGACGTGAGATTACAGAGCAGAGGTACAATGTGCTGCTCCAGGAGTCATTTCTTTCAGAGTTTTACTCTAGTTTTCTTTCCGTTCCTCCAAACAGAAACACATCTCATTATTTTCAGATCTTTTCTGCTTCGCTGTGCTTTGCTGTGGCTGCAATGAAGTGTGTGCCCCAGTGCAATGATTTCGACTAATTCACTGACAAGAAAGTAATGACAAACATCCTCATGTGCAGGAACAAACTTTCATAGAGCTACATTAGCTCTTGGTGATTAGCGACACTCAACAGCACTGTAGCTGTTTCACCATTAACATGTCTCCAGTGATGCTAGTGGATCTGTGAGGCTGCATTTAAACACAACTGTGTTAGCATGCAGACACTCTCACAGTGACAATGCTAACATGCTGATGTTTAGCAGATATAATGTTCACCATGTTCTCCATCTTTGTTTAGCGTCTTAGCATGAAAACATTGGCTTATTAGCACCAAACACGAAGTACAGTTGAGGCTGATGGGAATGACATTAGTTTTGCAGGTCCAAATCCAAAGTATTGAACAGGTTGACATTTTGACCTGATGATAGCGCTACGAGAAAAGCAGCAATAATTCTTGAGTTCGTCTATGAAGAAGAGATCAGAGGGAGCTTTTAACAGGGGTGGCAGGGATATTTCACCAGTATTTAAGTACAATTTTAAGTTTTTCCATATTAAGCTAATTTATAACTTGACATTATTAATCTAAATTTCAGATGGAAATATTGTAGTTTTTACTCCTCTACCTTTATACAACAGCTGTATTTACTCTGCAGATAGAGATGATAGATATAAAAGATATGATCATTTTATGAAATATGATGTATTGTTATAGGTTAAGCATATAAACACATAGTTGAGTTTTTCATCAACACTGGTCATGGTTGAAAACGTAACCACAACAAGTCACGGCTGCAATGCAGAAATAACAAAATTAACATATAGTCAGTCAATGTTCCTTGTTGCTCTTTGTTTGAAGCATAAAACAAGACAGTGTGTTGTACAGTCACCTGAGCACATCCACGCTGGAAGAATTTCCCCCAGATTATTCATTAGTTGGAAATATTCCACTTCTTCTGATTTGTATCTCAAAACAAAAGGCTCTAGTGTCTCTAGATAAGCATCATTAAATGGCAACATAATGGACTGTGCCCACTCTATGGCTGTAGTGATAAATCATTAAAAGATAAGGCCGCAGTTATTCTATATTTTTCTTATTGTCAACAAATCTTATGAAAACACCAACGCAAACAATGTTAGTTCATCACTCAATAATTTCCGACTTCTTTACCCTGATTGTGACACTAACCTCATTGATTCCTACTGCTGATGAAAATCTTATCACAAATATATAGTTTCATTAAAAAAAAAAAGAAAAAAAAAAGCTGAATCATTTTTATTTCTAAAGCAGCACTGGCACATTAACTTTTAGCAAACGTTACTCAGACAGGAGAAAATAGTGGATTTCTTGGGGACTATTTTCAGATGTGAATTTGGTGCATAAGTGAGTGTTTACAGAAGCAGGAAGGTGTATGTGGGACCGACTTAAAATAAACTACAGTGCCCACGTTCATGGAGATAAAGGAACATGTCATCCAGAGTGGCTCATTGATGTGCTTTTGTTGGTGCACAGAGGACTAATATACGTCAGGCCTTGGCTACAGAGATAGCACATTAAGATGAACTCTTTGACAAGAATAAAACATTTGATATCACCAGAGTCATCCTGTGTGAGGCTTAATAGTCACTTTTAAAATAATGTTGAAAATGTGTGTATGTCTTGAGTGTGTATGACTAAGACTAATGCTGGTCAGTCTAACGCTGAAATGTTTATACTCTTTGCCCCTCCTCTCTCCCTTTTGTTGGTGACCTACTATCGCTGCCACCTCCTGTTTATTGTCTCTCTCCCTCTCACACACATGCAAATATTTTCTTGGCATGACAAGGCAGAATGACAAAAGCAGTCAAATAAAAGCCACGCTTCTCAGCCCTCTGTTTCCTTTGTCTGTGTGTCTCTCGTGTCTCCTCCCCCTCTCCTGAGCACATGTGTTGCTCTCTCTCTCTCTGTGTTTGACTCGAACAGGTGCCTTTTCCTCCACCACCACTGGCCGAGGTGTTTTTTTTTTTCTCTTTTGGGCATGTGTGTGAATGTGGCTTTATTGGTGGAAGAGCCTAACCCCCTCCTCCTCCTGTCAACCCACCCTTCTCCCCTCTCTCCTTCATAGCCCTGCTGCTACAGATGGCCATTGTTATCATGTGCAGCAAATGTCACAATTGATAGAGAAGTCGCTCTCTCATGGGATTCATTTTCCTCTCACGTCTACAGCTGCTGCTTGGGGATGAGGGTTATCTCGGCGTTATCCCAGCGTTTGAGCCACAGAGCAAACCAATCCTCCCTCCCCCCACCTGATCTCTCCCTCCCCTCTCCCCTCTCCTTCTCCCTCTCTCTGCTCTCTCTCTCTCTCGTTCTCTCCTCACTTCAAATCCTCCAGTGAGTGTCAGCGTCCCTGTGGCTTGGCAGTGGCTGCTGCCTTCCTCTGTCTCTCTCTGTCACACTCTAGCTGCTCCCACTGTCTCCCTGCCTCTGCTGCTCTCACCCTCCATCTCCTCCTCTCTCTCTCTCTGTCTCTCTCTCTCTCACTCTCTCTCTCTCTCTCTCTCTCTTTCTCCCTCCCCTCCTCGCTGTCCTTCACTCCTGTGCTTCCTTGTTTTCCACTCCACTGCCGATCTCGGGGAAATCATTGTTGGAGACAAATTTCTCTGTTTGCCGCTCACACAAAGAAAGGGATTACAGCTTGATTTGCTGACTCCGGGCTTGCTCTGCATCCAGGCAAGTGGCAGCTCCTTATTCTCTCCTCGTTGTCTCCTTCTCCTTTTTTCCACTCTCACTGTCATCCACCATCCGAAGCCTGTGATGTATGCATGGCACAGAGTGTGTGTGTGTGTGTGTGTGTGTGTGGTGTGTGTGTGTGTGTGTGTGTGTGTGTGTGTGTGTGTGTGTGTGTGTGTGGGGTTGATGCTGTGTATATAGGCTAAGGGAATCAGGGGAGGTGGGGGTAGGGGTGGGAATTATGTGAGGGAAATAGGGGGGCAGGCACACTCAGAGCAGGAACGTCCAACCCAGAGGGACAGATGGCCAGTAGCCCTGGTCCTTTTTCCTCTTTGGTTTTCTAATTCACCCTGCAGGCTTTGTGTAAGGCCCACTAGTACACAGACCTTCTTTTCAAGAAGCAAGAGATGGCTGTTCTCCTTAGCTGGGGGGGGTATCTGTGTGTGAAGAACGGACAGGGTATAGGAAAGGAGAGGAGAGGAAGGAGGAGGAAGAGGAGGGTGATGAGGGTGGGGGGGTTGCTGTAGAAGCAGAGCTGGTTTTTAGGAGGAGGTTAGGAT
>NW_019525238.1:415507-451935 GCF_002814215.2 Seriola lalandi dorsalis | reverse complement strand
GGGTGGGGGGGTCATCAGCCTCGAATGCATGGAGGTCAGGTCCAGATGCTGCTCAAACAAAAGGGCTTCTCTGGGGGAACGGCAGGGGGAAGCGTGGCACTCGCCATTGTGTGTGTCGCTGCATTGCAGGGTGCTGCTGGGGAGCCTCATGCTAATGATGGCCATTCATTCTTGTAACGGATGAGTGGGCCCCAGCTTCTGTTTGCCTCCTTTTCACATACGCACGGCTCAGATTTTGTTCATGTGACCAAATATCTGCTGTGTTAACACACGATTCGCTCTGGAAACAACGAGGGATGGAAAAACGATGGCTTCCCAAGCTCATTGAGGAAGCTGGGCAAATATGTGTTTTTGCATAGTAATGATGTATAAAGACAGGTGCAGACTGTGTGTGTGTGTGTGTTTGTGTGTTTACATGGACTATGTGTGTGAGAGATCTATGTTTAATGCATGTGTTGGTGTATTCATCTCCACATATAACATATTTTACAGATACAGTAACAACCAGGCATCATTTGTCGCCATTAAAATGAATCACTACCACACACAGGCCAAAAGAACTACAGATCTTCCTGCTATAGTTTTATCGTCAGTGTGATTGGCAAGTGGGTGGGAGATGGTACTGGAGGCTGTGGTCTCTGATGTCATTTTTGTTATTGACAATCTCCTCCGTGCCCATTTCAAAGACATGTTATGGTACGTTATCCAGAAGAAACCGTTACAACAACTCAACCTCTGTTTCTGTTTTCTGCACCTGCAGTTTAGAACAAGCTGTACCCTGATCCTGGTCTTACATTAACTTAATCAGTCCTGGTGAGCAGCCACTGTGATCACGAATCTTAAGTGTAGCTCATAATAATGTTCTTGTTATTCAAACTACTTATTCATGTTACCTTGCCCATGCCCAAGCTCGTGTAAGACAACGGGCCTTTGATCTTGTGAATACTCCTCAATCATGATGTGAGGATTGTTGACAGGATCACCCCAGAGTCACCTGGGTCAATTAAAAGTGATCAGTCTCTGATTTATGAGGCGCTATCTTGTCCCACAACTGCAGAAAAGCTTCATGTAGTTCTCTCTGTGTGGCTCTTGGTGAGGACAGTCCTTGTATGTCCGGACCAGAGCGATCCTTCGTCCAACCTGGCCGCCCTGTTTACCACATGGAACAAAAAGAGAGCTTGGGGATTGTTGATGAAAGCAGGTGTGAATTCTCTTCCCTGTTTACAGATTGACGATTATATTTCAGACAGCTAGCTAGTGTGTCTATTTTTGTTGTTGTCAGTGGAGTGCAATGATGATAGTCTTGTTTTTGAGGTCAGGGAAATGAACTGCGCTAATTCACTGACTGAACAAAGGTTCTCTGTTATGATCATGAAGTCTTTTACAAGACTGATCTGTGTGTGAGTGTCTTGTGATGATTTGGACGTGGCTCTGCTGTGGCAGCCAGCTAGCATACATGCTGTAGTTCCCGAGTGTGTGTTAGCTGCGATGCCTCCAAGCAGTGAGTGTGATGATGCCAGATTAATCTAAAATCGGATATGCTTTAACTTTGTTCACTGAACTCTGTGTTCACGTGGCTGCTTGCGTTTCGATCATCTTTACTCCTGTGGATAAGCACACTCTTCTTATCCCAGGGCCGTATTTGATGTTTACTCCAAATAAAGCAAGTTTAGCTTTTGAATTACATACAAAATATTGCTCCATTAATTCAGTTAATCAATAACCTACCAAATCTCCTTCAGGGCTGCAGGTTTTTCATCATGTTGTGTGCAGTCAGTGAAGGTGATTTAATGTTTTGGCTAATTGTTTGAATGTTTAGTTGTCAGAATAGCTGAGTACTGCATTTGGCCATTTTTCAAACTGTAAATGACGAATGCTACATGAATGTTTGATCCAGCCCCCCCCACTATACCGCTGCCATTTTGTCAACGTAGCTAAAGGAAAGGACATTTTCTTATTTGCTTTCCTGCTCAGAGTTAGATGAGTGTGTTGCCATGACATATGAAGCTAGAAGCAGCAGGCTAGCCTCCCTTAGCATAAAGACTAGAAACAGAGGTCTACAATTTAAAACCACCAACACCTCTGAAGATCACTAATTAACACACTAGTTATGTCCTGTTTGTTTTTGGACATAGCCAGGCTAGTTGTTTTCTCCTGCTTTCAGTCTTTATGCGAAGATAGGCTGATCTGCTGGCTGTAGTTTCTGTTAGTGTACATACATAAGAGTGGTACTGATGTTGTCTAATTCTCTGTACAGACTGAGAAATCATCACATAATTATCCGGCTGTAATTTATACCGTTTGGATGTCAACGTGTTCGCTACACTCGTTTGACACTGGCAAGCTGCAAACTGAGGTTAGCTTTGTGCTAATCCAACAAAAGCATGTCCAGCCTGTTCCTTCAACTATTCCCCAGTAACAAATGTTATTCTTAGACTCACACAGCTATTGCTAAGCTAAGTAGCCTACCATCTGGTAACAAAGGCAATCAGTAAAGCTACAGTTTCAGTACATCACCATACAAAATACTGCATACCAAATTCTTGTTGATTCACTTCAGGACTCCAATACAGCTACTTTAAAAAAAAAAAAAAAAAAAAGTATTTATTTTTAACTTTTCATTGTGGTACAATAAGGGCATGTGGCTGAGATTGGACCATGTGAATCCAAACAGAGAGCTGCAGTCCTCTTCCCTCAGGGCAGCTCCTGGGTTTTGTGGTCAAGTTGCCTGGGCAGCAGTCCATGTTCATGCAGGTACGGGCCTGCGCTGCCAGGTACAAGCTTTCCTTTGGTCTTTCAGTGGGCTGTTAATCTCCCAAGGTCCTAATCAAGTCCAAGCTCTCGTCAAAACATAGTAAACAAATCCCACCTGCAACCAAATCTGCACAAGCTAATCCCAGACCAAGAACAGTGGTCATCAATTGTCATATTTACACTTTTATTATTTATATATTTGCTGTCTTATTTTTTACTAATTTCACTATATGATACTATATCTCCCTCCTATCTTCACGTGCATCCTGAATACTTACCCTCATTCTTGTCCTGCTGCCCTCTACATCCTTCCTCAACCCTGCATTCACCCCTGAAGAGGTTTTTCTCAGTCACGAGAGCTGCATGAAGCTAACTGTTTATCAGGAGGGACCATGTGTTAGGTAATGTCAAGAGTCTATATTTATGGCTAAGATAGCAAGAGAAGGAGCATTAAAGAAGAGAAAGACAGAGGAAAGAGAGAGAGTGAGAGAGAGAGAGGGAGGGAGGGAGGTAGTGGGCGGGAGCATGCGGGGGATGTGGGGCTGCAGCCATTGGCCTCAGACAGGAACTGTAGTGTGAATAGCTCACATTGGCTTAGCCTCTAAGCTGGGCTGGACCTCTAATTTGCTCTGCTTGTGGAGCTTTGAAGAAAAACAGCAGCTGCCTACTAGCTGCCTGCCTGAATGAGCTCGAAAGCTGTGAGGTAGCACTCACTCACAGACAACTGGGTGATCCATGGATGGTTTGGATGGAAGAGGGAGAGCAGAATTCAGCCTGCTTGGATTTATCTTCTTTTTGAATATTTCTGTGGAATAACGTGGGGAGAGGAAATCAGCAGCAGCGGCGGTGGTGGTGTAGAGGTAATTCTGTGACATTTGCTTCATCTCCTGGGAGTGATGCCCTGGCTTCCGGGATTAGATTGGGAGAGATGTGGGTGGGGAGAATAGTTGGATACACACAGAGGCAGAAATACAGAGGCAGGTGGATTTTTTTTTTTTTGAGAGAGAGTGACAGAGAGAGAGAGACTGTGGGAATCAGTGCCAATGCAGATCTGTTGTGTGATATTGATGAGCTGTGATGTGTTGTAGCGTGTGTCTGTGATGATGGCGGATGTGTGTGCACACACATATGCATGTTTGTCTGTCTGAGATGGTGTTTGGTTAGGGGCTGACTTTAAACACTAATCTGTTGACACACTCGCCTGCTGTTAGAGGACATTATTACCGTGTCTGCCATTGGCTCTTCTTCCCATCTTCCCTTCATTCTTACCTCTGTGAGTCACCCCTCCTCATGCACTAGCTCTCTCCTCTCAGCCTTACTCTTTAAAGCCAAAGCTCCTTCCCCTGTATTTCACCTGGCGTCCTCCACTAAACAGTGCTTTCTAGTAGGTAAAGAAAAACAAAACCCCTGCCACCCTTTGTGTAATTATTACAAGATTTCCAGTTAATGATGCTTCAGCTTGTATGTGCTTGCCCACTATTCATTTTCAGCCCCCCCCCATTCTTCCCCCCCCCCATATTGAAAGGGGAGAGGTGGGGAGGGAGCAGGGGGAACAGCAGGAGAATAGCGGCTGGGACTCAGCTGTGAGGAGTGTTGTGGCGCGAGCTGAAAGAATGGCCTGTTGTGTTGGGCTGCAGCAGTATTGTGTGTCTGGCCTCTCTCTCCCTCTGTGTCCTCTGTCCCTCTCCTCTTTAATGGGTAACTCCATCACCCCTTTATTCAAACAATCACAGCGAGGAACCTGCTCTACATTTATAAAAAACAAAAAAAAAAACACATAAAATAGGCTCTTTGATAAAGAAAGCTATCCTTTTTTTTTATAAATGCAGATTTTTTTATGCGAAAGCCAAAAACATACTTTTGCAGATACTTTATACTTTGAGAAATATAAGCATGATTTTGTATAAAACAAATTTTTATAGAGCTGAAACAATAAGTCAATTAATTGATTAGTTGATGGTAGTTAATGGTTTCAGTCATTTTCTCTTAAGCAAAAACACCAGCTCTTCAGATATGAACATTTGCAGCTTATTTTGCCAGAAACTGAATATTTGGGGTTCTGAACTGTTGGTCTGAACATGTTTGGACTCCACATTTTTACTATATTAAGATGGCAGAATTTTGCATTAAATCTGGATCTGTTTGATATAATAATAAATATATATATATCAGAGTACATTATACTATATGGTACCAAAAAGTGTTGATATACATAAATATATATTTTTACTGCAGATATACTTGTCAGAAAATCTTCTCGGAGCTTACTCCGTTTAATAGTGAGTCTTGACTGCTGTTTGAATGCGTGCATGGTTTTGCATGTATGTTACACTGTGGGAGGCAAGAGGAGGCACTGAAGCTTTTTGCTGAAGCTTCTCCAACCCCATCGTAGTTAATTGAACCTACAACAGCATGGCGTGCTCTCAGCAGCACCTCGGCCTCTGATAGGATCTGGAGTGGGACTGCTATTTGCTTAATCATTAATCTGAGGGCCTCCGTTACATTGATTCTCTCTCTGTTCCCCTTCATAAATCATTATAGGCCAGCAATCTCTTTAATGGGGGATGGAACATAGCCACGGCACTCAGCATATAATACTCACCTTGGTCTCCAGGTCAGATGATCAGGACTGAAGAAACTGGTCCAGTGCTTGTCAATCTCAGCAGTATTAGATTTCTAGCCATTCAAGCATGACAATGGAGTGACACATACTTTCATTAGAATAAGTTTAACCACTGTTCAGACCAAATACTTTGTCATATTCTGTATTAGTCTTATTAGCATCTCTAAAAAGATTGGCCTCACTGTCACCGTAATGGATGCAAGTGGTCGTCTACCCATAGTTTGTGGTTGAGACACTCCCATCATCTGACCAGTGTATTAAGGGACTACTTGTGTAGATGAGGCCTTAAAGTGCTGCCTCAATCAATGCTGCTCTGGTAATTGGCTTAGAGGCCCAAGAGAGTTCCCTGCTAACTCCCTGTGTGACTGTTTGCTTTCTCTGCCCCTCCTCTCCTCTGTCTGCTCTGAGATATGTACGTAATTTCTCCTCACGTCATCTCTCAGCCTCTGTTTTCATAACACACACTTCCCCATCAACACCGAGTGTGTGTTTATCCTGGAAACACGCCATAATTTATGCTGCTCCTATGGCTTTGAAAGTTGTGGAGGAGACGGTTGCAAGCATTAGTGGAAGATTTGTTTGTTGAGAATATAAAGTTTGATGCGATGTAATTATTACTTAATCAAACACAATTAGAGCATTGTTTAGAATTTATTTCTTTAAAAAAAACAGCAGTTTCCCTGCACAGTTTACAGCCCCACCATCAGGCTAATCTCTCTCTCAGGTCAGTTGGAAGTTGCTCGTTCTCGTGAGTTCTCCCCCCTGTCACGCTCACACTCATAACCAGCAGGGGTTAAAAACAGCAGATGTTAGGCTGAACTGGTGTGTATGTGTCCCTGTGTGTGTCTACGGGTGTGTGTATGTCTGTGTTAGACAATGAGTGGAAGCACCCCAGACCATCAACAGCAGGAAGCCGATTGAGGGTATCAAATGTCACCAGAGTGCTGTCAGCCCCACTGCCTATTGTGAATACGCAGGAGGATGTTTTTTCACCTGGATTTGCGTGCGTGTGCGTGCATGTGATTGTGGTTGTGGTGGTAGAAGTGTGTGCATATGTGGGATGGATTTTTTTTTTCTTTTTTTCAGATGCAAAAAATTTTGCATGTTTTTACAGTCATTATTAGGGACATGCTCATAAGCAGTTTGTGTCTCTGATGGTGAAGATCTGAACAGTCAAACAGAGCAGGAGCTCATGTGGGTGTGGAGGGGAAGGAGTTCAGGTTATCTTGGCCCCAGGTAGTGAACCAAACTTAGCCAGAGTTCAGAGCAGGGCATCAAGAGAGAGGCTGCAGAGTGTAGACTTAGATATCACCCTTAGCCTGACATCTTGCACTCACATGTCTGTCTGTTCATTTACATAATGCAAAACAGCAATATAAAATGTGAAAAAAAGACAAGGAAAGAATCATACAGTAACAACAGTTGTGCACGTAAAGCTAAAAAAAGAAAAAGCCAAGAGGTTTATTGCATGGCTCCCCTGAAAGAGAAAACATGCACTTCAAACAATACTTCATTTTTCACTTGGCAGCTTTTGCGCAACCTGAGCTGTTAGAACAATTTTAAACAATAGGAACATCTTTTCATTTTTGACTTTTCAAGCGTGCTCCATATTGCACACAATAGCAATCCAGTGCTATAAAGGGACTACGTTGTGTGTCAGGTGTCAGGTGTAACAATAGTATGAAACACAGCCTGCAGATATCCGGTGTCTGATTCAGGGTTCATTTTCAGGCTGGGTTTTAATGATAGAAATAAAATTCAGGTTACGATTAATGTTTGTCTGGGGAGATTAAGTAAATATAGGAGGAGTGTCCTGTTGCCACTTCACCAGCAAAGTAGGTGCTCAAAGGCCCAAAGGTGCAAAAGCACCTTGCCACAGAGATGAAGTAAATAAACTATAGAGACTCTGTTTACATGTGATTTTTTTCAGCTGATAATCAATAACAGTTATGTTAGAAATATAAAATCTAAGAGAATTGACAACCATGCTACTGGCCCTGGACACCAAATAGTGGTGTGAACTGAACGCAGACACACACACACACTGACTATGCTAACATGTTGTTTAGCAGGATTAATGTTTACCATATTCACCCTCTAGGTTTAGAGTGTTAGCATGCTAACGTTTCCTTATTGGCACTAAACACAAAGTGCAGCTGAGGCTGATGGGAATGTCATTAGATTTGAAGCTATTTGGTCATAAACCAAAGTATTGGAAAATTTCAAATTTTTTAAATTTTACTTCTAACTCAGGGTGGTGCTTCAGGAAAAGTCAGAGGATCAACGAAGTTCTAGAGTGTCTGTACTCAAATTTTATGGCAATCCATCCAGTAGTTATTGAACTATTTCTTTCAAAACCACAAATGTCAACCACATTGTGAAGCTTGAACACCAGAGGAAAAGTCAAAGTTATCTGCAAAGTTATTACCATACATTGTCTGAGAAGCATGAATGACTCTAGTGGAAGACCAACCAGCCAGCGTTGTCAGCCACAGCACTAGCATGGTTAAAACAACAATGTAAGGCTTATGAAATAAGATCCTTTAGCCTTCTGCTCATGCACAGTACATCGTGTTACATGTGGATCTCACTGGCAGGCATAGGCCACTTTTAGACAATGCAAACATTTACTCGGCTACACGAATGAAATATTTAGTCAGCCTCCACAAATAACAGCTTCCCTCTCAGTATGGACTCCCACAGCTTGCATCAGCCCACCAGAAATGGCTGCACTGCAGCTTCATTTCATGTAGAAATTAGATTTTTTCTTTTTACAGTGTACAGAAAAAGACAATATTTGGCATTTTCAGCCAAGTAAAACCCTATTTTCCTTGACCTTTGTGCCCATACTCATTTCAATGAGTCTATGTTAGCTCAGTATTTGTGAGCATAAAATGGCAAATGATATGGAGCTATATATAAATGTGAGTTTTTGGCTAAAACAGTGAAACTTGAGCCTTGTGCATTGTAAAAGATTCAGTAGCCAGATGGCCTTGGAATCTGCTTTTCTCTGAAGCTAGATAAAATGGCGTCTAAATGTTGTGCCACTAGTATGCTAGCTTATTCACACTGTGAAGCAGCATAAGCCTTCAAAAATGTTTGGAAAGTGCAAAAACTTCTAGTTTCTGTTCAGTTTTAATGAGATGAAGGAACTTGGAGATGATTTATATTCACTGTGCATGTTTTTTTTATTCAATTGGCAGTGATTTCACAGGAAAATTGTAACAAAACAGTTTCTACAAATCAGTCTAGTCATTATCTCTGTGTTTTCACTTTACTGTGCGCACATTGTTGCCATCATGTAGTTGAAAGAAGTAAGCCAGTAGTAGTTGTTGCTCAGAGATAAAGGCCATGTAAGACTTATCGGTGTGTTTTGCCGCTTTCTGTGGCACAGAAAGATGATGCTGCTACATTGCACTTCAAGTGTGTCCTTTCCTGTGATGTTAATCTTCCTCTAAACCCTTTGGTATTCTCCACGACAGAGCCTCACCATGACAGAGCTGAAAATGATAACTCCTTCCAAATTGCAGATTGCAGATTACCAGTTCATATGAAGATTACCATCATGATTCACATTCACAGAGAACCTACTGTAAAGTGATAACAAACTCCTAGGTCTGTAATTAACGACTTAGGACAGCTCGGATGCTCCTGCGGTTTATGATGCGTGTTCAGTAGCAGTGAGTGAGTGGCCCAGTATTAGGAGAGGGGATATGGGTCATAGCATGCACTCAAACAGGCCACTTCAGGGACACATGTCCCTTGCTCCGGAGCTTTTTATGAACTGCCAGTGAGGACAGAAACTGGCTTCCACAACCTGCTATTTATAGTCCACACACTATATATGTGTTTACACTCCCCTTCTCTGCTCTATCTATCTCTCTCTGATTGTCTGAGTCTGTGAATGTGTCAGTATGGACGCTCACACCAGCAACCGTGTGTGTTTACTGTAAATTTCATGCCATAAACCGACTGTAGCTAAATCTCGAGCAGACCACAGTGGGGTGAACACAGACACTACTCCGAGGTTTGGCTCGTGATATACTTGCCATGCTTCACAAAAGCAGGGTTATTGCATTTGCACATATGTTAAAATGTTGCAACTAATAATTTTTTTTATTATCAATTAATCTCTGGATTATTTCTTTGATTCATCTTTTCATTCTTTATTCAATAGAGTATCAGAAATAGTGAAAATGCCCGTTGCAATCTACTAGAACCGAAGTTAATGTTTTCAAATAGCTTGTTTTGATTGGCCAACAGTCTGAAACCAAAAGATATTCAGTTATATATTATATATAAAACAGATCAGAGCTGCAGCGCTGGGTCATTTCATCAATTAGCTAATCAATAGAAAATTAATCTGCAACTACTTTGATAACTAATTAATCATCTAAGTCAATTTCCAAGCAAAAATGTCACTTGCTTCTCAAATGTGAGAATTTGCTGCAATTTTTTTTGTCATATCATTTTAAATTAAACATCTTTTATATGTTTTATTGACTAAACAGTTATGTGATTAATTGAAAAACAATATCAATAGATGAATTGTCAATGAAAATAAGGTTTAGCTGCAGCCCTAAAATAGATTTTAAAAAAATGACAATCATCCAGTGAATATTCAGTGTTTTTGCTTGTTAAAATGAATCAATTACCTAAACTGTTGTCAATTAATTTTCTCTACAAATCAGTTAATTGACTATTTGTTTCAGCTATGTTATGTTCTGCTTTGTACAGGCAGAGGTTTGTATGGTTCAGCAGTACAGTGACAGACATAGAGACAATGTTGATGATGTGATAGAGGCGAGGACAGGCTTGCCCAGACTCCTTTATCCTTTTAGCAGTGCTAAGATCAATACCTCTCTCACATAGACACACACGCATGCATGCATGCACACATCCAGCTTCATCCTTGTGAGAAAGAGAGCAAGATCCTACTCACTCAATAACATGATGCCTAGACAAGATGAAAGTGGAGATCTGAGGAGAACCAGCACAGAGTGTGTGTGTGTGTGTGTGTGTGTGTGTGTGTGTGTGTGTGGGTGTGTTTGTATTTGGCTTCTCTGGTGGTGTGATGGTTGTTTGTCAGATGGCAAGAGGTGAGAATGAGGGAGAAAGTGCGAGCTGTTTGTTGTGCCAGGGATTTCACGTGCCCATTAGGTGATTGTTTTTCCTGTTGTGTGTGTCATGTGTTTGTACCGCCCTCATCCTCTTTCACTCTCTCCATCTTTCTCCTCTGTGTTGTTTTCCACCATTTGGCAGATGCCCCCTGTCACTCCCAACAGCCCTGTACATCCTCCCCTCTTCTCCCTCCCTCCCCCTCTCCTGGAGCTGCTGAATGACGTTGTTGCAAAGAGAGTGAATGATAATGACACAAGTTGTGTGTTTGGTTTGTAAACTCCCCAAAATAGAATGGGAAACATCCGTGTTGTGGTGGACACCTCACCACGCTTCATGGCTACTGCTGTGTCCGCCCACTTTAACCTATCAATATTTTCAAAAGCATGAAGACAGAAATGGAGAGATTGCCCTTCCTTGTAGTGTGAAATGAAGATGAAAGCAGAGGAGGTATAGGCCTAATGGTGAGAAACAGAGCGTGCACAGCAGGAAAAAAGGAGATACATAAAACATCAAGAACGTTGGTGGGAGGGACACAAGCTGCTTATAAACTGGGTGTACAGTAAGAATAACATTTATTCATTGCACAATAAAAGGTAAAGGGCAACAAAGGGGAGCTGTGGGCATAAAGCTGTAATCTTTTTCTTTCCTTTTGAAAGCCATATTATGGATGCGTTCCAGCTGACTGACTAGCAACATTGCACTCAACAACCTAATGCAACCAGAGAGATTAAAGGGATATTTGAAATATAGCAAAATCTCTGACGGTAGAGAAATATGTACTGTGTCATGGTATATGACGGCATATTGCCAGACCCTATAGTACTCTACTATGAAAGTCAAGCTGCATAAACGTTTGACAACATACCACTTTGTTTTGAAGAGATAAATTGAATCAGATTGTAATGTAGTTACACAAAGGAGGGTATTTTTGAAAAGATGACGTGCGCTACTAGCAAGTCCAACACTAATACAGATTTGCATCACATGACTCTTAATCTATCTGTAGATTCATCTGCAGTTTATTTTGTGCAAAAATCTTCCACACTTTTTGATATTTTTTTTAGCCATGCTAGCAGCGTGGCTCTAGGGATGGCAGTGTCCTTCTGTCAGTCAGTCGCTCCACCACTTTGATCCGGACTGAAATCTCAACATCTACTAGATGGACTGACATGAAAGATTCAGACACTCAGCCCCCTCAGGATGAATTTCAATAGCTTTGCTGATTCTTTTTACTTTTACTTTTCATATACCACCACTTCCAGGTCAGCATTAACTTTTTTAAATGTCATTCCTGTCAGCCTCAGGTGTGTTGAATGTGTGCCCCTAATTAGCAAATGATGGGCTAAGATGTTGAACATGGTAATACACCTGCTGCTACACCAGCATGGTAGCATTGTCATTGTGAGCATGTTAGCATGGTGACATTAGCATTTAGTTCAAAGCATTTCTGTGTCTGCCTCCTGGAGCTGGGCCATAGACTCAGCCTCATTAAAGTTTGTGAAGAGGGTCTTGGTCTGTGTGTTATCCTCTCAGTTGGAATACAGCTGATGAATTTCCTGTTTCGTTTTGTGTAGAAAAGAGCAAGCTGTCATCATCATTCATCTCTGTACATTTCTGTTTCAACACTCGTGCTGTAGCTCTTTGTTTATATTGTTCATTATTGTTTAAACTGGTACTGAAAAGATCAGTCAATTAATTGAATACTTGAGCTTACCTTTCTCTTGACATCAACACATTTGTAGTACTGTCATTTACCCTCCGTTGTCAATATTGACAATTCTTATGCCCCCAGAAATAAGTTTAATGTATAATTATATCATCATAAATAAATACAACAGACAGAATCTCCTGACTGTGTAGTGGTATAATTAGATGTGAAACAGAGATCTTTCAAGATGTTAGTCGGACTTTTTGGGAAATACATTTATACAGCTATCATGTCTTGTTTGCTCAATCTGTACAAAACCAGAGGTGTGAAAATGGCAACTTGTGGTTTTACAGGGAGTTACTGTGTATGCAGGTGACGACATGACTCCTGGAAGTCACTGTTATGTTGTCGTTTTTCCATTAAACAAATAAGATAGCCTATAACATGTTAGTTAGTGAGCTTTAGAGGTGCTTGTGGGCAGACTTTGTTACCCTCCAACAGAGCCAAGCTGGCTGTTTCACCCTGTTTCTAGCCATTATGCTAAGCTAAGATAACCGTCTAGTGGAAAGACTTGGGTGTGGTATCCATCTTCTCTTGGCAAGAAAGCGAATCAGAGTATTTCCCAAAATGTTTAACTATTCACTTAACTGTAAGAGACCCTCAAAGTGTGTTTGGTGGCCAATCAGTTTTCAGCACTGTAATGGAATAGTCGATCCTAGGCAAAAGCAATACAATCCCAATTAGTATTACTATAAATAAATAACATGACTGATGAACAGAGAAGTAAAACATCTGTGAGACTGTAAAACGCCTTTCTTCTGCTTTTACCAAATGTATTACTAGTGTTATTTGGCAGATTTAAGACAAATGCTCCAACCAGCTGTGAACACACTCTCAGCTGTGAGTCCGTGTTTGAGTTACTGAGGACGGAGCTCCTGTGTAGATTTCAGCTTCCACTGTTAGATGTGAAGCCTCTCTATCTGTACCAAGCTGTCATGAAAACAGCGTGAGCCCATCACCGTTATATAATACTACAGGTTTGTTCTGTCCCACCTCTCTGTCTATTACTCGTTGTGTTGTTTATGAACAGCACACGCTACAAAAACCTGTGTTTTCTGTCGGTCTGAACTTACAGAAAACATACAGAAAACATTGAGATTCAATATATTAAATAATCACTTAAAAAAATAATTGAAGTCCTGAGCCATTATCAGGACAAATGATTAGCCTTGGAAAGTGTGCAGCATTTGTACTACAGTATGGGAACACTTAGGCCAACGTTAGTGCTGTATTAAGATGCCATCAGTAAAACCACTGACAGATTTGTCTCTTTTATTGAATAATCATACCCACTGACACTATTAAACTTGAAATGCAGTGTGCAAAAGTGACTCTTCTGGATTATATTTGATGCCTGTGGATGCAGGCACCCGGCCTGTCATATTTGATTCTCTGAAAGCAAAACAGAAGTAGACAGAAGAACACAGACATCTTTATTTCACCACATTGCAAAGAAATATCACATTTTTCTACTAATGCTCAGTCAGTCAAAAGCCCTTTTAATTGTGATTATTATAATTATTTGGAGAAATGTAAGATATTGGCTTTATAAAGTTTTTAATGTTTTCTCCTGCCACAGAACAAAAAATACAGAGTGGACACCAGTAATGTTTAGTTTTCTAGCAGTTACAGTGATATTATTTTTAAGTGGTTTGTGTTGTTGTACTGAACTGCATTTTATTTTGTAGGTGTTACTGTCATCATGCCCACCCTCTGTACCTAGCTTTCATGAAAGCTCCATACTGGTTTTCATAGCAGTACAACAAAGTTGGGAGGAAAGATGAACACTCATGTATGCCCTCTGGAGAACAAAGATTGCTCTCTGCTGGGTTTGGTGGTATTTTAAAACTCAAGATGTTTCCAAATGTGCTTGTGTTACATTTTTCCATTCATGCATACACAGGCTGGTTTCTCACAGTGAAAGAAAGAGCCCATTGATGACTGCCAGTGGAAGTTAGTTCATCAGAGCCGTGGTCAGGGCAGAGTTATGGCCCAGTCATTGTTTCTCTGGACAGAGAAGATAGACACTAACCAGAGGGGTAGTAAGGAGACAGGCCTGACCTCACTGTTACTGCTTTACACTGAGAGGATTCAGGCTCTCTCTCTCTCTGCTCTGAATGGGAGTGTTTAGTGTGTTTAGTATGTGTTTGATGTCTCCAAGAAGACATCATTGTTCGTTGTTCTTTGGCAACAGTACTTCTTCATCAAATGGATTTGTGCTGGAGAATAAAACATTTTATCATGATATGTACTGTATGTTTATCATCTCACTTATAGAGGATTTTCTGTAGAATAGGGGCGATATGGCCAAATATAAATTTGTCTACTGTCAGAGATTTGCTGCATCTACTGCTATGCTGTAGCTGCTCCTTAAATATCTCTGGGTGTCACTGGGGCCACTGTTGCAATCAATAGGGAAGTCTGCTTCAAAGCAAAACTGGATTTTTAGGATTCCTAATAACAATTATTTTGATTATCAATTTTATCTGCCAATTGTCATTTTGTTGATTTACTGAGAGCATTGTGAGGAATTCACACACACACACACACACACACACACACACACACACACACACACACACACACACATATATATATATATATATATGTTTGTGTGTGTGTGTGTATATGTATATATGTATATATGTGTGTGATTGTTATGTCAATTTGTATTTCAGATTATAGAGTTGGAGCCACAGCTGCTGTTGTCTTTGTGATTTTGAAGTAAGGGCAAACATTACTTGTTGTTCATTCTGTTTGTTTGTGTATAAAACACCACTTTTACTGGAATCCATCGCTGTGACATCATTAAAATGTCACAATATGGTGAGAGCCAATTGATTGCTCCCATGCAACAAGAGTGATGTCCTCCTGCATTGAAAATAGAGAAGTAAAGTACAAACAGAACACAAAGTTACATAACCCAGAAGCTCAGATTGTCAAATAAAAAAAAAAAATTCAGTGCCACTCATGAGGGTTAAAAATGTTTATAGAAATGGTTGTTTTATATTAAACATGTGATGATGACATAACTGAAGCTGAATAATGCAGTGTTCAGTCTTGAATACTCTGTAATATAGGAACACTAGAATTACTCATCCTACCACAGGCCTTCACTGTGGGGAATAGCCGGGAATAACAGCTCCATTCCCTGCTCAGCAGCCAGCATCATTAGAGCACGGTGAGCCTCAGAAACATCTCCCACCCTGGGACCACCCAGTCCTATGACTCAAACTCCCAGACAACTTCTCTTTCATCTCATCTCAGTCCACTGAGGTGAATACAAAGCAGCACTTTGCTTCTGTATCGCTGCTGTAAACGGTCAGTTAGATGATTTATAATGTGGTTTTTTTTTTGCTTCATGTGAGGGGCTTATTTTGTTGCTCACAGGCTGAGCACTATGTCTTGTCAACTAAATCGCCTCCTCCTTATCAATTTATCTTGTGTATCATTTTCTAAATGGCAGGAAGAGAAGCGATAAAGAGGATAAGCGTTGCCTTTGCAGTGTGGTGAAGGTGTAGGATTGAGCAGTGCACAGTAAAGGCTTACTTATTATCAGGTGTTTGTGGGCTGGATCTACCCTGAGGGATGGAGTGAGCACTTGCATATTGGAGAGAAGCAGGTAAACACTTGAACAAAACAGAATCTTGTGTCAAAACTGATTTTTCTCACCTGTCAAGAATAGAGCACAGTGATGCTATTAAATTGTTTGAAGAACATTAAAGTGTCATTTCTGCATTTATCTTTTTTTTTTTACCAGTTATTAGCCATGCTCAATGGATGGCAATGTCTGTCTGTCTTTTGGTCGGTCCACCTCTTTGGTTCAGGCTGAAATATCTCAACAATTACGGAATCGGTTGAGATGTAATTTTGTACAAACCTTTGTCGTGCCTAGAGGATGGATTGGAATGATTTTAACTTCCCTGACTGCTGCTCATGTACTACCATGAGGTTGACATTTGTGATTTTGAGTTAAATATCTTGGCAACTATTGGATGGAGTGCCAAGAAATTGGGTTCAGACATTCATTTCCCCCTCCGGATGACCAGTAATAACATTATCTGACTGTCTCTCCTGGAAGGCGTTCATAGCAGAGGCCTTCATGGGTCCACAGAGTCCAAATACTACTGTCTAATCAGGTCAGGTAGGGTCTCATTTTACTGCTGGGCCGCTCAGGCCTGTGTGTCCATATGTACAATAACCAAATAAATTCAAATTCATCTGAGTGTATGGAGTATCAGTTCTGATCGCTGGTATGTCACAATCACCAGTGTGCTTTGAGGTAAGAGGGAGAATAAGAATCACCAGAGCTTTGTTCTGACAAGAAAACTGGACCTGAGCTTATTTTAGGAAAATCAGAAGCCCAAGAGGTTTATGCTACTAAATGATTGTTTTTGGGGAAATTGACTCACATTTGTTAAACGGGTTAGAATATTGTCTTTTGTCTGTTGCCCAGTCAGCTACAGGATGTTTTATTGTTGGTGCAGTAGGTGGAAGTAGGATTTTCAAGTGTTTGTATATATGTGTCTTTGATTTTAGTTTCTATAACTTTACATTCATTCTCACGACATAATGCTCTTTTTCCACCGTGGCTTGTTGTTCATTGATAGTGCATCATGCTTCTGCTGGTGATGGTGTTCTCTCCCTGTTGAAGTCTGTTCAGGTCGACTGCATTTTGGATCAGGTCTAATTGCCCCTGTGTTTATTTTGGTCCGGTCTGGCTGTGCTCAGGTCTCCGTCGGATCGGGTCTTTCTGTTTTTTGAAAACTAATTTATGTACAGTACATCGAGTTTGGGTTGGTTTTCCACAGGTCCATTTCAGATTTTGGACTCATGAAGACCTCTAATTCATAGTGCACATGTCAGATTATTGGTTTCGGAAAGTTACAGAAATGGTTGGGCGCAGAACCCCCTCCCCAATCTGATGTCAGAAAGATGTGGGGGAGGAGGTTTCTGATGCTATTCCAGTGTTTATCATCGCTGAGGCCCAGTACACCATTTTGTGTGGCATTTAATGGTGTGTAACCTGTGTTATGGTGCAGGTCTACCTCACTTAAGAGGGGTGTGAGAATACATTCATATGCATGTGTGTGTATATATGCATGTAAGCACTCTTGTCCTGATCACAGATGGGTTACAACTTCCGTCAACCATCTGGCCTGTCATCTCATCTCATCTCCTCTTTGTAAAGACAGAGACACAATAGCTCCTGTCTCCATTGTCTGGTGTCAGCTTCCTCTTACAAAGTGCTCTCACTACAAAGTAAAACACTGCAGACCACTAATCATTAACTCCAAAGAGGGATCAGGCCCAGGGCAGTTAGCCCAGTGAGGAAAATGTTGATGATGGTTTACCTTTTAAAGAGAATTTGAAACCAAAAAGTTGATTCAGACTCTGGTCAAACTTCTAATGTGCGATTGTTGTAGAATTATTTCAAATGTACTGAGTTTCACTGTCACATGTCTTCTCTGGTTTCACAACATGAAGGAGTCGATCCTGGTTTCTATTGCCTCAGACTGAAAAGCTTTTATTATACTATAGTTAAACCTAATGACACTTAAGAATGCAGTAAGTGTAGCTGTAGAGCATTGAAGTCGTAACAGGAACAATGCAGCTTTAATACCAGCTTAAGTAATATGACTATAATAGTATTATGTCAATGCAATTCCAGACTCACCATGAAGAAGTGGATGGATTGATAACATTATCAGGACTTGTGTATTGCTAAAGGTGACCTTTATTTTATCTTCTGACTCAGCAGGCAGCAGTTTCCCATGAGGCAGAGAGATAGCTCAAGATGTGAGCCTCCATTTAATTTCCTGACATGATATTCGCAGCCACTCACCAGTCACTGTACTTCCAATCACCGCTCTGAATTACAATTGCACCCTCTCGATTTCAGAACTCTCTCATTTCCTGCCGTTGAAACCCTTCCCTCTGACCGCTCATCATCTCTAAAAGCTGAATGAATGTTGCGATGTTGAATGCATTTTAACGCTAATGACAGGCTTTCAGTGTGGCAGTTATGAGAGGAGAATATTGAATGTGTTGTCGCTCCAGGAGGAAAAACCTGATTCCACCTTCAGTCAACTGTAAGCGCATGGCTTGAATTTTAACTGGTTATCAGCAGCCACCTAAACTTTATTTGTTTGTTTGTTTTTTCTTGTCCTTAGGTACAACCCGCGCCCCTCGAGACGGTGAGGTCCCAGGGGTGGATTACAACTTCCTATCTGTGGAGGACTTCCTAGAACTTGAGGAGAGCGGCACACTACTGGAAATAGGGACGTATGAAGGTGAGGATGGCGAAGATTCTGATCGTAACTGACACTCCATGTGAGTCATGATAGCGCAGGTGTCCCGATTCACCACAGATACAAGAAGCGTAGCAGCAATCAACATTTATTTTTTCCTACATGCAGGCAGGCTGTAAGAGTGTGCACTCGGTTGATTCCGATTAGACTGTGCATGATGGGGGGAGATGCATCCAGGAGACAGCGGGTCACTCCACATCTGCCCCTCTCACTCTGATGAGGACAGTGTTGTGCAGCTCAAACTGACACAAACCTGTGTGTAAACATGTGTGCATATGTGTGGGCTAGTGTGTGTTCATGCATTGTGTTTTTTTTTGCGAGCATGTACCTTATTCAGGGATAAGTCTTATTTATGCGTGTGTGTGTGTGTGTGTGTGTGTGTGTGTGTGTGTGTGTGTGTGTGTGTGTGTGTGTGTGTGTGATTGTGTGCATGGGGCTGGTACAGAATGTTGCGACATTAATCTGCTTGGCACTGGTTCTGCCTTGTGTTGGCACAGTTCTCTCTTTCACGCAGACAATGTCAAATACCTGTCCACAGGAGTCGGTGGCCATCCAGACAGCCAGAGGAAGCCTGGATTATTGATTCATGAATATATCTGTATTTAATGTATAAATGATTGTATTAGAAAAAGAAACAGATTTGATCATGACATATCCTTTGATCCTACCTTTTATATGCAATTTTCCTCTCAGTTTTGTTTAATATTTTTTTATTTGATAGTAAACAGTAGAGAGTTGACAGGAAATAAGGGGAGATGACATTCAGCGTCTTCCTTTGGTGACGTCAAACTGTTGAAGGAATAGTTTCACATCAACAAAATACCCTTGCATGTGTACCCTGTAAATACTTAGCAGCCAGGTAGCTTAGCATAAAGACTGGAAACAGAGGAAAGCAGCTAGCCTGGCTCTTTCTGATGGTAGCAAAATCTGCCTACCATCACCTTTTAAAAGCTCATTGATTAAGATGCTATAGCTAGGCTAACCGGCTGCTAGCTTCATATTTAGTCTACAGATGTAAGATTGGTAGTGATCTCATCAAATTATATAATAATAATATATTTTAATAATGATAATTTATATAAGAAATAGTCATGATCGTGACATTTTTACACTTTGGTTCTTGTAGATATAACCTGCTTCCAGTCTTAAACTTAAGCTAACCAGCTGCTGGTTTCTAGCTTTATATTACCGTACAGACATGGGAGTGGTATTAATTTTCACGTCTAACGCTGGAACCAAATATATGGATACATGATTACTACAATGCCAGAAAGAGAAACCTGATAAATCCCTTTTGCACTGCTGAGAAATGAACAGCAGCTTCAGTCAGAAAAAGCTGCTAAAACAAGCTGGCTGTTGTGAGCTGGTCCATGGTTTTTGCTCAGTGCTTTCAGAGTCTAGACAATACAGCTCTGCAGCCTCAAAGACAAACTAGAATCGTTTTGCTTTCTCACCAGCTGCTTAGTTCCATGATTTGTAGTCACTCTGTGATCCAGCTTTATGTCTTTTCCTCTCAGCGTAAGATTAGGAGGTTTCATAGATCCTCTGCTTGCTATCTCTCTGTCCCCCACTCTGCCTGTTTTTATCCCTTTCCTCACTCTGTCTCGGTTTCTCCTTCTCCCTCCTTCTGTGTCTCTCTCAAGCATGCTAATGTCCTTCTTGTTGCCTAGGTAACTATTATGGGACCCCCAAGCCGCCAAGGCAGCCCATCATTGGGACAGTGATTCTCAGTGATGCAGGCTCCCGGCAGTCCACCCCAAAGCGCACCAAGTCCTACAATGACATGCAAAACGCCCGAGTAGTGCCTGCTGACGACGACGATGACGACCAGGCCACGGAAATGAACAACAGTTTTACAGGTGAGGGCGTTGTAGCACCTCTCCAGCCTCTCTCTCTCGGCTTGCTGAAGTTTATGCATCTACAGATTTTCTTTGTGTCTGCATGTGTAGTACTCTCCATCTGTGCTGTGTTTGTTCTCGAGTGGATGTTTGTTTAGGAGTGTCTGTGCATACATGTGTGCACCTAAGATTAGGAATACAGAGGGAGTGAGACAAAGTGTGTATGTTTATGATCCTCTCCTCTGTTGTACGGTGTCTGGCGGTTACATCATGTCTTTGTGATGCTGATTCCTCTTACTGGGAGCCTCCAAACACTGCCATCTGTCTGTGAGGAGGGGCGTAGTGGGGGAAGAAGTAGATTACAGGCTACACACACACACACACACACAAACACACACACACAAAATTCATCATTTTCTCCTCTCCCACTTGTATCTTATTTTCTCACTTTTCTTTGCGTTAACTTATCATATTCCCTCTTGCATGTGTACGTGTTTGCTTAAGTGTTAATATTTCTGCCCCAGGTGATAAGTGTGTTCCCATGCCAGATTTCCTCAACACATCTTAACATTGTCATCTGCATGTAAATGATTTACATAATATAAATAAAAGAAGAAAACAGGCAACAATATGAGATTTTTATGCCAAATCTTGTGTTTCCCATCTTTTCCTCTCTCCTTTGAGCTCTTTCCTGTTTTGTGAGTGTGATAGATGGTGTTTTTTTCTGCTGTGAATCTATGCCCTCTCTGTGTCCCCCTGCCAGGCAGCCAAAGTGTTGAATTAGCATTTGATCAACCCTGAAAGGCCCACGGAAGTGGTGAAGGACACTTGGCCAGAGCTGGGGTAGCGAGTGGGGATGGGGGTTGGGATTGCTAGCTTTAGAAGAAAGAGGCTTATGGGTGGAGAGGTAAAAAGAAGGTGGGGGTCAAAAAGAGTTTGGGAAAGACTGTTGCTGGAAGAATTAGCATATTCCTGGGGCCCTTTCAGTACACTAGAAATGGGCGGGAGTCAAATTTAGGATGGGGGAAGGGGAACTGCGGAGACTTTGGTGTGGTTCAAGTTGCATGTCTGCTCATTGTAATCTTTTCGTGCATGTACAAGACATAAACTGTGTTTTTGCTCTTTTTTGTTGTTGTTGTTTTTGTTGTTGTTCCGTGTTGTACCTGTTGTGTTACCCAGGATCCTTAGTGCGTAGTCTCTTCCCCTCTCCTTTGTTGTGCACAGGTAACCCTAACGACCAGGACGAGAGCCGTGGCGGCATCCTCCGGCCGTACCCCGCACGTGACAATGCTCCATCCTGTGGTCTGAACAATGCTGTCACCTCCACCGCAGACAGTGGGCAGCAGACCCTCGCAGAACCGCAGGTCTCTCCAGAAGACCCGCTGGGACCGCTGCCTGAAAACTGGGAGATGGCCTACACCGAGAATGGAGAACTTTACTTCATAGAGTATGTATCGACAACCTGCATCCTGCAACTTAATTGCTTAATCTGCTGCACACCCACTCTGAGCACTGCCTGTATAAGCATTTGTCACCATAGCTCGTACCATAGTTGGTGTTTTCTGTATTTTACCTGCACTATTATCCCTTTTGTTCGTCCAGTGGCTTGTCTTCCCCCATGATTTGGTTTTTAGGCCTCCCCAGCAAACCTGCCCAACCCCCTGGGTGCCACTGCTTTCCTGTTAATCCCTGCATGTCCCGATCTCTAAAGGAGATCACATCCTGATCACCTGACTACCTCCACCTCTCTGTCCCCTCTGCAGCACGGCAAAGGCACACCACCAGGACATGGCTATGCATTTTCAGAGCTTGTATGTTCATTTCTGCTATCACTGATTTACAGTATGTTCTTGTTTTAACAATGGAGGGAAAAGTCAGGTCGTTTATTTGTTGATTTCCTGCCTGTGTCGCTCTGTTATTCTCATTTCTCTTTGCAGCAGGCGCCCTCTGTCCTCTGTAAACTTGCTGACGCGGTTTACTTTCTAATTCTTATTGATGCATTCATGTGCCTCTGTGCTATGCTTTTATATGTTGGTTTGACGGCCTGTGTTGAATTATTCTGTTGCTTTATTTGTTTCCTCTCAGCCACAACACAAAGACCACATCCTGGCTGGATCCTCGGTGTAGAGACAAAGCCTCCAGGCCTCTGGAAGAGTGTGATGATGATGGTAAGCTGCTACACATTGTTTACACAATAAAAGTGTACATTCACACTTCTGTGTAGTGGTTCAGGGCTCAGTATGTGGTGCTTGAGGTCTCGGACATGAGGCTCTTCCTGTGTATTGAGTGGTGACATTATTAAACTTCTCAGTAGTGCCTTTATTGGAGTTTCGATTGCTAGACATATTGAATTGGTATGTGTCCTACAGTTGCCTTACTGTTGTTGGTTGTTGATTTTGTGTTCTTTCCCAACGGCTGTCATAAAAAATTACTTATAATTCACAAATAATTAGGGAGTGTTTGAGAATTTCCAAATGACAGTTGTCAACTTCAGGTTTCAGAGCAGCAAAATTGCACCATCAAGTGGTGAAATTGAAAGTGGCACACTGCACTTCTCTTAATTGCTCAAGTGTTTGTTTTTTAGATGTTGTTTCATCCTGTTATTATCAGTTCTGAGACTAAGGGGTTTCTGTCTCCCTATTTGCCTTTCTCTGGACTGTCACTTCATTCTTTATTTGCTCTTGATTCCTCCATCCCCAACCCACCTCTCCTTTGCTATCCATCTCTTTTCTCTTCTTCATTTTGTTTTCTTTGTTTCATCTTGCTTTCAACTTGGAGAAGAAGGGATACATACGGAGGAGCTGGAGAGCGATTTGGGTAAGATTTTTTAAAATTTTCTGTCTAAAACTAGCGTTATTCGGAGGTTATTAGATTAAATGCCACAGTTATGACCAATTTATTCTTTAAAATAGATAATCTCTTAAATTAAAAGTTATGGACTTAATTGACGTGACAAATACGGTGATATTGTTTCTTTACTGTTTGATTCTGTCAGGGGGCTACAGTAGAAGGATTTTTGATTTAGGTCGGAGTAAGGAGAGCTGCAAGTTATTTTTGACCACAGATGGCACTGTTGAGCAGTGTTATACTGTTTGTGTTGTATGATGTGCCAGCTCGCACTCCGGGTGCTACAAACAGTTACATGATAGATGTTTGTGCCAGCTGCAGAAAGCAGTGGTACGTAATGGCATTTGGTGGTGTGCATGTGCTTTTATAGCAATATGACTGAAGGAAGAGACTGCAAGCTGATGTAATCAATGCAAGTTTTATTAAGACAAAAGAAAAAAGAAAATCAGGATAAAAGAATCACTTTGTTTCTTAGGCCTCAAGGACACACACAATGTGTCTCTTTACTGAAAACTCCACAGGGTAACTATAAAGCATAATAGATCGTAATGGATTTTCTCCAGACCCATGCAGAAAGATGGCTTGTGTTTAGAGATGGTAAATAAAACCATGTGATGTAAACCTGACCATCATAAGTTATGTCTGTGTAATGTCAAAAGTGACAACATTTTTGGCAGTTGGTTTTATTACATTTCTTGTTCCACTCTCCAAATGTCTCCCTCTAGAATTTCAGCTTATAATGGAGCCTCACCGCATTAATTGCTCACATGTATCACTGTGAGATATTCTGTGTGTGGTTTAGTTATATGTTGTTGATCGTAGCTCTGCCTTAAATTCTAACATCCATACCCAAAGGTTGAGCCTTTGCGGATTTTTGTATAATTTCATTTCCTTTCTATATAACAAAAAACACTATTCCGCTACCCATTGATCATAGCGTGACTAGCAGGAGTTATTTGTCTTGAGATGCACAAAAACACATCTGGAATATGTTATGCTGAGGTTGTGCTAAGAACCTAGATAGATGTACTTGGAGTTGCTTCACAGACTGGCAAATGGTTGAGCTGCCGATTGTCGTCCCATGTGCAGGTAGAACAAACAACCCTGTAATGGAATGAGAGCTCAATCTCGAACCAGGCCTTGAATGTCTGGCTGAAAGCCTTTTATTAGTGCTGGCTGCTCAGATGCAGACGGTCCGTGATTATTGATTGTGAAATCCAGTCTCCTATAAAAGTGTTTACTGGACTTGAGAGAAGCCCACAGTAACACAAGGAGGTAATGTCTTTGTCTGGAGTCAAATACAGTGAGGTGGAGAACTGAGATGCCAACAGCGTAATGGGAATGTGTCAGTTTAATTGGCCTCATCTGTCCACCTGTTCCCATGAAGTGTGGTTAGATGTGTGTACAATGTGTATGGCTGTGTGAGCCTCATACTGCAGTAATAATTACAATATGCAGACGAAGACGGATGTTAGCTCTTCAGTTTTTACACTTCCGCACCAGACTTGTGTTGCCCTGTACTCTGTTGTTGACTTGTTCGAAGCTGTGTTGTATCTTTGTTCTCACAGTTACTGAGAGATGTTTTAGTCTTAATGAGCAGAGTAAATGTGATGAAGGCAGCGGGAGAGTGATCCAGGTCATAATTTAGCTTATGTAAACACTTACAGCTACATATGTCTGGCATGTTGACTAGATTCATAAATGTGCACAACTGGCCCAGCTAGAACCCTCTGTACCCGATGAAGAGCCAATTTGGGCTCAAATCGTTTTACTTTTACTAATGCAATAAAACAGACATTTTAAAGGGGCCGTTTAAAAGTGTTGCAACTCCTTAGCAGGCACAAAAGCGCTGCAAGGATTTAGGAAATATAATGGAGGAAAAATAGTCTTAAATTATCCTGTTGTACAATAGTAAATGCCTCGGGTTATTTAGTCTTAGTTTTTTTTAACATTTGATCACATTTTGGCATTGATAGGAGAATTCAAACAAAAAAAATTGTGGCAGTGCCATAAAGACAGAAAGTCCTGATGCCATGCTCACAAATATAACACAAGACAGTACAGAACATCCAATGTCTTACTCAAAACAGTGAAAAAAAACCAGTAGAAGTAAGAACCGTGGAGCCTCTTGTTATAATGAGAGATGTTACTTATGAGACAAATGTGATCCAATACAATATTGCATTCTATATGTACTGTAAGTGTAGTATGATGGCTATGTTTGCTGTACTGACTGTTTGGAGAGTCAAAACCACTCGGCTCTGCTAACGACTGTGTGGAAAGTGTGGTTGTTTTTTCTGTGTTTAAAGCTGCCTTCTGTATTTCAGAGCTGCCTCCAGGATGGGAGAGAATAGACGACCCAGTGTACGGGGTGTATTATGTAGAGTAAGTTAATCACCTTACTGATTCACAGAAATACAAAGAAAAACAGAATTTCTCTAAATTAAAGACTCTCTTAAAGACTTTTTTTATGTTTTTTTTTTTTCTGCTAATCAATCCTTACCCCTATTACCTTGATTTCTCTCTGTCTGTTTTAGTCATATAAACAGGAAGACACAGTATGAGAACCCAGTGGTGGAGGCGCGGCGTCGGAAAATCTTGGAGCAGCAGCAGCAGCCGCAGCCTCCAGAAGGTGAGCGGTATATTCGAGGTTCGTTTCCTGCCCTGGCACGGCACCATTTCTTTCTTTCTTCATGTCTGTGAGTGTCATGTCCTTCTAGTTCGTCCAGTGCTCTCCCGGGTTTGGGCCAGGCTGCTTTTCTCTGACCTCAACCTTGTCGAGGCAAGATACAAAAACCTGTTATTCACTAAATTAAGATTTTGATTCTCATACAGATTTAACAAAAATAAAGCTGGCCCAAGCCCTGGTGTCGTCTTTGGTGTTTAGATTTTAATTTATGTGATTTTAAAATCATAATGCTATTTATTATTTTGTATTTGATCATTTAAGTTGCTTTACCATGAAAAGATGAGGCAGAGATTTATCAGAGGTATCCAGAGATTTTCAAACTGTGAGGCTGAGAGAGTTGCAGGGGAGGCACAGAGTGAGACATATAAGGAAAACTCAGCTCATGGAGGCAATTAAGTTACTTTAAGACCCTTGGCACTCGACTGATGCAATTTGCGTCACAAATCGTGCTCCTTCTTGGAGTCATGACTCACTCAAATCTGAACAAGCAGACATGATAAATGTCCATAAATCCATTTTAAATCATTGAAAAATTAACTGGCTCTTTATACCTCCAGAACATGCATCATATGTGTATCATCACTTTGTAATGTTTTGTAAATGGATACGTTGCAAACAACATTGCCAAAATATGTAGAACTTTAGGGTTCAATAGACTCCATGGCAAAATCATACTTCATGTTTACAACCCCCAGAGGCCGTATATGATGTGAACTGTAGCTCTAAGAGCATGATTAAATCCCAAATTGAAGTAAGACAAGCAATAATTATAGGAATGACAAAATCCATTAATATGATTTATTTTCAGATTGTATTATCAATATTATGAAGGCTGTACAATACTTACAACAGTATCTCACATTCAACAAATAACACTAGTAGAGGCTGATGTAAATGAAGAGCTGATTACGACTGAGGCAACAGTGTGTGCTTTAAGCTCTGTGTTTGTATCTGTGTTGCTGTGTCTACATGTGTGCATGTGTGTGGCATGTAAATACACCTTTGTCTTGATTGTGTGTGGGTTAACGTGTGTGTGATTGCGTCTGTACAGAGTGGATAGAGGAGCATTCCTCAGCAGCGGCTCCTCTGGCAAACTACGCTCCAAACCACCTGGAGACCTACAGGGACCCGCAGGTGCCGCCAGCTCTACCTCCCGGCCCTGCGGGAGTCAAACGTAAATCTTTATGCTTATACACACTGTATTTACTTCATTACTACCGCTTGGTTTTTTATATCAGGTGCTACTGACACCCTGTCACCCTAAGGTACATCATGTAGTTCAGATCAATGTTTATGTTTACTACATTTATACTAGAAAAAGCCTTTTGTAGTTTTGTTGATTTGTTGACAGCCTTTTGACGTTACGTGTGAATGTACCAGTAATTTTGGAAATGACTATATGTGGGAGTGACAGGCGAATGCATGCAGACCGGATGTGTTGTTAGACACGTGTCAAATTGTTCACAAGGTGTCCATGTTTCAAAAAAACACTTCTAATAACGAGAGTAATCAATCAGCTGTGCCGGTGCTGTGACCTTTAACATTTAAGGAATGAGTTATTAAATCCTAACCCTCCTCCTGATCCTGATCAGGGAGACAGTGATCTTTAAATGTAGAATATGTGAATGAAAACACAAAGTTTTAATAGTTTTTTCCTCCGGTGCTCTGCAGGAGGGAAGCCTTTCTTCACAAGAAACCCAGCAGAGCTGAAAGGAACCTTCATCAACACAAAGCTGAAGAAGAGTCGCCGCGGCTTCGGCTTCACTGTGGTTGGAGGTGACGAGCCAGATGAGTTTCTGCAGATCAAAAGTTTGGTGCTGGACGGGCCTGCAGCTGTGGATGGCAAGATGGAGACAGGTGCAGTACATGACCATCATCCACAGAGGGCACTGTTTTCATTCAACAACACACAAACTGTAGTGTTCTCACATTACATCCATCCATTTTCTCTGATATTCCACCATCGCACAACTGTGGGCTGATGCCAAATAACACCAACAGTGTAACATTAATTTTACTTGACAGGTAACCATGAAACAATTTTAAATACCAGTTAACTGTGTCAAAAACGGCTTTACTAACAGTATAATTTTCCTTGGTGCAGGTGATGTGATAGTCAGTGTGAATGACACCATTGTACTGGGCTACACCCACGCTCAGGTGGTGAAGATCTTCCAATCCATCCCCATCGGCTCCATGGTGGACCTGGCCTTATGCCGCGGCTACCCGCTGCCCTTTGACCCCGATGACCCCAACACGAGTCTGGTGACCTCAGTGGCGATCTTGGACAAGGAGCCTATCATCGTCAATGGGCAGGAGACATTTGACTCGCCTTCCAACCAGGCTGGACCCGTTAACGGCATGAGGGAGCCCCGGCCGCACAGCCCCTCAGCCGAGGTGGCGTCTAACGGTTCGCACGGCTACACCAGCGATGTGGTCACCCTGGCCTCATCCATAGCCACTCAGCCTGAGCTGATCACCATCCACATGGAGAAGGGAGACAAAGGATTCGGCTTCACCATCGCCGACAGCCTCACGGGAGGAGGGCAGAGGGTCAAGCAGATAGTGGACTATCCGCGCTGCCGTGGCCTAAAGGAAGGGGACATTCTGATGGAGGTCAACAAGCGAAACGTCCAAAATATGAGCCACAACCAGGTGGTGGACCTGCTGAGCAAATGTCCCAGAGGCAGCGAGGTCACCATGCTCGTGCAAAGAGGTATGTATTACATCTTGATGTCAGATATGTGTCAGCAGGGGACGGATAAATGGATGCAGGAACTGAAGTTCTGACATGGAAAGATGTGTGATTAAGCGCACAAAAGAATGTACTGTTATCTGCTGAACCGACAACAGCTTGAATAGTTGGCACGGAAGGAGTGACATAATGAGAGAGCAGGAGAGAAAAGTGAGGAAGAGAGTGGGCGGCAGGTTGAAAAATTCTCAGACTGGATGGGATGAAGGTAAAGAGACGATGGGCTGAGTTAGCACAGCAGAGGATGAGCAGATGAGTGTGGGAAGGAGTGGGAGGCTGGGTAAAGAGGCGAGATGAATGAGAGGGGAGGGGAGGAGGAGCACATTAGGTCAGGGACTCGGATATGTTATGAATACAGATGCTGCTGAGTTGGACCCCTGAGACCTTGTCAGTCTTCACGTTTGCTATTCTCTTATGTTGCCTATATGATAATTTGGGTATTGTGAAGGGTGTGACTATTCATTATCTCCTCGGGATGTGTTTTATTTTCAAATTGCTGTACCTGGACTGAAAGAGTGAGAGGAGATTAGAGCCTGTGTTCACGGAAACAGGAAATGACTGGATGTTTCATTGATTTTGATTAGAATATTGAGCACTCAGTTGGCTTATACTCTGCTCTTTTTATGTGTGCTATTAATGTGGTATTAATGCAGATTTTTAACGGTAGGTGCTGCTTCGCTTGGATTCTCAGTCTTCTCACTGCTACACAGAGCCATTCATGTTCCTACACTTTTGGCCTGGAATGACCCAGATATAAATGTTTCTCTCATTTAAATGTCAAAACAAAACAAATTGTTTGCCCCAGAGTAGAGTATCCAGGCAGACACTGAATGACATTCGAGGTCCCTCATTTGTGTCCAGTCCTTATTGTTGTCAAATTGCTGTCCATATCGGCTGACCCAGAACTCTTTTAGTGGCAGGTTGGAATATGCGCCCCTACATCAATTATGCCCTCTAATGAGTTGACCTTGTGCACTGCTGCTGGAATAACATTGCTGTATTGTGTTAAATGTCAGCATCATTATGGGCCTGTGTGTGTGTGTGTGTGTGTGTGTGCGTGTGTGTGTGTGTGAGAGAGAGTGTGTGATAGGGATACAGGGTAGTATTCCTGTTTCCAGAGCCTAGAGCGAGAGGGAGCGAGAGCAAGAGCAAGGGAGAGATGAAATAAAGGAGAGGATAAGTGGGAAGGAGGCTACAGGGTGTGACAGTGGAGTGACGGCAGCATGGATCATCTTTGTTAGCTTTGTTATTATGGGGTGGCCAGGTGGTGAGGGACAGAAACTACCCCCCCCCCCCCCCCCACACACACACACACACACACACACACACACACACACACACACACACACAGAGGCAGCCAGGGGGTCTGTATTTAGATGAATTAAGGAAATATTTCAATATGAGTGTGTTATGTAGCCTGAATGTCAGTCCTAATATCATACAGTACTTTTTGTCTACTTTTTATTTGAAAAATTTAAAAGTCTTTCGACAAAACCCTTCTTTCATTCATCAAAAGAATTCAGTATTCTCAAATATGAAATGTTTAATCAGCAATATTTAGTATTTGTGCAAGAATTTTGCCAAAATAAAATTATGCTTTAAATCAGAAAATGTCAAAAAAATAGGAACCTGAACAAGCATTTGATGGCTTTTACAATCATGAGAAAGTTTATAGTCGACAATGTAAAACATTGATCGTATGTCACACCGAGAGACACATTGACTAACAGCTGATTCAGAGCTTTGGCTGTAGCAAAATTCTGACCGTGTCAGAAATTTAGGTCCAGATTCTCACACTGTGACTGCTGTCATGACACACAAACCAACAAAAATCTGAATATGATTGACAAAATGATATGGAGTAAACTGACTGGTGACCTTTCAAAAACACATTTTTTAAAATAAAGTTTAGGGAAAAATGTGTGCACACCAAAGCAGGTTTGTGTGACTCTGGCAAAGAAGAAAACCTGAGCTACATTTTCAAAGCACAAGAGCTACACAGATGGATGACAAGAACTGATAACGTGCCTCTGCTCTCATATCTTCTATTTAAATTGTAGAACTACAAATTCACCACACATTCTTTGCACATCCTGACAAGACTCAAACTAATATTGTACAGCCTGACACAGATTGTGACCATGATTTTATTATTCCAACCTCACACACTGTGACAACAGCAATTGTTATCATACACAATCGCCGTTGTTGCACAGTTGAAAGATGCCTAAATGAATCAACAGTAAATCTGAAGACCTCAAAGCTCCTTTATGGCATTGTAAGCTTGAATACCTTTGAGGAGTGAAAACATAATTTGGGCTCTGGGAAATTGTGATGGGCATTTTGCAACATTTTACTGCCTAAACAATTTCATTGATGAATCCAAAATGTACAGGAACGGTGAATCAATTATAAACATAATCACTAGTTGCAGCTGTATTCGATAATAACAGCTCTTAAGACTGAGATTTGTGCTTGCCTTTCTGTCTAAGAATAATGCAGTGACCTTTAAAGTGATCGCTAGCAGCTAGTGCATAGTCATTCACAACAACAATTATGGGAGCAAAGAGGAGCGAGGTAAGGCAGATAAGACGAGAGAGCAGAGGATGAGAAATAGGAAGACTGGGGATCATGTTTTGAGAAAGTAGAGGTGGAGGATTAGAGGAAAGAGTGTGAGATTTGCTGAACAGCACTGGAAGTTCAGCTCAGGGAGCGTATATGAGGGGATTGGTTTAGAGAAGTATTGGCGGATGAGAGGAGGAGGAGGAGGAACAAGGTGGACTTTAGCTGGAGGAGAAGAAGCCTTAATCTGTTCATCTGTGACTCATCAATCTGCGCTGTCTGACTCTGAATCAGCACAGACCGTGATTATAAGAGGGCACAAAGCACAAGGTCAAACAAACAGCATCACAGTGATTTCTCACATTGATTGTTATATTCCAATTTTGTATAGGAGCGTTTTCAGCAAGGCTGGCCCAAGGCATAGGCGAACTAAGCGGCTGCTTAGGGCCCCCGTGGCCATCAGGGGGCCCCCAAGAGCACTTGTAATGCCCCAGGACATCTTTTTTTCCTCTTTTTTACAGCACCCATAGGTGCCCCAACTGTCTGCCAGACCGTCATATATGATGACATTGTTTGGGCTCTCAAGCAGTTCTGCTCAAGCAGTGTAAAAAAAACATATAAATATATATATATTCTACTGTACTTGGCTTGGAATTTGTTCGATAGTTTTAATATTTATTTATTTATTATTCGGGCCTGGGGCCTTTCTGTGTGGAGTTTGCATGTTTTCTCTGTGCCACTGTGGGTTCGCTCCGGTTACTCCAACTTCCTCTCGCAACCCAAGGACATGCACATTAGGTTAATTGCTGACACTCATGCCTTACTATAGTGTGACTTTTTTATGCCTAACTATACTTTGACTCTTTTAATGCCTACTATAGTATGACTTGCCTTACTATACCATGGCTTTTTAATGCCAACTATAATATGACTATTTGCAGGCATGTTTATACTACATTTATTTTTTTGGCTTGCTGTACTATGACTTTTTTTATACTTTATTATACTGTAGCATTTTTTGATGTTTTCATGCCTTACCATACTATGACGTTTTTATCGCCTTAATATACCATGATGTTTTTTGACGTTTTATTTATACTATGACGTTTTCTGACATTTTTAAGCCTCACTAAACTATGTCCTTTTATTCCTTACCCTACTAAGATGTTTTTATGACTTTCAATGCCTTAATGTACTATGCTGTTTTTAGACATTTTAGATACCTTACTATACTATGACGTTTTTTGGCAATTTTAAGCCTTACTATACTGTGTCCTTTTATTCCTTACCATACTATGACGTTTTTATGACTTTTATGCCTTAATTTATTATGATGTTTTTTTGACGTTTTATACCATACTATACTATTAGGTTTTTTGGCAATTTTATGCCATACTATACTATGTGAGTTGATGCCTTACCATACTATGACGTTTTTATGACCTTTTAATCCCTAATATAATTTTTTTTTGACATTTTATGCCATACTATACTATGACGTTTTTTGACATTTTTATGCCTTACCACACTATGTGAGTTGATGCCTTACCATACTATGACGTTTTGATGACCTTTTATGCCCTAATATAATAATATTTTTTTGACATTTTATGCCATACTATACTATGACATTTTTTGCAAATGTTATGCCTTACTATACTGTGTCGTTTTATTCCTTACAATACTGTGATGTGTTTATGAACTTTTATGCCTTAGTAAACTATCATGTTTTTTTGACATTTTTATGCCATTACGTTTTTTGGCTTTTTTATGGCTTACTTTATTATGTCGTTTTATTCCTTACCATACTATGACGTTTTTATGACTTTTTATTCCTTAATTTACTATGATGTTTTTTTGACGTTTTATGCCATACTATACTATGACGTCTTTTGACGTTTTATGCCATACTATACTAAGACATTTTTTGGCAATTTTATGCCTTACTATACTATGTGAGTTGATGCCTTACCATACTATGACGTTTTGATGACCTTTTATGCCCTAATATAATTTTTTTTTTTTGACGTTTTATGCCATACTATACTATGAGGTTTTTTGACGTTTTATGCCATACTGTACTATGACGTTTTTTTGCAATTTTATGCCTTACTATACTATGTGAGTTGATGCCTTACCATACTATGACTTTTTGATGACCTTTTATGCCCTAATATAATTTTTTTTTTTGACGTTTTATGCCATACTATACTATGACGTCTTATGGCTTTTTTATCCCTTACTATAATATGCTGTTTTTAGACATTTTAGATACCTTACTATACTATGACTTTTTGATGACATTTTTCATGCCATACTATGACGTTTTTTGACATTTTTATGCCTTACTATACTATGTGAGTTGATGCCTTACCATACTATGACGTTTTGATGGCCTTTTATGCCCTAATATAATTTTTTTTTTTTGACGTTTTATGCCATACTACACTATGACATTTTTTGATGTTTTATGCCATACTATACTATGACGTTTTTTGACATTTTTATGCCATACTATACTATGACGTTTTTATGACTTTTATGCCTTAATTTATTATGATGTTTTTTTGACGTTTTATGCCATACTTTACTATTAAGTTTTTTGGAAATTTTATGCCATACTATACTATGTGAGTTGATGCCTTACCATACTATGACGTTTTTATGACCATTTAACCCCTAATATAATTTTTTTTTTTTTTGACGTTTTATGCCATACTATACTATGATGTTTTATGGCTTTTTTATCCCTTTTTATACTGATGAGCCCAGCTCATTTGGGAGCATAACCAAGAATGGAGGTCCACACAGTAACCATTAAAGAAAACAAAACAAATTTATTCAGGATAACTCAATTTAACCTAACCAAACTTGAAAACGTGTAGTCAGTAATGTAGTGTAGGTATTTGGTGCTATGAAAATCAAAGGCAACTTAAACTACATGTACAAAAACCGAGTCCTTAACCTAACACAATATAAAACACAATATACAACAACATAAAATCACGTTGAGAGCCTTCCAGAGTGGCCATCTTGAATATCCCAGTTTATCCCCATTCAGGTGAAATCAGTCAGGTAATCAGGAAGTACCTGAAAAAAAACACAGGAAACAGACCAAAACAAAATAGGATCATACTGCTCAGGGCTGTCACAATACTGTGACATTTTGATAACATTTTTTGCTTTACTATTGTATAACTTTTTGTGGCTTTTTTTTGCCTCACTACACAATGTCGTTTTATTCCCTACCATACTATGACGTTTTTATGAACTTTTATGCCTGAATAAACTATGACGTTTTTTGACATTTTTATGCCTTAATATACTATGTGAGTTGATGCCTTACCATACTATGACGTTTTGATGACCTTTCATGCCCTAATATAATATAATTTTTTTTCACGTTTTATGCCATACTATACTATGATGTTTTTTGGCAATTTAATGGCTTACTTTATTATGTCGATTTATTCCTTACCATACTATGACGTTTTGATGACCTTTTATGCCCTAATATAATTTTTTTTTTTTGACGTTTTATGCCATACTATACTATGACATTTTTGACATTTTTAAGACTTACTTTACTGTGTCCTTTTATTCCTTACCCTACTATGACGTTTTGATGACCTTTTATGCCCTAATATAATTTTTTTTTTTCTCACGTTTTATGCCATACTATACTATGACGTTTTTTGACATTTTTATGCCATTACGTTTTTTGGCTTTTTTATGGCTTACTTTATTATGTCCTTTTATTCCTTACCATACTATGACGTTTTTATGATCTTTTATGCCCTAATATAATATTATGTTTTTTTGACGTTTTATGCCATACTATACTATGACATTTTTTGGCAATTTTATGCCTTACTATACTATGTGAGTTGATGTCTTACCATACTATGACGTTTTGATGACCTTTTATGCCCTAATATAATATTATGTTTTTTTGATGTTTTATGCCATACTATACTATGACGTTTTTTGGCAATTTTATGGCTTACTTTATTACGTCGATTTATTCCTTACCATACTATGACGTTTTTATGACTGTTTATGCCTTAATTTACTATGATGTTTTTTTGACGTTTTATGCCATACTATACTATGACGTTTTTTGACATTTTATGCCATACTATACTATGACATTTTTGACATTTTTAAGACTTACTTTACTGTGTCCTTTTATTCCTTACCCTACTATGATGTTTTTATGACCTTTTAATCCCTAATATAATTTTTTTTTTTTTTTTGACGTTTTATGCCATACTATACTATGACGTTTTTTGACATTTTTATGCGATTACGTTTTTTGGCTTTTTTATGGCTTACTTTATTATGTCCTTTTATTCTTTACCATACTACGACGTTTTTATGATTTTTTATGCCTTAATTTACTATGATGTTTTTTTGACGTTTTATGCCATACTATACTATGACGTTTTTTGACGTTTTATGCCATACTATACTATGAAATGTTTTGGCAATTTTATGCCTTACTATACTATGTGAGTTGATGCCTTACCATACTATGACGTTTTTATGACCTTTTATGCCCTAATACAATTTTTTTTTTTTGCCGTTTTATGCCATATTATACTATGACGTTTTTTGGCAATTTTATGGCTTACTTTATTATGTCGATTTATTCCTTACCATACTATGACGTTTTTATGACCTTTTAATCCCTAATACAATTTTTTTTTTTTTTGAGGTTTTATGCCATACTATACTATGACGTTTTTTGACATTTTTATGCCATACTATACTATGACGTTTTTATGACTTTTATGCCTTAATTTATTATGATGTTTTTTTGACGTTTTATGCCATACTTTACTATTAAGTTTTTTGGAAATTTTATGCCATACTATACTATGTGAGTTGATGCCTTACCATACTATGACGTTTTTATGACCATTTAACCCCTAATATAATTTTTTTTTTTTTCACGTTTTATGCCATACTATACTATGACATTTTTTCACCTTTTTATGCCATTACATTTTTTGGCTTTTTTATGGGTTACTTTATTATGTCCTTTTATTCTTTACCATACTATGACGTTTTTATGACTTTTTATGCCTTAATTTACTATGATGTTTTTTTGACGTTTTATGCCATACTATACTATGACATTTTTGACATTTTTAAGACTTACTTTACTGTGTCCTTTTATTCCTTACCCTAATATGACGTTTTTATGACCTTTTAATCCCT
>NW_019525238.1:414228-415433 GCF_002814215.2 Seriola lalandi dorsalis | reverse complement strand
GACGTTTTATGCCATACTATACTATGACATTTTTTGGCAATTTTATGCCTTACTATACTATGTGAGTTGATGTCTTACCATACTATGACGTTTTGATGACCTTTTATGCCCTAATATAATTTTTTTTTTTTTCACGTTTTATGCCATGCTATACTATGACATTTTTTGACCTTTTAATGCCATTACGTTTTTTGGCTTTTTTATGGGTTACTTTATTATGTCCTTTTATTCTTTACCATACTATGACGTTTTTATGACTTTTTATGCCTTAATTTACTATGATGTTTTTTTGACGTTTTATGCCATACTATGACATTTTTGACATTTTTAAGACTTACTTTACTGTGTCCTTTTATTCCTTACCCTACTATGACGTTTTGATGACCTTTTATGCCCTAATATAATTTTTTTTTTCTCACGTTTTATGCCATACTATACTATGACGTTTTTTGACATTTTTATGCCATTACGTTTTTTGGCTTTTTTATGGCTTACTTTATTATGTCCTTTTATTCCTTACCATACTATGACGTTTTTATGATTTTTTATGCCTTAATTTACTATGATGTTTTTTTGACGTTTTATGCCATACTATACTATGACGTTTTTTGACGTTTTATGCCATCCTATACTATGACGTTTTTTGGCAATTTTATGGCTTACTTTATTACGTCGATTTATTCCTTACCATACTATGACGTTTTTATGACTGTTTATGCCTTAATTTACTATGATGTTTTTTTGACGTTTTATGCCATACTATACTATGACATTTTTTGACATTTTATGCCATACTATACTATGACATTTTTGACATTTTTAAGACTTACTTTACTGTGTCCTTTTATTCCTTACCCTACTATGATGTTTTTATGACCTTTTAATCTCTAATATAATTTTTTTTTTTTTTTTGACGTTTTATGCCATACTATACTATGAGGTTTTTTGACATTTTTATGCCGTTACGTTTTTTGGCTTTTTTATGGCTTACTTTATTATGTCCTTTTATTCTTTACCATACTATGACGTTTTTATGATTTTTTATGCCTTAATTTACTATGATGTTTTTTTGACGTTTTATGCCATACTATACTATGACATTTTTGACATTTTTAAGACTTACTTTACTGTGTCCTTTTATTCCTTACCCTACTATGACGTTTTTATGACCTTTTAATCTCTAATATAATTTTTTTTTTTTTTTT
>NW_019525238.1:412830-414208 GCF_002814215.2 Seriola lalandi dorsalis | reverse complement strand
CTATACTATGACTTTTTGATGACATTTTTCATGCCATACTATGACGTTTTTTGACATTTTTATGCCTTACTATACTATGTGAGTTGATGCCTTACCATACTATGACGTTTTGATGGCCTTTTATGCCCTAATATAATTTTTTTTTTTTGACGTTTTATGCCATACTACACTATGACATTTTTTGATGTTTTATGCCATACTATACTATGACGTTTTTTGACATTTTTATGCCATACTATACTATGACGTTTTTATGACTTTTATGCCTTAATTTATTATGATGTTTTTTTGACGTTTTATGCCATACTTTACTATTAAGTTTTTTGGAAATTTTATGCCATACTATACTATGTGAGTTGATGCCTTACCATACTATGACGTTTTTATGACCATTTAACCCCTAATATAATTTTTTTTTTTTGACGTTTTATGCCATACTATACTATGACATTTTTGACATTTTTAAGACTTACTTTACTGTGTCCTTTTATTCCTTACCCTACTATGACGTTTTTATGACCTTTTAATCCCTAATATAATTTTTTTTTTTTTTGAGGTTTTATGCCATACTATACTATGAGGTTTTTTGACATTTTTATGCCATTACGTTTTTTGGCTTTTTTATGGCTTACTTTATTATGTCCTTTTATTCCTTACCATACTATGACGTTTTTATGACTTTTTATGCCTTAATTTACTATGACGTTTTTTGACGTTTTATGCCATACCATACTATGACGTTTTGATGACCTTTTATGCCCTAATATAATTTTTTCTTTTTTTGACGTTTTATGCCATACTATACCATGACATTTTTGACTTTTTTAAGACTTACTTTACTGTGTCCTTTTATTCCTTACCCTAATATGACGTTTTTATGACCTTTTAATCCCTAATATAATTTTTTTTTTTTTCTCACGTTTTATGCCATACTATACTATGAGGTTTTTTGACATTTTTATGCCATTACGTTTTTTGGCTTTTTTATGGCTTACTTTATTATGTCCTTTTATTCTTTACCATACTATGACGTTTTTATGATTTTTTATGCCTTAATTTACTATGATGTTTTTTTGACGTTTTATGCCATACTATACTATGACATTTTTGACATTTTTAAGACTTACTTTACTGTATCCTTTTATTCCTTACCCTACTATGATGTTTTTATGACCTTTTAATCCCTAATATAATTTTTTTTTTTTTTTTGACGTTTTATGCCATACTATACTATGACGTTTTTTCACATTTTTATGCGATTACGTTTTTTGGCTTTTTTATGGCTTACTTTATTATGTCCTTTTGTTCCTTACCATACTATGACGTTTTTATGACTTTTTATGCCTTAATTTACTATGATGTTTTTTTGACGTTTTAT
>NW_019525238.1:411914-412780 GCF_002814215.2 Seriola lalandi dorsalis | reverse complement strand
ATGGCTGTAAATAAAATGATCTTCTGGAGTCAACGTGGGAGAGAGGCAGCGAAACGGGACACACCAGGGCCACGGGAAGATGTTTTAAGTTGGGGGTGCTGTAGTGGGAGGAGCATTTTTGCAAATACATGTTGGAGCTCATTTTGTAAAAATTCATATTCGGTGTCTCTCCATACAAATATAACAGAGGCCTACAACAATGCAACTACAACTGAGACCAAACTGAGGACAACAACAGCAACAACAACAACAACAACCTCTATAAAACACACAAACACAATAATTCCATGGCTCAGCAATACACAAGTCCAAAAGCTCATTGCGCACAGCACACAAGAACATATCTAAACATGCACGTTTTTTCAGCACATGTATATCATAGTGACGTTAAAATGTATTGACAACGGACTATTTAACTGCTCGGCGGCAGCTTGTTATAAACCAAATATCTTACCTTGAGCTGCAGACAATTTGCAATCCAAAGGTGGCCTTGCGCTCGGGCGTTGGGTATGGATGGGGCATGGATGTCCAATGAGTTCAAAATGTCACTGTGGACATGCATCAAGGAGAGATGAGTCGGTCTCTCCTGGGCCATGGTGTTGCTTAGCCATGTTTTCAAATAGGCAAGGTGGAGAAGGTCCGCTCAGATGAGGCCACGGAGATGTGCGGGCCCAGACGAGTATTGCACCACGTGTAGTGTGACCCCTGATGGTGATCCCCATGCTTCCCAGGAATGTGATGGATCTGAACAGTATTTCCAAAACGTTTGCTTGTTCCCAAACAGCGTTGATCGGCACATCACGTAAAGCAGCATGCATTTGTATTGGGACAGTGTTTTAACTCAGATCTCTCGTGCTCTTTTTTTT
>NW_019525238.1:336729-411864 GCF_002814215.2 Seriola lalandi dorsalis | reverse complement strand
ATGACGTTTTTATGACTTTTATGCCTTAATTTATTATGATGTTTTTTTGACGTTTTATGCCATACTTTACTATTAAGTTTTTTGGAAATTTTATGCCATACTATACTATGTGAGTTGATGCCTTACCATACTATGACGTTTTTATGACCATTTAACCCCTAATATAATTTTTTTTTTTTTTGACGTTTTATGCCATACTATACTATGATGTTTTATGGCTTTTTTATCCCTTTTTATACTGATGAGCCCAGCTCATTTAGGAGCATAACCAAGAATGGAGGTCCACACAGTAACCATTAAAAAAATACAAAACAAATTTATTCAGGATAACTCAATTTTACCTAACCAAACTTGAAAACGTGTAGTCAGTAATGTTTTGTAGATATTGGGTGCTATGAAAATCAAAGCCAACTTAAACTACATGTACAAAAACTGAGGCATTAGCCTAACACAATATACAACACAATATACAACAACATAAAATCACGTTGGGAGCCTTCCAGAGAGGCCATCTTGAATATCCCAGTTTATCCCCATTCAGGGGAAGTCAGTCAGGTAATCAGGAAGTATCTGAAAAAAAACACAGGAAACAGACCAAAACAAAATAGGATCATACTGCTCAGGGCTCATTTTTTGGCAATTTTATGCCATACTATACTATGACGTTTTATTCCTTACAATACTGTGATGTGTTTATGAACTTTTATGCCTTAGTACACTATCATGTTTTTTGACATTTTATGCCATACTATACTATGATATTTTTGGGCTTTTTTATCCCTCACTATAATATGTTTTTAGACATTTTAGATACCTTAATATAGTATGACTTTTTGATGATATTTTTCAAGCCTTACTATACTACGACTTTTTTATGACTTTTTATCCCTTTTTATACTGATGAACCCAGCTCATTTAGGAGCATAACCAAGAATGGAGGTCCACACAGGAAACGGGCCAAAACAAAATAGAATCATACTGCTCAGGGCCCTTTGATAACATTTTATGCCTTACTACACTATAACGTTTTTTTCCTTTTTTTTTCCTTACTATACTATGTCGTTTTATTCACCACCATACTATAACGTTTTTGTATGACCTTTTATGCCTTAATATACTATGATGTTTTTTTGACGTTTTTATGCCATACTATACTATGTTGTTTTTGTTTTTTCTATGACGTTGTTATTACTTTTTATTCCTTATTATAATATTATACAGCTTATAATAATGTGATTTTTTTATGCCTCAATATACTATGACATTTCTTGATGTTTTTATGACATTTTATGCCTTACTATACTATGACGTTTATTTCCTTATTATACTATGACTATGACTATGCCTTATGTTACGACCCCAAGTTGGTCTAGGGGAAACGGGAGTAACATAAAAGTAGATGAACAATTTGAGGAGTCACAAGATTCAGGATTTTCAAGGTTTTCCAACCTGAGGCACAGTGTAATGTCAGGGAGAGCCAAAGCCAAAATAACAAACAGAATGATGATACTTAGAACAAAAAAAAACCTGAATCTGAAACTAACAAAAGAAAAGGTTACAATACTGGCCTCCCTGACAATCTCAAAAAACAGGTGAAACAGTGGATTAAACACACAAATTGGCAGCTCTCCCTTACAAGCTTCTTGGCTGCTTCTTCTTAATCAAAAACTTAAATTTACCAAACAAAAAGTACTGGCGGGCACAGAAGGTGCATTCACAAATCACACAGATAGATAAGCAGGCAGGCAACAGGAAGCATGGCAGAGAGAGGTTGGAGTACAGTTCCTCAGTCTCTTATATAGCCCAGGTGAGTAATCAGCTGCAGTTCCACCAAAAATGAGGGAGGATCCAGGGGTGAGGCTTGCAGCACCTGCAGAGAAGCAAAAATGTATCCCTACCTACAACACACAACTAGATTCGGGAATGGAGGGGGAATATAATAAATCAAATGTTTTTGTCACGTCATTTTGAGAAGGCTGTAGTCCATTGTGCCATTACCTTAATGCTCCGTGCTATGGCAGCAGAGTGCGACTCAAATGAACACAGCCACATTTTGGCTTTTGGATTTCCCCATACGCGGTCTCTCTAGTTTCAATTCTGTGGTCATCGAAAACCTAGAAGAAGGGAGAATAGCGACATGTAATTTATGCAATGGAAATAGACAAGAGGTAGAATAGGTTGTTGTGGTAATGAGAGAAATAGTGTAAAGTGTAGTGACAGAAAAAAGTTAGTACAAGCCAAATAGGTATTTTCAAACCTTTTATAATTTGAACTACAAATCTGAAAGGTCTCACATTTGGAAATATATATTTATTAAACACTTCTCTGGCTTAGCCTTTATTAACCATCATCTGCAGTGGAGCGCAATGTGTTCAGCAAGTGTGATATGCAGGATTCAGTCATTTAGTAAATTTGCACTGTGTGAATATTTACGAGCTAAAACAATGTATCACTACCTTGTGCTTTCCGGTCTTAAGACATGTTATTTTCCAATAAAATTTAAAGATAACATCTGGTGTTCTCACATACAGTATCCTCTCCTGTAAAAGGAGGCCAGGCCAGCCATGACTCCTCCATCTTGTCTTCCCATCGTTGTTGCCATGACAATCGTGCACAGCGCTCCTGTCTCCTGAGAGACAGAGAGAAAGAAGAGAGAAAATGAAAAGACAGAGGGAAGGGAAGTAAAAAGAGAGGAAATGAAGGTAGAGGAATGAAATGTGATGATAACAGACAATGAGGAAGAGCAATTTAGAGTAGCTGAAGAGATAAAGAGAAGTGGATAATAAGACAATCTTATTAGTAGAGCAAGGACAAATGTTTACTCAACAAAATGGAACATTACTCATGTTGTACGCCCTCTAACAATGTATATTAAAAACCTTGAGGAATGTGTTCGCATATGTGGGCTCTTTGTAGTCTCACCAAGGCCACAGTTTCAGCAGTATATTAGAACACCGGGTCATTCATTGTGCCCATTTTCCTGAGTATTATTGAATCTTGGGCTCCGGTGCTGCTGCTCACCAGTGAAAGCAAGTGTTTGCATGTTTGATTTCTGAAATTCAATCTTTGTGAGAGTAGTTTTGGTCTTACCCACCCCTTTATCTCCAGTCCTTGCTTGTACACAAATTATACAAACTACTCAGCAGAAACAGTGATTGAGCATGTGCTCATATACTGCTGACTGATAATAAGATCGTGTTCTCTTAGAGTGTGTGTGTGTGTGTGGGCATTAGCATACTTCTTTGTAATTGTGCTAGTTGTTATGGGCATATTTCAGTGTCTACTGTAAAAGAAGTAGAGGAAGCAGCCTCCTCCACACTGATGCTCAGAGCTAGGTTAGGTCAGCATACAGCTGACAGCACTCTCTTTCACTTACAATTTGTTTACTTCCCCTTCATTTGAATGATAATGGACACAGTCTTAGTCATTCTGGTAAAAGGTTGCCTTGGGTAATAATAAAATCAGGCCTTTTAAGCCTGTGTTGTAATTTTAGTGATCAGTTCAGTCTTTTAAAATGGAGCAGCGTTCTGTTGAGCAGAGCTTTACCGTCATTCAGCAGCTTCAGCAGAGTAAAAAATATCAGGATTATGGCACCGCTGCATAATATAATACCGCTGCTGTGTGTATTTGTGAGTGTGTGTGTGTGTGTGCGCGCTAGTAAATGCAGCTTCTGTGTATAAATGAAAACTCACCTTCTTGCGTACCTGCCTGTGCTGATATTACATATGTATAACATGCATGCATATATGGATGCTTCTGCAGAGTTGCGTGTGTGCAGGAACATGCAATTCCTATATTTCTTTCACCGAGCCTCCGTTGCTCATAAATGTTACATCCAGCCAGATTCGATCAACTCCGAGTTACACGTATGCATCGGCATCACAATGCCTGAGTACGTTAAGCAGATTTAAAGACTGCATCATGAATGAAGATGCATTCACACCGTGCAGCTTGTAAATCAGTCGTTCTTGCTGACACAAGCCATAGTGGATTAATGTAGAGATGGGGTCAAACTACATCAATTTCTTGAATCTTAATTCCCTTTCAGTTCCACACTCAAATTTATTAACCACATGGCTATAGTTAAATTCAATTTCTTTACACTTAATGCTAATTATGTTGACCTCGTCGCAAGTTTGAACATTTTTGGAGGTTGTTTCAAAGTGAAAGGTTTCTGTCGGCCTTCTACACTGTGTAATTTAGGGTCCCAGGGTCACATAACCTGCTGTTGTAATGGGAAACACTTATTATTGACATCTGACCTTCTGATGTGTGTCCTTCCTGGGTAAGACAGACAGACAGACACACACACACACACAGACACACACACAAAAACATTCATCACAACGTCAGCACCTGAGATGTTCCACTTGCTCCAGTAACTGGCACCCTGTAATCTAAGAGAGAGAGAGAGAGAGAGAGGGAGGGAAAACAGAGGATAAATTATGAATCATGTAGAGAGAGGGGCTTTGCAGCAACAGAGAGTTTTAACATTTAATGATTTTTTGCCAATGCAGCAGAAAGAACCTAAGATGGATGCTTGCATGTTGTTGCATGTGTTAATGTCGCTTGAACCTTCCATTAATACCTCCAGTAGGTTTTTCCCTGTGCATGCTGGGTAGGAAATAATGTCTCTTCATTGGTCTTAATAGCAGAAATGAAGGCGAATGAGGCTGTAATGGATCAAAGGTTGGGAATTAATGTAAATGTGGTGTACTGTTGCTGCTGCTCGCTCCTCATATTTAACAAAGTAGACTGCTGCCAGTGTATACAGAACTACTTGATTGCCTTGGCAACAGTAACTTTGTCCCAATCCTGCCTCATGTTGTTCGCACATTCATTTATCTATTTTTGTCTCAACATACTGTTGTGAGTGGCAGGAAAAACAGCTTCAGGAAGGGAAAGGAAATTTCTTGGAAAGCAGTGCATTCTCTCCATGTGTGTGGTAAATAATCAGGTTGAGTCTGAATGAATGGCGTGGTGTTAATACTGTATGTGTGATGTAGAGAAACCTACACAATGAATGAACTCCTGGGTTGTGATGAAGGTGGACAAAAAAATGAGTTAATTGGGAATGTGGATTATTCCCTACACTGGTATGCTGTGAATCCTCTCCCCTGACAACTGGCTCCAAGTATTAATATTTCATTAGCACAAATGAGATTGATCTTCTTTGGTGACTCGCTACAGTATGTTAACTGGTATATAAGAGAGAGGGAGATAGAGACAGATAGAGGGAGAGCAAGATACAGTGTATGGAAGAAGAAGAGGGGGAGGGAACAAGGGGGAAAAAAAAGGGCAGGGAGAGAAGATCTCAATGTAAGCCTTGAGCAAAGCAGAGGAGTGGAGAGGAGAGGAGAGGAAACTGCTCAAGTTACTCAGAAGATGTGCATTGTAAGGCAGAAGCTCAGGCTTTCCTTTGATATGAAGCTCAAGCTGTTGAGCTCCTTCTCAGTTGAGATTCTGCCGGAGAGGTTGTGCTGGAGACAGGTGGCGAGCAGGCTGGGGGGGAACCTGTAGCTTGGACCAGCAGTCCGGGCTGCAGCATCAGTCAGCCTGTCTAATGCAGATAGATCAGGTGCTCCTCTTCTAATAGCACGGGTGAGAGCGCCGAGTGGAGCGGGATACAGCACGGGGGGGAGATCACTTAGATTAGCGAGCAGCCTAGCGCAGTGTGTTGCTCAGAGAGAGAAAGCAACAGAGAGGAGGAGGTGGAGGAGGAGAGAGAGCTGGGCCAGTTGCGTTCTGCTCTGCAGCAGGAGCCAAGGGTCCATCCGTTCGTCCTGGGGAGTTTTTGATCAGAGGGGACAAGGGAAGAGCACCGCAGGTCATTAATGCTCTCTCTGTCTCTCTGCCGATGTTTTGCAGGAGTGGTACCAGCCAAGAGGAGTCCGAAGCTGGTGGTGAGTACTATGATCTTCAGCTCTTTTGTGTGTGTGTGCATGTACGCTCTACTGAGTGAAAGGAGCGCTATTTAAAGAACAAAAGACACATAGATATGATATCTAACTCTTGCTCTACTAGTCTGCACCCAGAGCTTCAGAAATCTTCCCATTTTATCCTGCTGTCACTGTTCCTCTTGACTTCTTTCACAGTCTGCCACTTTGACTATTGCTAAATTCTTCTTTCTTTTTGATCGTTTTCCTTTTCCTTCTCTTGCCTGTGTTGCAATTTCTTTGTTTTACATCCTCTCTCTTTCGCTTTACATCCCTCCGCTCCTGCCACGCTGCCATCCTGTGACTGATTAAGCTTAGCCTAGGCAGAACAGTGTAACAGTGACCAGCTGTTGAAGAGGGCAGACAGCCACAGCTGAGGGATGATGGGAGAGAGAGGCATGAAGCAAAAATGGGAGTAAGGGATGAGGATGAGAGAGGGGAAGACCATTGTGGAGATGGTTTGTCTAACAGCAGTTAGTCACTATGATAGCCCACAGATACAGAGGACGCACAGAGGCTAACAGACAGGGAGATGGGCGCAATGATGACAGAGGGGGCTGGAAGCAAAGAAGAGGGAGATTGGGAAAGCTGGAGGAGATATTGCAACAGATTGCAATGTGACTCGTAGTTGTGATGGATAAGAGAGGAATGGGGAAAGAGGGGAGAAAGACCGGATCTGTGAGTAGCGTGGGGGGTCTCTCAGTTGCAGTTATTCAGGAGTTTAAAGTGCAAACGCCCTCTCATTTTTACGACTCATCTCAACTGATAAAAAAATCAATACAGGCTCAGAAGAGATGCCAGTGCAGCTTTAAATTACTGTCACCCTATTTCACCCTTGGAGAGCCGGCGAGTTATAGTAGAAGGACGTTTCCTCTGGACAGGCTCGTCCAAGGTCAGTAATGGGTTCAACTCCCACCACTGGAGTGTAAAAAAAAAAAAAACACAAAAAAAAAACCTTGTCCTGTGTCTCTTGATCAACATTAAAAGCCCTTCCCTCAACTGGCTGGATATTTGGATTAGGATTAGTTTGAAATGGTATCAGTCAGAGCTGGGGTTGTCACCTATTCAGGTCACATGGCGCGATGGATGGAGGAGGGGTGGGTGCTTTTAGGGGGTCGGGTGGGACCAATAGTGGTCTTGCCTGACTGTCACTTTGGATTAGCTTTCCACTGAGGAAAAGCCAGTTTTTCCCTCTCTGTGTTGTCAGTGAAATGTCACGCTGCATGCGACTTCGTGTCAACCCAGAACAACCATTTTGCCTCCAGTTCAGAATCTAAATAGATGCTCACAGTAAACTCCCATATGCAAGAGAGACTGTGCTGTCTCAACCCATTAAGCAAGTCTCCAGTGATCAAATTCTGCATGGCTGTTGTCCTCATTAAGAAGCATTACTGGGATATTTAACCCTTCATCTCGTTCGGTGTGATGAGTGAGACAGTGGGAGACAGTGCCATGACTTCTCTATCATTTCATGCACTCGTCTATTATTCACATCAGACAGAAAATGATTCAGTTGTTGTTAGTGCTTTCTCACTGTCAGTAATTACATTTTCTCAGTGAGGCTATTTTTCATAAAAGGTTTTATAATGTGCATCAGCAAAAAATAATTATGGTAATATGTATATCGAGTGGTTGCAGACTCAGAATACAAAGATGACAGAAAAGTACCTCGCAGAACAATAATAGGCCATAAAAAAATCATGGTGTTTTATATATTGTCCAAGCAGAACCAAAAATAGCACTGCATTATAACAACGCAGGGGGCTTTATTAGTGAGGGTGTGTGTATTCAGGCAGTAGACACAATGATTCAGTGGGTCCAGTTCAACTCTCAGATCTGTGAAGTTGAAGGCAAAACTTTCACAGCTATTCAAAAGCAATCACAACGGCAGTTATTTTATCTTTCGTTGCAATAACCACAAGGTAAACAGGGCTGTCACTTTTTATTCAAAATGCAAACATTAGTTCAAATGTAGGCAAAAATCAAATATGTAAACTGAAATGACCTGTGTGAATTCTAATATTACAGTCCACTACAGTCTAAGGTTACTCTGGAACATTTGAACTAATTTGCTTTTTAGTCCAATTTGACCTATTGCATGCCCTGTTGACCTACCATGAAACTAAGCAATGAGTAAAAATGAAGGAAGACACTAGCAAGCAAAGCCATGCTGTTCGGATAATCTCCAGACCAAAGTATCTGAGAAGCAGTGTGTGGAAGTATGTTGGCTTCTTCACTGTCAATGGCAAAATTACAAAGATAAGGCTGCTTGTGAATTATGTTCCAAAACAAATCAGGTGCCAGTTTGAATTTGTCCAAACTTGATTTTTCTTTTTGAAAAAGTAACACCACAAAGTAATCTAACAGGAATTTTGCCCGTTCACGCATTTGCCCGTTCACTACGGTGTTTCGCCATTTGATGCTGTAATAAAGCAAAAAATCTAGCCAATTTCTTTGCTGGTCTTTTGTCAAAGTCTGTTTCCCCTTCGATTAGTGTTTCCCCTTTTGTTAAAATAGTGTTCCCGTAGCGCCCCCATCAGTGGTTGGGGTTTGGGCTCATGTTATGTTGTGGCAGAAATAACAGGTGAGGGTTAGCGCAGCGTTGGGGTGCAGTTAAGCAGCTCATAAGATGACTGTTTGGGGTTAGGGTTAATGTTTGGTTCAGATTTAGGGGAACAGTCTTCGACACCACACCGGAACCGCTACATTGGCATCCTCGGTGTGTGGTGAGACCTGTTTTTCATGCACAGTGAATATTTTCAGCGTTGAATTGTTTTCTTTTTAATTCAATGTTTAAACTGCGTATTATTTAAAGCAATGTCAGTTAACCAAGCAGCATTTTAATCGTCACAACACTTCACTCCTACCCACCAGGATTCTTCTCTGCTGTTGAGATTTTACAGCTTGGATTTCAAAACTGATTTTACACATTTCTGCCTCAATTGAAGTCAACCTTTTCATGGACTGGACCTTGTGCAATAAACAAAGATTCATGGGATTTATAAAGGCAATATCTTTATTCACTAAAATTCCCTCACATTTCACGTCTTTGTCTGGCAACCATGGAAACCAAGTCATTTCTCCTCACACTCCTGCAGACGTTTTAGTGAGAGATGTTCTACTGCAATGTCTAAAAAAGATGACCTTGGTTGCTTTTTCTTTCTTTGTCCTCCATCAACACTTTTCTCACTCATCTCTTTTCCACTCTATCTCGCCCTTATCACTGACTCACTTATCACTCTCACTTTTTTTCTCCTGTCTGCCCTCTACCTCCATCTCCTGCTTATATCCACCCCCATCCTTCACACACACATACACCTCTCTCTGTTTTCTGTCCACCCAGCACCAGTTAGAGAGGAAAGACAGCCAGAGCAGCTCCCAGCACAGTGTGTGCAGCCATCGCAGCACCCACACCGATTCTCCCAGCCACCCAACCTCTGCCATGCCCAGTGAGGCTGTGGCTCCCACTCCTGCTGCCCCCACCCAGCCTCTGCCAGGCCTGCCCCCTCAGGACCCTGCAGATGGCACCCTCACCCTTCAGAAGAAACCAGACCCCTTTAAGATCTGGGCGCAGTCCAGGAGCATGTACGAGAGCCGACGTGAGTAGAATCCAGTTCTATCTTATTTTAAGAATTTGAAGGTTTTGCTGACTTAAGAGTTTAAGAGCGTTTAACCTTCTGAATGTGTGAATGTGTTCTGTCGTTCTGTTATTTCTTCTGCATTTATAGTAAGCTCTTTGTGTTTTTTTAAAAGGTCTACTGAATGGTTTTGGGATTAGACATAGAGGTCAGGCGAAATGTGTTTCAACAGATAACTGCTAGGCTGATTTCTTTGAACTATAATATCCACTGATTGAATAGTCAGACCCTTTTTGATGAAGTGAAAACTTCACTGTTCACTGTTCATTGTGATGACCACAGGGCACATCTTTCTCTGTGTGTGTGCATGTGCGTCTGTTAATGCCTTTTTTTGTTGTTTGCCAAACAATTGTGTGCATACGGAGTTTAACTTATCTAGTGACAAAAGGTGCATTCAAAGCACACAAGTTCTTGCTGATGAGTGGTGTGTGTGTGTGTGTGCATGTGTGTGTGTGTGTGGGTGTGTGTGTGTGTGCGTGTGTGTGAGAGAGAGAGAGAGTCATACACACACACAGTTTTTTGCCAGCATTCCTACTGAAAGGAATACAAAGAACAGCACGTACTGTATGCGTGCACTTTACTGCACAGCATCAAGTATGGAGGGACAACCAACAGTTCACCTTTTAAACCACTTTGCTTTGAAGTTTAAAACTGACCACACTGACATTATCAGCAGCCAAACAGCTTGTCTCACACACTGTTTAGTCACTGGAACTACAGAGTATCCAAAACACAAAACTGGAACACCAAAAAGTAGGCAGCCTCTCTGTAAAACTCCTCAATATCATTTGCAGTCATGGCCTATTCTTGCATTATTCATAGGGAACCACAATAAGGGTGTCGAACCACTTATTTTCTGAGGAGATTCTGAGAGGGAGGATGGATCCTCCAATATAACTGGCTCACTCTCCTCTTCTGGCTGAATTACATCTTTCAGACCTCCTGTACTCGTACTGGTGGTGATAATTAAGAGGAGACTAGGTCTCTATATGCTGTGAAATACGATTCTATGCTGTAAAAGATTTCATTGTGATTGTAGAGAGGTAATCTCTATGGGAGGACTGCTGTGTTAGTTTGTTGCACACTTGTGACTGTTGCAAGCCAGACGTGCGGGTCGTGCTCACGCCGTGCGTTGCAGTGTTGGTTAATAATCATGGCTGCCTGTAGAATCTAGGACTGCTGCTGATTAAATATTAACTGGGCCCGTAGAGGGCTGCTTTAAGCTGCGGCTGATTGGTATATCTGTTTGATAACCCCTGAAGGAGCTGCAGCCCCTTTTTGTGTCAGAGGGGGAGGAGGGGGAGACACAATGAAACAAGAAAGGGAGAATGAGACAAAGAATGACAAAGAGGCCCAGATTCTGGGTCTGTATTTTCATGTGTATTCATGTGCATGCTGCCACATACACTCTTGAATTTGTGAGTAGTTGCATCCATGCATCCAATGAGTGGCACTAGAAGAGCAATGTTTCAGTGTCAGGACAGTATGACTGAAAGGTGAGCCTTTTGGGAATTTTGCTTCCCTCAACGCTACATGTCACCTGTCCCATGATGCAGCACACAGCTGCTCCTCTTACTGTTAGTTTACTTTGATCACTACTCTATAGACACAGGTCAGCAGAGGGTTAATTACAAGTCTAGCCGCAGCAGTTTAAATCACACTGAGCGAGTTATCGGGGGAACCGTAGAGCTCAAGCTAATGGGTTCACTACTAGCCTTGTGTGGCAGGCGTGCAGACAGCAGGCAGTGCAGGAAGAAATGGCCTGCGCCTCCTGTGCGGACTGGCCCTGTGGGCTGAACAGACTGACACCAAATTGCCTGTGTCCTCCTCCACAGTCTGCTCTGTCCATGGCGAGATGCAAGTGTGTGTGTGTGTGTGTGTGTGTGTGTGTGTGTGTGTGTGTGTGTGTGTGAGAGAGATTGTAAGCAGGAGAAAGATGCTTCAAATTGATGCGTGTAAGAATGGTTTGGTTATAAATTTAGGCCAATAATAGGGATCAACATTGAGTAACATTTCCGATTGCAGTCTGACAAGGTCACAGCATGAGACTTTGTAGCCTAGTTTGTGGTCTCCACATGAGAACAAGAAGCCAATCTGCTCAACCAGGCAGGGCTGAGGCGAGGCAAGGAACAGCTGTTGATCTTGCCCGCTCTCATTCCGACACTAATAGAAAAGCAAATACCTTATTGATCAGCGATAACACAACTGGACATGGATTTGTTATAATTAGACAAAACGGGACTGAACTTGTTGATTAGAGAGCAAGATTCACTGATTAGCCGACAAAGATGTTAATCAGTCAGGTCTATGGGCGGTTTGGGGGTTGATTTCCATGGGGTCTTCTCACGGTTCCTCTCGTGTATTTCAGTGCCAGATTGCCAGGAGCAGGACATTTTCCTTTGGCGGAAGGATACAGGCTTCGGCTTTCGCATCCTGGGAGGAAATGAGCCCGGGGAGCCTGTAAGTATCCCCCCACCTTTGAATCTCATCAATAGTTTATTGAAACAGCTGATAAATTCATAGATTAAAGTATACATACACAATCTTACACCTCATCCATACTACTGCTGATCTCCGAATGCTCTGTCCTTCTTCTTAGTGTACTTGTTTTGTTGATTTTGTTTGTCTTTCCTTTTTCCTCCTGCTTTTCTGTTTAGTGCCACCTTTAAAACAGAGTAGCACAAACTCCTAACCCCTCACTCTCTCTCTAACTGGAGCTGTTGCTCTCTGGAGGATCATATAGACAGCTTGTTAAGAGAGGCAAAAAGCCTTACCCACCAATCCTTCTGGTTGTGCGCCATATATTTGTCTTAAAAGGAGGGAGTAAGAGGGGGAGTGGAAGGCAGATATTGAGGAACAGAGGGAAATAAAATAGCAGCAGGCTTCAGGTCTACCCCACAGGAGTTGGCGCTTGTTGTTTGTGCCAAAGACAGTAGTTGGGTGCTTGTTTCTGTCAGAGCTGTGTGTACACTCCCACACAATGCCTAAAGCACACAAGCTTCTGCATGGCCCCAGTAGGCTGCACTGGCCCTCTCGGTTTCTCAGAATGTCAGCCACAAACACCATAAAGTAATGCAACAATAGTCTCTGAAACGCTGCTGTGTTTAACAGACTCATTTAAAATGAGAAGGAGATAAGTCACACTGAGCCATAATTAGCCATAATATCATAACTATAAAGCATAATACAATCACGCATTGTGTGTGCTCGCCTTTTCCAGATCTACATCGGGCACATAGTGAAGTACGGGGCAGCAGATGAGGACGGGCGCCTGCGGTCGGGCGATGAGCTCATCTGTGTGGACGGCACGGCGGTGGTGGGCAAGTCTCACCAGCTGGTGGTGCAGCTGATGCAGCAGGCTGCCAAACAGGGCCATGTCAACCTCACTGTCAGACGCAAGAGCCCCGGATACGGAGGTGATGACAGGTTTACACAAAACGTGTGCATGTGTGATCATACATGTGTCATGCTCGGTCACAGGCGTGTTACAGCAACAAAACGCACACTGCTTGCTTTTCCTGATATGAATACTTTCATGAAAAGTTGTAGAAATACATTGTGGTACTTGTCTAACCAGTCTGTTCTCTTCCTCCGCATCCTCAGTGTCAAAAGGAGAAGGTGACGTCCCTCCATCACCGGCCTCCTCCCACCACAGCAGCACCCAGGCACCTAGTCTGACAGAGGGCAAGCGGACCCCCCAGGGGAGCCAGAACTCGCTCAACACTGTCAGCTCTGGCAGCGGATCTACCAGTGGCATAGGCAGCGGCGGCGGAGGTGGCAGCGGGAGTGCGGTGGTGCCTGCCTCCCTGCAGCCGTACGACGTGGAGATCCAGCGCGGAGAGAACGAGGGCTTCGGTTTCGTCATCGTGTCGTCTGTTTCCAGGCCTGACGCTGGCACCACCTTTGGTAAGTGAGGCAGATGGAGCTGGAGCTAGCTGAGATTGACAGGATCTTTTATCCAGTGTGACATGAGAATTTGTTTTGTTTACTATGGGTTGACTCTGTTTGACTTGGGAGGATATCATGGTTCAATTTAGACTTTAATCTGACTCAACAGTTTGATTGTTTGGGCATTTGTAATCTGTATTGGTGCATGTTTCTATAGATCATTATTTTTCCCTGTGATTAATTTACTATCTGTAAGCAGCATGAACAAATAACTTAAAATATAAAACCATTTAACATAGGGATTTGTCAGGGTTCACCAAGTTTAATGTAAAACTTAAAAAGTTTTTAATACCACAGAGAATTCAATGCTTGCTTCAAAATCATACTGATGTAGGATGGAAAAAACAAGAATTATTTATCTTTATATCCCACACAAAGTAAAAATTATTAACTAATATAATTTTATGATAAAATTAGCATTCGTCCATAATGAGACAATGAGCTTCCTATAGCCACTGTAATACTCTCTCTACTTCTAATGGTGCTGACCGAAACTCCACTAAAAAGGATTGAGCAGCATCCACAATCCCATTTTAGTTTATAGCCATATAATGTCTTATGAAAGCCTGCAATCAGATACAGAAAGATTTTATAACCCCCATTTCTACCTAAGGCAGGTAAGAGAAAAGACTTTTGAAAATGAAATTTAAGAGTTTTTACTCTCTTGTAGTGCCTTTTTTTTTTATTTTTTTTTTTAAATCATGAAACTAAATTCAAAAGATTTTTCAAGACCTGCAGATACCCAAAGCAATTTAATCTCAAAAAACCTGAGAGCTGGCGCATTAAAACAGCACCAGTCTCCGACACATACTCCAGACTCAAGACACACGTCCAAAGAGTTCATAAATGCACCACTGAGAGAAATGACTGATGCCATCTCCTGGCAGAATTACAGTATTTTTACAGTTACTCCTCATTGAGTTTCCTCCACTTTATGAATAGCAGGCCAGTGGCGTTTGACAGGAGTTCACTTAGTGCCACAGACCGAGGTCAAAAACCCACTGCCATGAGCTTGGGGATAAAGAAATGTCTTCGCGTGCTGAACGCATCCCCTCGGGATCAGGCTGGCTACAGCTTTATCACAAACACCATCATCACAGATTCATGCCTCACAGCTGCCCCCACCAATTCATTCAGCATGTAATTGGAGTCTCCTCAGCACAGTCCATAGCTGTCTATACCGTTTACGCATTACTGCAAAAACAGCAGAATTGCATGAATTAAAGTTGCTCAGGCATTGATGAGTAATTGTAGATGTTGTCCTCGAACAAATTTGGTATTAACCTCCGAGTGATGAATCTCCAACAACAATGTCATTCCAAGGTCCCTTGTATAGTTAGCCATTATGATGATGTACTGTGGTGTGTCACAGGCAAAACACAAGCAGGATGAGACGCTGACTGCCCAGGGAAGATTTCATTGATCCCATGGGCTAATGGTGTTGCTCTGCAAAATGCAATGCAAGAAAATTAATGTATTATTTATAGTGACACCAGTGACAGTGCTAGTCAACAACCGTGTCTAAACGTCTTCTAGACTGTTGAGGTTCTTGTTTTTGCTGCTGCCGAACTGCGCTCCCCTGCTCTGCTCCGTCACTATTCCTCTCGGGAGGATGAGATGAATGGACTGTGAGCTTTCATATGCTGAAGCATCCTACACTCACTCTCCTTACGTATTCCTACCATGTGGGATATGAGCTGAAATCTGACAGAGGAATGTGTATTACCAAAAGAAATAAATAAATTAAGTACACGGCACAGATGATTCTTCCAGGAGTACTAAATGTTTTTTAGGTCTTGGAAAGGTAAAGCGTTTTCAGCTGATTCAATCTCCCATACACCACGGATACATAAACCATTTTGCTCCAGTCCAGCAGGGCCCATCCCCCGCTCATCCCATCCTACTATGACCTGGGGTTGGTGTTGTGTTTAGCAGATTAGGTATTAAATCCTGGGAACTTGCCACACCCTGTAATGTTCCATATCTCATTATTTAGCCGGAGTGACAGGATACAAGTGCGTTTTTCAATCAAGACAGAGGCAGAGTAGCTGCGAAGTAAGGTGATGTAATAAATATGGATGTTGCAAAAAGAACCGGATGGAAGGGGGAGCTCAAGGAGGAGCAGAGATGAAGGGTGTGAGATGGAGGGAAGGCGAGGAGAACTGGAGATCCTGAGGGTGCGTTCAGGGCTTCTGTGTAAACAAGATGTGCAGTATTGAACACTGTCACTCAGCTGCAGATTGTATGACTTGCAGTCGCACTCGCATTGACCACGATTAGCACCATATATAGGCTATAGGCCTCACGTATCACAACAATCAACAGAGTGCTCCTTTTTTACAAATCCTCACAGTTTTCTGAGCTGGCCAAGATCACACAGCTCAACTTCCTGAACGGTGCAAACTGCACCAAAGACTGTGTGCTCATTGATCCTAGGCAGGGAGGTATGTGTTAAGGGGGGTGGCAGTCATGATGCTATGACCAGTATATTGATAGGCTGTCAAGCATTAGTCACAGAAGGCTCTGACCAGTGGCATATGATTCACAGTCCATTGATTAGCACGTCAGACGAAGGGGGTAGAGAACATCTTCTGCATATTCCCAGAGAGCCCATGAATTTAGGTTTTGACATTACACTGTTTTTCCTCCTCCTTTCTGACGCATGTAGTATTTTTGCATGTGTGCTGACTGCAACATGTTAATGTAGGATGTGCACACAACTTATTGGTTTTCTCTGGGATATGGTGATTGTGGATAATTAATCTTTCTTCTCTTCTTTTTCTCCATGTTTCCTTTCTGTCCTTTCCTTCTTATTGAATATAAATCAATGTAACAATCAAAAAAATAATCTCGTCAATCAAATCACCACTACACCTCTACTTCTAAAACACTAAATATACACGCAAACAAACACATATGTTAATGCAAAAGCTGGAAATGCTTGTGTGGCCATGCCCCACAAAATAGGACGCATCATTGAGGGCAGCCCGGCGGACCGCTGCGGGAAGCTGAAAGTCGGGGACCGAATATTGGCTGTCAACGGCTGCTCCATCACCAACAAGTCACACTCGGACATTGTCAACCTGATCAAGGAAGCCGGGAACACAGTCTCGCTCAGGATCATCCCTGGTGATGGTAAGGCTTTTGGCTTCCAGCCTCACATGGCTGTTTCATAATGCAGCATGATGTGACTTATTCATGGATATGGTGGGAAGAAAAGGGCACTGCTGCTTTTCACAGGCAAGACCACTTTTCATCAGGGTGTGAACCTTGGTATCTCGGAGAGTGAGTCACCGAGTAGGAGTAAGGTGAAGTTGCCCCCAGAAACTACTGTGGTACTTCAATAAGTCTTCTCTCTCCTCTCTGTTTTTTTTTTTTTTGTTTATTTTCTTTGCTAGATAACTTGCCATTTGCAATATTTTGTCAGTTAGAAGGGATTATAAACACTGCTCACATTTAATCAAGTGCTTCCTGTTGGTGTTTATCTTTTCGGCTTAGTTCAGGGAAGGAAATAGAATTGCATAATATCTCAGCACAAGCGGGTTATTGCAGAAGATCTGAAATGCCTAAATAAAAACAAACCAGACTAAGAAATAGAGTTAAATACACTGCACATTGTTATATGTAGTTCAGTTGTATCTATGCATTTACTGTGTTATAATTAAATGAAAAAGATATGCTATTATGGCAATTATTTGGAGCCTGTCCCAGCTGATATTGGGCAAAAGGCAGGGAACACCATGGACATGTTGCCAATCCATTAATGTTGCCGCATTCAAATCAAATCACAACTAAATCATAATTTTAAAAATAAGTGAAGAGGTTCATTACATTTCAGTGTTGTCCAGCAGAGAACAGAATAGACCTGCCAATATTAAATGCAAAGCACTGTCATTGGTTTTCATGAGGAGGTGCAAGGGGGCTTTTTATTGTTTTTTTAAGACACATTGTCCAAAATGAAAAACAGTCAACTGTCCAATCACAGCTTTGGGGCATGACTCAAAGGTTTAGTGTCGCTGATGGCAGCATACATAAAAAGAAAATAATGTGTACTGCAACTAACCTTATTTGTACTGTGCATATTTGGGCATTTTAAATCTTCCACGGTTTTTGATCCAAAGCTCCACATTTTGGGAAAAATGTCAAATGCTGTAACAAGGGGGGTCTGTTACTAACTGAGCCACTGGTCAACCAATGAACACTGAGAAGAGCTATGCAGCACTATCTTCCATAGAAACAGAAATTTAAGCTAAATAAGTCTGGAGGTGAGAGAGGTGAGATCACAGTCACTCACACACACACTCACACACACACTCTCACACACACACACTCTAACACTAACTCAGAGGCTTGTGCTTCTGTATGCCAATGCAAGGTTTCCCAGTAGAAAACATGTCATGGCCTTATAAAATTGGAATGATGGCATTTATTAGTCCACCTTATTCTCATTTCAGATTTCACAAAAAGATGTGTGAGGTTGTAGAAGGCTGTTCACCTCAGAAACACTCGGTGCCGTGAAGAGGTCATATCTTTTCTAGTAACGAGGGGAAACTGGCAGAACTGTACTCCTGCCAGTGTCAGTGGAAGCTAATGTGTGCTGCAGTTTTCTTGCTGGTGATAATATGGAATTAAAGAAAGGCACGAAAAGACAGTTGTCTTTGTTTTTTTCCCTTCCTGGAATAGCAGATGAAACAATGATGCAAGTCATGAGTTGTTGTTGTTTTTTTTTTTTTCTTTACTGCAGTTGTTTTTTGTGCAGTGGGGCCAGTGTTGTCCATGAGCAAATGGCAAATGACAACATCACAGGCAGTTAGCATCAGGTTGAATAGAGTAGCCTGCGGGCGGTTCAGGGGAATCTTCTGGACAGTAACATTTTGTTCTCCAGAGTGTCTTTTGAAAACGGCTACAGGCAAATGCGTTTAACAAAAGCAGTCATTTCTAGTTTTGTGGTTTCTTTTATTTATTTATTTATTTTTTTTTCTCCGTTTCTTTCCAGAATCTTCCAATGCTTCTCTGCTGACCAATGCTGAGAAGATAGCTACCATCACCACCACACATACACCTCAACAAGCCACAGAGTTACGGTAGGTGATGATGCTTAATTTTTTTTTAATAAGCACAAATCCAACTCTCTTTTTAGAAAATATTCTTAAAACGCAGCGCTGTGTGTCTTCATATGAGTTTCTCTTTTTCAAAGGAATAACTCTAAGTCGAAAGGAGCGCCTCCTCCTCCACCCACACAAACTCAGACAACACAGGTAAGAAAAGACGTTTTCACTACACTCAGTCACTAATGATCGTTTTACATCAATACAAACGTTACCAACTATCAGTCACGTATCAATAACACAGACTATCACAATAAACAGCTGAACACTACTGATCATAAGTCTATGTAAAGCCTTTTTTTTTTTTTTTTAAATCTGAGTTGCCAAATAATGTCGCGCATGTTCAGGCAGCCTCTTCTGGCAGTCTTTCATAGTGACAGAAATAATTGTGTAAAGAATGTAAAAAGAGAACTAGATATAGAAGTTCAATTATGGCCAATCACAACGAGAAGAGGGTGTCAACGTCAAAATGTTGGTTCCGAAGAGTTACACAAGTTGTTGGACACAGCTATTCGACCGTCTGGGCAGCAAATCTGATGAAGCTTACTGACGAATTGAACATCCAATGTACATCACTGCAAATATCTGCATACATAACATATATGCAGGGATAGCTACACTAGTGCACTCTGACACAGTAGAGTTAGGAAAGTGTACGTTAAGTATGAAAGCATCATAGATTTAGACAAGCTCAGTTCCACTGCAATTAAGATAACCAGTGTTTACCAGAAGAGAAAAAAAGCATAAGTCAACAAATAGTAAATCCTTAAATTTCACAGATAGCAAGATTAGCATGGTTTTCCTTACTCCTTACTTGAATTGACCTCTTTTGTTGATCTTAAAGTAAAAGGTTCCACGGTATCAGTGAAATCTGACATTCAAATGTGAGTGAGAAGCTTAATTTTGAGTAAAGCTCTGGACCTGTGAGAACTAGAGAAAATGATTGTGGGGGAGACCATACTTCTCTTGGGAGGGAACTTTTGATGAGTATGGTAAGTTTTGGGTCCAGCCCTTGTGCTGCCCTTGCTTAGTGTTCTGTACCCTGCTCACAGGCTCACGCGGCATTAATTATTCATGCATTCCAAGGTATTGTACTGCCATTGACATTTTGTGAGTTTTTGTGGGACATGGCTTGATTAGTCCTGACGTGTGGACTCACCTTTTGACTCCCCTGTGCACCATGGATTAGTCACTCCTCCTCTCTGGTCTCTCTGTGACTTTCTCTTTATCGCTTCTTTTCTATCTCACAGGATGCCGAGTTCTACTCTGTGGACCTCGAGCGTGACAGTAAAGGTTTCGGCTTCAGCCTTAGAGGGGGACGGGAGTACAACATGGACCTGTATGTGTTGAGACTAGCGGAGGATGGGGCTGCTGTCAGAAATGGAAAGATGAGGGTATGAAACAATTAAAAACTGACTTTTTCCTCTAATAAATCTAAAGATCTTGACGGAAGGTCTATACTGCCCAGCAAAGCCAAAGCACAGAAACAACAAACAGTACTACTAAATTTCACCAAGAGCAGATTCTGATTTCCTGACATATTTTTTGGTGTTTCATGTCAAGTGTACAATTCAAAAGAAAACAGTATCTTAAATGTAGAGTTAATACAACAGACAACTAAAACAAACAAAAAGTCAACTGCACACAGCAAAAAGCAAGAGAGCCAGATCCGGTTAAACCTAAATGGTGAGATAGCCGCAGCTAGCCTTGGCTAAGGCTAAATTTGCATACAATTTCCCATTAGCTGCTTCCTTTAACTGAAATATATTCATTCCGATTGAACTAACATTTTGGTTATATTGAATTCAGTTTGATATACAACATAAATAAGGTAGTACCTCAATCCATCATGGCATTATATTGCTTTCAGGGTAATTATTAACAGATGGTAAATGGAAAGCTACAAAGTTTATCTAGTTATTCTAAAAATGTTAAAAGCTTTTTTTCTCTGCTTTAACTACTTTCAGCCTTTGTAGAGCATTATAGCTTTTCCTTTCTTTGCACACTATTGATGCGAAATCATTATTAGCTTGAGAGATAACCTAGCCTCTCTTCTTTTAGGTGGGAGATGAGATCCTGGAGATAAATGGTGAGAGCACAAAGAACATGAAGCATTCACGTGCCATTGAACTGATCAAAAATGGTGGTCGGAGGGCGCGGCTGGTCCTCAAACGGGGAGATGGATCTGTACCTGAATATGGTAGGTAAACATGTTGCAAATGTTTTTCTCCTCTTCCTGCAAATAAACTGCTAATGCCAGCATTGAAATCTTATTATTGATGCAGCTGTACACACTGCAGACTAGAATTAAGCTTCTTATCTGCTTAGTGCACCACCGGGACATATTTTCATTTTTTAACTGATTATCATGAATGTTATTACTGCAAATGATAAACATTTAACAGACACACTTTCTGATCCGTTAATTTAATTTAACTGCCTGTCAGGGTTTCAGCACTAGATTGAACTCTCAGATATTACTGATCAATAAAGGAACGGCTGCCACAAAAGCTCGTTCAGTGATTTTTACTCGATAGGTTCTATAGTTATATTCCCTCCCAAGAGCTGCATGCCTTGCTGAGAGATTATTCCACTCACAGTTTGAGTCATATTGTTGTATTGCTCAGCATTATTTTCTGGTTTATCCTGGGTTTAATTTTCTGACACTTTTCCGCCTCTCAGATGGGTTTTTTTGTTATTATATAAAGTGCAATGTTTTCTTGCCTTTCACAACAAACACCTTCTCTCTATTAAGATGCACTGTAAAACAGCCTCTTGTCTGTTTTATTTGTCTTCTCCTCTCTACTACTACTACTACTTCTTTCTCTCTGATTGTCTCTTGTTGCTGGGCTCTTCCTCCTCTCTCCAGCGATGATGGCTCCTCATCTCGCTGTTGGTACAATGAGGAATGACAAGATGGGAGAGCCCTGTTTCTACCTAATGGGCCAAAATCAGACCACGGTTTGTAGCCAAAAGTCTGTCCCAATCCACTCTCCCTGTCATCTTTGTCCTTTCGGTTCGATCCACCCTTCCTTCCAGCTCATCCCTACCTGCATCCCACTTGGTGTGTCTGCGCGTTGGGTGTGTTTACGTAGTGTACTTGCTTTATGTCTTGCCATGCCTGAATTGAACTTACTTGTTTAACTTTTGCGAATCCGTACACGAACAAATCCTCCCCCTTCCGCCAGCGTCAGAACACATATTTTTTATGGGACTAATATAATGCCACTGCTCGTCACATGCCGCTGCCATAGCAACCTGTCTCTAATTTGACAGACCTGCAGCCAAACAAACTCTTGTTTTTTTTTTTTTTTTTTGCTTTTGGTTTGTTCTTCCCAATGATGCACATTGAGTTGTTCACCATTTTGTTTTGAATGATTTCCTAGGTGCCTGCTGTGTCATTGATAACCCCTGCCCTACACTTGCCGATGTGTTGCACCTGCTGTTGTTGCTGACATCACCTTGTTATCACCTGCAGCCCTGTAGAGAAAATATATTGAAGTGATTTATCACTTCAATGCAATTTATGTGTATAGATGTTAAACAGAATCAATTTAGATGTGTTTCTGGGGATATATGCAGCATATGAAAGAGCACATGTATGCATGATTTCCATAAATCTCTGCATTGACCTGCTGTCACGTCAATGCAAGAGCTCACATGAACCAACAAGGAAGGTCATGTCTGCTGAACACAATAAATGTCACATCATTGATGTTAAAGTTTTCCTCAACCGCCGATTCTTGAGGTATTCTCTAGTCAACAAGCTTCTCCTCCTTTCTCTTCTCCTGCAGACGGCAGCAGTGACAGGCACCCTCCCACACCCGGGGCACAAAACACTCCGGAAGTGAGAACGCTGCCACCCAACAGCCGATATCACACCTCATTGGAGTCCAGTTATCCACCAGACCTTCACAAACCATCACGCCAGGAGGAGGCTGCGCGTGGCCGAGACAGGGACAGGGCTGGGTCAGATCAGATGGACTACCAAGGCCGGCAATTTAACCCCCACCATCATCACACTTGGAATAACAATCACAGTCAAAGTACCCCCAGACAGCAGTCTCCAGACAACAGTATCAGCAGTAGCAGTGGCAACAAGAAGAGCCGAGGCCGCAAAGTCAAGAAGTCAGAGTCGGAGAGCGGCATCTCTAAACTCCTAAAGACTCTGAGGAAAGACAGCTCGGGGAAGAAGGCTGCAGCTGCTGAGAAACTGAGGGGACGAGAGCTCTCAAGCAGCAGTTCTACTTTGGACGGGAGGTTTCGACCGCAGCGACGCGGCTCCCTTGACCGCTCACCAACCCGAAAGCGCGCCTCATCTCCTGATCGCCGGCGGGCCAAGTCGATGGACCGCAGGGCAGAGCGAGCACATCGGGACCATACACCTGAGAGGGAGTACGATGATGGAGGGTTCCTCGCAGTCACTCCTGAACGCAAGTTCTATGAGCGGAGGCTCCTCAAGGACTCACAGATGGCTGGGCGAGTCAGGGAGACCACAACCCCTGAGCGCACCAACAACAACGGGGATTCCTTGTCTCTTTCCAGGGGCCGTACTTATGATAGAGCCACGAAGAACGGAAACCTCCTGAGAGACTCTTCCTCAGAGAGGACGGAGGAGAGATATGGGATGAACGGGACACCGGAGAGACGATACCGAGTGGAGCGGGACTCTTCCCCTGACAGCACCTACAGCCGGGACGAGCTGAACTATGCAGCAGCACCCAGACTGAAGGAATATTACAGCATGATGAAGAACAACGCTGCACACAACAATGCTGCCTACAACAACACAGGCCATAACAATAACACAGTAGGTCGCAGCCCAAACCAGCTCCCTGAGCCCAAAAGAAGGCTGTACAAAGAAAGCCCCAAAGACCTCAGCATCTAGAGCAGAGCAGAGATCCCCCTCGCCACTCTCTCCTCTATCTGTGCAAACTACAGTATGTACCATACACTGGAATTGGACTTCTGAGGATACTAACTCTTGTGCTTTATTTGGTCAACTGGTGTATTGATTGATTTGATTGACTTAACTACTTGTGATCCCAGCCAGAGATTGATAAAACAGCAGGAGTACAATCCTTCTATCAGTTCATACTGGTTGTTTTGTCATTGTTATAGTTATTTTGAACATAACAGAGGTTGTTGTACTATAGTAAAGGTATTGTATGTGCCTGCATATGAAATCAGTGATATTGCTTTTTGTAGGCATTGCTGAATCTAAATATTTGTTCCCTCAGAGGTATGAAACATGCTTCCAGTTGTGGTAACTTCTAACTAACTACTAAGCTTGTTTTCAACTTGTTTTTAGATGTCTTTTCCATTCCTGAATCGCTTTACTGAACAAACTATAGCACAAGACACTGATGGTTCACAAGAACTGTGAAAATCACGTTGGACTTAAGGCAAAAAATCTAAATTTAAAATCTGATGGTAAAACTAGAGTGATGATTATATAAATAATATATGACTTTTTTGCTCACTATTTATTTTTTAATTTGGCACATATCTTGAGCAAGCTTCGTAAAACCTTTAAGGACCAAGGTAGAAGTGCACACTGTACCTGGGAAAGCATGCTGTACCCTTACTTGTGTTGCATCGATGAAATGTGTGGCAGCTCACCGCCCTTTGCCTAAATACACTCAACCCACCTCCGAAATTAAGAAAGGAATCAGACAACTGGTGTGAAAATTGGCAATGGGGTTATTAGTTTCTCCCTTTGAGTAGGATTATAAAATAACTTCGATACTCTGGCCCTTTGTTCCTTAGTGTGTACTGATGTAGCTGGGAAGGAACCTGACTCACTTTCATCTACAGGCAAAACTGATCCAGTAGACCCTCTGTTGTGGGAAAATGGGAGTTATCTAAATTTGTTGCTCATCTAAATTTCAATTACGTACTTTAGATGAGTCTGCATTATGCCACAACACCAGCTTAAAGTTGCCATAAAATATGATTTTTCAGATATGCCAAAAAAAGAAGTTAAAAAAAAAAAAGTTTAAAACAAACGTGTAAATTATCCCTGTGCAAGATGCATGTGTAAATTAAAGTGTAGTTTAACCACTTTATCTGATAGATCTGAGTGAGAGTAATCGATAAGGAACATGCGCTGTATTCCCACAGTAATTGTTAGCCCTGTCCTCATGATGATGATTTGCGCACCGACCACCTCCTGGGTCCTGACACAAAGAGCTGATGTGATTTGTTGTGTTGGTAACATATGGAGAGTCCTGGTACAGGAGACGACCAATCTGCCATGCTGAGCCATGCTGTCATGCCACTGGAGTCTGACTGCTGCTTTATAATGTGTTTTGTGTGTATTCTCTGTTTTATGTTTCATTAAAGAACTAAAAATATATTGGATAAACCACAACAAATGCATTGTTTGATCACTGTTGTCGCCATGGTACTGTATTTAACAAAAAAGAAGAAAAAAAAAAAGAAACACATTTAAGAAGTTAACCTGTTGGCCATCACCTGTAAAGAATTTTTCCAATGTAACTATTAGGAACCTGTCAAGGAATAAAATGTTGCCTTTTTCTTGTACAAAAGAGAAATTTATGAAAAACCTCAGCAGTGAGGAATGTGATATTGTGTTTATATCTCTGAAATGGACCTGATGATTTATGGGAAATATGTTGATTTACTCTGGATCAGGTATGTAAAGACATTTTAAAATGAAAGACTGTATTTGGTCAATCAGAAACTGTTTGATGGTTTGAATCTCTCTCGATGGTTAGCCTGCCTTTGTATTATAAAGCACTTGTATGCAGTCTGTGTTCTTCAAGCATTATGTCTTGCAATGTGCTCCGGACATAATGCTGTCTCTGTGTTGATAAAAGCAGTACATGTATATGGGCCAATCTTTTTTATAAAACTATGCATATATAAATACTACATTGTTCATAGCTTTATTTGACCCATGAAGCTATACATAACATTAGTCTAAGTACAAGTAGATGTGGACTTATCCAGCTTCTTTCCTTGAGATGGATTACAATGTATATGTAGCTATCAAAAGAAGTCTGTGAATGCTATTTTTATTATCAAATAAAGTTTTCCATACAAATTCAAAAGGATTTCATATTTCTGCACAGCGGTTTTTCAGTAATGTCTCAAGAGAGGCTTTTGACTGTTCACTCTTTTTTATGAAATCACTCTGGTGTGTCAGTCATGGTCACGCTACGTTTTAATATGCAGCTTTAGAGACTTTTACTAAATTTAAAAGTAACATGAGAAGTCAGCAGTATGGGCTGTCAGCTGTACTGCCTTCCTTGTCTACTTTGAAAAGGTATTTCATCTTATTTGTACAACACAAAGATATAGTAGTACAAGCACTACTGCCTCCCTTCATCATTATCCTCAGTGAAACGACAGAAGCAAGCACAATTCATGTTTTTTTTAAATTAAAAGTGCTACAATAACAGTAATAACACCACTGATGACTGACTCTTTGTCACCTCTAATGGTACAATATACTTACAAAATAAGTACAAAATACTTTGAAAGGGTTTATTTTGTGTTCTATTGTACTCCTCTAAACTTCTTATCACTGGTATCTATTTACTTTTTTCTGTATGAAGAAAAACTTTTAGATTGCCATCTATCAAATACCTTAATCAAAATCCTTGAGTATAATTCTGCAACGATTTTGGTTCTAAATCAAAGCAGCGAGTGATTGATTTTTTTTTTTTTTTCTTAAGCTCTAAGCTAGAGCTGGAGTTCAGACTGCTTGGTGCTCAGACTGCTCCACTAGTATAATGGTTGCCATAGCTATGCACGAAGGTCATTATGTGAGACATGTGGAGGTATTTGTTTTTCCTCAGTCTGGCATAAAGCACAACTGAGAACTGAGGAGGCGGACTCACGTCATCACTTTCTATCTCTTGTCATACCGGTTCAATTCATCCAGAGTCCAGCCTTTGAGAATTTAACATTCTGTCCATCCATCAATTAGCTATACCGCTTATCCTTTTGAGGGTCACGGGTGGGGGAGGCAGGGTACACCCTGGACAGGTCGGTAGTCTATCAGAGGGCTGACATATACAGACAGACAAACAACCATATCTGCTCACATTCACACCTACAGGCAATTTAAAGTCACCAGTTAACTGAAACTGCATGTCTATGGGATGTGGGAGGCAACCAGAGTACCCAAGGGGGAACCCACGCAGGGACCAGGATAACATGTAAACTCTGCACAGAAAGGCCAGCCAGCAGCCTTCCTCTTGCTGCGAGGTGACAGTGCTTACCACTGCACCACCATGCTGCCCTCTTAGCATTCTACTAAAACAATAATGTTATAAACCTGATTAGACCTCAAACGGGTATATTTTCATTGATGAACTCCCTCATCGATAACTGTAGTATCTTTCCCCTCTTAGTAATGTAGAAGTCATTAAAGAGTATTGGTGTATTATAAAAGAAAACATTTGATCAACATCGCTTGTTTCTAGGTTATGAACAGCTGAAAAGAGAACTAAGATTTTTAATCTGTTGATAAATGTTATTCAGTTATTAATTCTCCCAATAATTCTTTCAATGAAGTCCTTGGGTAATACTTCAAGTTGCCCTATTAAGCATTTATAAGTATAATGATTCTTCTATGGGACTATATGGTTTGTGTGTGATATGATAGAAGTAATGGCAGCTGAGGACTAATTGTTTCCATTACATAACCTTTAGATCAAGGTGTCTCTCAGTAATACAGATTTGTTTTATCCAATAAGTCTTTGTCTGTGTTGACCTTTAATTAATGTGATTAATATTCGTCATAAGATAAAGAGTGTTGTGTCATGTGTATATTTGTCCCTGATTAATAAAGTCATAATCTCATTGCTAGGCCAAACTCTAAGTCCAAGGTGACCTCTGACTGAAATGAGATTACAGTAGCGATGTAGATACTGCTATGAAAGAAACTCGGACATTGTTCAACATAAGTTTTTTGTGCCGTTTTAAGTCTCTGTACCATCAAGTTCTGCAGTAGAAGAGCAGTAGTCACTACAGTAATATCTCAAAAGTAGAAAGTGACTCGAGACATAAATGCATTCTGAATAGGTCATTCACATTTATTCATTTGATTAAATAAACTACAGTCATATGAACTTTGCCCCCCAAATTGTAAGTAAAACATAAACAGGATGAGTCATTTGCAAAGTGCGTTTTATTTTACGTTGCCTTGATTACATGCCTCTACATTCAAAAATAAGCCAATATCATATAGGATCCAACTGTAAAAGATAAAATTTTTCCCCTTTTCTCTCAGGAAAAAAAAGAATCTCAAGATTGTTAAGTTGGATATTCTGTACATACAGGAACAACTCTGTAATGGGCTGACCTTTCCTGCAACTGTCTTTAGGTTGAATCAACTCATTTGTAAAAATACAAAAAGGAAGTAATTTCTGTAGACATTAGCCTTCAGTCGTTTCCCGGGGGGAGCAGAAGTCTTCTTCTTGGATAGTGGATCATGGAGCCTTTGTTGACGGCCCTTTTATGCAGGAGACACAGAGCTGGAGGAGACAGAGGAGGCCTCAGTTTTGGAGGCAGTACTGGATGCTCCCTCCTCCTCCTCAAAGGGATTCTTCCCGCAGCACAAGGTGGTGATCATGCAGTGGCGGAACTGCTTGTTCATGCAGATGTAGATCATTGGATTGTAGATGGAGGAACTCTTGGCAAAGAAGGCGGGGATGGTCATGAAGACTGGTCCGAATTCAGAGCCCTGATGTGTGAAGATAAACCAGGCCACACCTGCATAGGGGCACCAACATACCAGGAAGGCGATGACCATGATTACGACCATGCGGGTGACTTCCCTCTCAGCCCTCTGGGTGGTCTCAGACTCCTGCTGGGCAGCAGCAGCCTCCTTGACAGCACAGAGCAGACGGCCATAGCAGAAGAACACGATAGTCAGTGGAACGCAGAAGTGGCAGCAGAACATGTAGATGACGAAGGACTCATTGTTGAAACCTTCTGCACGTGTGTAGTAGTCAACTCCACATGAGCACTGCATGCCTTCGGGGATGTAACGAGACCAGCCAACAAGAGGGGGAACGGCGCAAGCACTGGCCATGAACCAGGTTAAGCTCAATCCCATGATAGCATGATTCTCTCCAAAGCGGAAGTTGGCAATGGGCTTGCAGACGACCACCCACCTTTCAATAGCCAGAACAACCAGTGACCAGAGGGCAATCTCACCGCCGAGGGTAGCAAAGAATCCTTCCAGATTGCAGCCAAGACGCCCAAGAACGAAGTAGCCGTGCATAGAGGTGTACATCGTTGTGGTGAATCCTCCAAACACCATGAAGAGGTTAGCCACCGCAAGGTTCAGCAGGATGTAGTTTAGAGGGGTTCGCAGCTTCTTGTGTTCGATGGTAACGTAGAGAGTGAGGAAGTTGATGGGGAAGCCGAGAAGGATGAGCAGGAACATGTAGGCACCCAGGGCAGCATAAGCTGCTGGGTTGACAAGGTAGTACTGAGGGTATTCATAAGGACTCCGGACAATGCCGGTGGTGTTAACCATAGGGACGTAGAAATATGGTCCCTCTGTGCCGTTCATGGTTGCGGCTTGCGGTTGCGATCAGCCCTTCGGTGGTGTGTCTTCTGGCTGCTCAGGAGAGTGATGGAGAGGGACCCTGCTACAAATGGACCCAGGTGGCCACAGCTCTGGCTTTTAAAAGGCACACCTTGGATTATCACTTTCCAAATCCGTCAGCACAAAGTGATTTAGGCCACAGTTAATATCTAATCCAGCCACCACTGCAAACATAACTGACCACTCATCAAGATATTAAGGTTACACCTGCTTACCTGCTCTATCATCAAGCTATCCAATGACTGCTTATTTTTAAAACTTGATAACAACATGGTACCTCATTAAAAAAATAATAATTAAAAAAAAAAAAAAAATCAGCTTTTTGTGCATCCTGGATTTGAAAGTTACCATTGGAGGGCAACTGTTTTTGTGAACAGTTCAGATGTTTCCCCATATTTTTGCAAGTTTCCTCTAGGCGTTCCCAACTTGAACATGCAAATTTAAGAGGACTGTCACCACTTATTTGTTCATAAATGTACATATAGTGCCAATGTGTTTTAACTGAGTGATGTACAGTGTCTCTACTGACTCCAAAGCCCACAACCCTGAATAGACGAAAGCAGGCAAGGATAATTACTATTCATTCTTTTCTTCTCTTTAATTCTTATACAGTTAATCTAACATTGAATGCCATGCAGTATAACTTTTTTTTTTTAAACATGAATTCATTTCAAAGTTATGTGGTTTTACAGATTTTGTAAAATATCTGCAAAAGAAGTGGGTATTTATATATAGCACTATAGTGCGTAACGAAAAAGGAATAGTACAGGACTATCCTAGCCAGAATAGTAGCAGAGGATAACAGGCTTTGATAATTTACTAAAATATATCCTAGTCTCATTAATGTGTGCTAAGTGGCTTGTTTTCTGTGCTATATTGAATGTAGAGCAAAGGCACTGGTGTTGCTGAGTGGCTGACCATCTTAGCTGTTGGTAAAGAGCTCAGCACTTTCCTAATGGGTGTTGTATTAAAGAGATTTGGGGCTTATGGACATGTTACTCTCACTGGCCTGTAATGGATCTAATGTTGCAGAGGGTCATTCTTGCTCAGGAGGATGTTGCTGTCCTCAGACGTGCTTTTCTTCCCTGTTTTTTTTTTTTCTTTCTTTTTTTCAGATTAATGAAGGAGTGGCACATCAGAATCATGAATCTGTATGAACTGAAAAAAACTTGAATGAGTTACAGTATTTGTATGGGCCTCTTTGAGAGCCCATCATGGTGTCAGTAAGGGCACTTACTGACACCATAATAATAATGTATCAAATTAAGAACATGCAGCGAGTTTGAGCTCATTGTTTAGCGGTCCGATCTGCAACTTTACTGTTTTGGTTCACCGCTCTCATATCATCATTTTCATCCCAGGAGGAACCTGCTTTCAGCGAAAAAGTTTTAATAACCAACTGTACACTACCTGCTGAGTCATCAAGCATCAATATATCAATTTAAAAGGTGATGTCAATGTTGTTTTCTCAACTTGTTCCCATTGCCTCCAAGTGCCCTAAAACACCACTACTGCAGGTTTAAAAGCTTTAAATGTAAATTTGCTCTATTAATAGAGAAGATCTGGCCTGTGTCCAAAATCACTCACTATATAACAGACACTCAATAGCTGACTCAATAGTGAGCAGTAAATTAAGATTTGGATACTTATTAATCATCATCACTTTACATCATCATTGTCAGCTGTTGATTCACAGTCATTTTTAATTGCACAATGCATTGCATTGGATTGTTAGCAGAAAGTAGTGCACATGCCATGGAAGCTACTTTTTTTCCCATTGTGGGATTTTTGAGGGCACAATAATGGATACATTTACACACTCCAAAAAATTGGTGCACTATGCAGTAGGCCTGAGTGATTTCACACAGCCCTTGACATTCATTGGACAGGACAGCAAGGATTTGACAGACTGTTCTGAAATGTTCCCTCCACATTGGCAGTGGTAGCAGTTATTAAACAGTCATGTGTTTGCTGTTTTATATTACTTAAAATGTGAGTTTTAGTGTAAGAGCAATGTTCTACCTTTATGTGATGTTCTGTGTTGTGTTCTGTCCAGGAACAAAGAAACGTACAAATATCTCACTATGCACATCTTTACTCGGATGTGTGAAGTTAGGCTTTTATGTTGTATCCAAATCTATTTAAAGCTTAATGTTTTTACAATATACAGTACTTGAGTGCCTGACACTAAATAGAGAAGTAATGTGCATCTATTCTAATATGTGATCAATTGTTTCTGTTGAAAAAAAAACCAATAGCAAACATTATGTGGTTCCTGCTTCTCATACATGAGGATTTGCTTAATTTTGTCATATCATTATTGAAAACCGAGTATCATCAGGTATTTGACCTTTGCTGAAACCCAAAAGATATTTAAAGATGTTATCATGGTCACATCATGGGGAAATGATGGTGATGGGCATGTTTTCACTATTGTTTGGCATTTGATAGACTGAACAATTACTTTGGAAAAATATACATGATTATTTTCACTATTGATTCATAAGCTGATTATTTTCTTGGTTAATCAATTAATTATATGGTCTATAAAATAGACAGTTAAAAGCATCCAGTATAATTTCCTAGAGCCCAAAGTAGCATCTTCAAATAGTTTTTTTTTTTATCTAACCAACAATCCAAAACCACTTTATCCAGTTTACTGTAATGTCAGACAAGAAAAAGCACCAAATTATCAATTGCCAAAACAGTTATATGTAAATGTTCTTGATCAATTCATTGACTAATTGTTTTAACTCTGATCTCGTAAGCCACATTATACCCATGGGTGTAGACATATGAGGAACACTAAAAGCACTCCTGTCTTTTTTTTTTTTTCTTTTTCTTAATTTCTTTAAAATCTTATACATTGGAATCAGTGTAAAACAAAACTAAAAAAGAAGAATAAGAAAAGAGAAGAATAGAAAATATGAAAGACCTACACTGATAGGACACGTGCTATCAACTTCCTCATTCACCCCAAACTGAGACTGTCTTTGGGACAAAACACATCCGTCCATCTATCCATCCTCTACAGCTGATTATCCTGCTCAGGGTTGCGGGGCATGTGGATAAATACATAATTTCTTCACTTTAATAATAAAACTGCACAAAATAAAAATAAATGATTAATAAAAAATATTATTATAAAAAGGACATCAAGTAACATTAAATGAACAGTCTGGTATTTCCTCTCTAGTGTGGGGTTAGGTAAGGTCTGTTCCTGGTCCTCTGGTAACTTCTGAAAGTAAAAGGATTTATTTTTCTTTGCTTTCTGAGTAAACTGTGCTCTCTGGTGGAGAGTAAATGACACTGACTATGTGACCAATACAACAATTTATAGAAGTAGAAGAGCCAGTATCATGTTGTCAGAGCTTATATTTATACATTTATTTTATCAGTGAGCCTGTTGTTTCCAAAAACTGCATCTACATAAATCATAGGTATGTTTCGGGTACTGTGAATGACATATAGCAGAAGAAGAGAAAGGTGATAAGTACAAGACATTCACTTAAAGCGTGTTGTGAATATTATTGTGTGCAATAGTCTAAACTGAGGGCGGATGTTAACTGAAATTTATTGTGACAATTTTCTAAATGCCTATAGATAATACCACCTATAAGCTTTTATACATACCAGCTTTGTTTGTCAGCTGAACATAATCCCCTAAACTGACAGAAATTCATCTTGAAAACTCTTGAATCTAGGGACTCAAGCCTCAAGTCTGACATAGAGCTTTAAAGATTAGCGTTGGTAGATCAAGGGGAAAAAAAAGAAAAAAAGAAAGAAAAAAATCATAAAAGTGATTAATCATTTCAGTTATTTTTCAAGCAAAAGTATTAAACATTTGCTGGTTTCAACTACACAAATGGGAAGATTTGCAGCTTTTTACTTTGACATTTGACATACAGTGGGTTCCAAACGTCTGAAACCACTTTCCGAAAGGGAAAATGGGAAATAGGAAAGTGGTCTCAGACTTTTGAACCCCACTGTATATGACAATAAAAGAAATATTTTTGGACTGTTGGTAAAACAAAACAATATGCAGATGCTACTTCAGGGTTTGTGATGCAGTGCTTGGTGTTCACCACTTTTTAATGTTTCATTGACTTAAAATGATAAAATAATTGGCACAATACTGGATAATAAAAATAATATTTATAGCCCTAGAATAACAACGTAAGTGTGAAAGTCTAAAACGGTAGAAAAAAAACCCAAAACAAAACTGAGGTTACCATTGGGCCACATAGAGGTCTGTGATGACAAACTAATATTTAATAGCCTAAGTCCGGTAATAAGTGTATAAATAAAATTATACTGTGCATAGACATATCGGCCTCATACTAAAGTACCCCACTTTGGTGTGATGTAGAACTTAACTTAAACTGAAACCATCAAGTTGCAAAATATGAGTTAAAGACAAAACAGTCTAGAGCCAGTGGGAGAGACATGAGAGCTACAATCTGCACCTGTTATTCATCCACATGCTCTAAAGGATTAACAGATCCAGGAGGAGATCAGGACAGGCCTGTTGCTGAGCTGCAAATCTCTCTACTGGCAGATCTGTAGGTGTTTTGCTGCCCTCCTTAGGAAGCCAAAGTAAGTACACTTTAAGTGAGAGCACAAATCCATGGGTCAGTGTTGATTGAGTGTCTTTCACCAGGTTTCAGATCAATCTGAAACACCCAGATTATATCAGCTTCCTCTTCAACAACATCATTTTCTTTTTTTTCTTTTTTTTTAAACTTGTGAAAGACCTTCAGAGTAAACTAATTTTGTGAACTTTTCCCCGTTCAACAAAACAAGGTCCCAGTTTAAGTCTTGATGCATTTTGAAGTTTACCTTTAGTCCTTCTCACAACACAGGAATAAACAGAGATGGAAAGTAGTATTTCCTCGAATACTGTACTACAACATCATTTTGAGGTACTTGTGCTATATACTTGAGTATTTCTATTATCTGCTTCTATACTCCTTGAAAAACCAGAAGTAAATATTGCACTTTTCACTCAACTCCATTTATCTAGCAGCTCTCGTTCCAGTTACTTTTCACATTGAGATTTTGTGTTGATGATAAGTTCTTGGAATACAATAAATCTCTCAAGATTAACGCAGTGGTTACCAAAACAAAAAGTAGAGAAAAGTCTAAAAGTTTAAAAACAAATTTGTCCAGATGAACTGTTTTTTTTTTCTTTAGAATGAGTACTTTTACTTTCAATACTTTAAGTACACTTGGCTGATAGTACCTCTGTACTTATTATGTTTACATGGCTTACCTAAGGATCTGAAAGCTCCTCCACAACTGGAAATAAATTTTTCTTCTCACTTATGTTCTTGTTTTAATATACATGTCTGTTCCTACATTAAACAGGAAAACAAAGTGATTTTTGTGTTGTAATAAACTTTTTTCAAGTAAATGAAATGAACCAGCTAGATGAACTTTTAGTGACATTACGCTGTTTCATGTAGCTCAGGAAAAAGTTTTATCCCAGTCACTTGTAACATTGATTGTGTATAAACCGGTTTTGTTTGCTTAACTGGTTGATTCCCACTGAACTCCCTCCATAAGATAATACCAACTAAAAATGTATAATATTGTGGTGTCAAAAAAGTATCCACCTTAAGTTTATAGATACCTCAGACAAGGACTTCACTAATAAATAATACACCAAGATTCAGCCTTATTCTTATGAATAATGTATGACTTTCTCTCCGGAGAAAAACACAGAAGCACAGGAGATGCACCATTACTGCCTTGAGGTGGACATGGTCTGGAGGAAGCACTGTTCGAAATTTTATCAACAGCACATGAAAATAGCCACGGCCTCCGATCTTATATAACAAATGACCACTGTATTGTTACAGTTAGTGTCAGTGAATTTTCTGAACATTTGGATGTTAAAACTCTTGGTCCTCTGTGTCAGGAGAGCAAGAAAGTGTTAAAGCCTAGACTCTTCTACTGTCAGATCTGTGGTTGTCAATCCTGGATACATTTAAACAAAGTAATGAGTCTCAATTGTTTGTACAAATAAAACTTTGACTATGTTCAAACAGCCACAGCCTCACTGCCTGATTTTTTTTTTTGCATATGATGATGACTGTGGTTTTTGGAGGACAAATGTGTGGGCAGCGTGTGATGCTCTCTCACTCCCACAGGAACTCTCTTGCTGAGTGACCGGTAGAGAGGAGGGAACACTGTGACCAGGACATGGCACATTCCACACCACAGCCCCCACATACATCTCACACTGAGGGTTATACATCACCAGGCCCGTAAAGCAAAAATAACATCAGCTGGTGTTGAGGATGTCAAGATTCATTTGGAGTTTCGCTGTCCAAACAATGAAAACTCTGTCACGTCTTTGATGTTACTTAGTTTAGGGCTGCAACTAACCATTATTTTCTTGATTGATCAATTATTTGTTCTGTCTATAAAATTTCAGAAAATACCAAAATTACCCATCGTAATATCCCACATCTCAAGGAAACATCTTCAACATCCGTCTGACCAACAGTCCAAGACCCAACGATGTTCCATTTATTGTCATGTACAACAAGGAAAAGCATGAAATCATTTTTGAGAAGCTGGAACCAATACATTTTATTTGGCATTTTTGATTAATACATGACAAAAATTATAATTTGATTATCAAATAGTTGAATTATTTTTCTGTCGATCAACTTGTCAATTAACTAATCATTGTAGCTGTATTTTTCAATATTAATACATCTGTTGTAGCGCTACAGGGATTAGTTGATTAGACAGTCGACATAAAAATTATTGCAACTATTTTGATAAACGAATTATCATTTTACTAATCTAAAAATGTCAAACATTCTCTGATTCCAGTTTCTCAAATGTGTGAACCAAAAGCTTTTCCTTGTCATACAAGATAGTATACATTTTCACTCTGACATTTTATAGACGAAATGATTAATCAAGAAAATAATCAGAAAATTAAAAGGTTTCCTGTTGAGCTTTAGACCTTTAGTAGCGCTATGGAACATTTTTTCTTATTATTATTATTATAATTAGTGGATTCCCATTTAGCTTATCTCGTGCACATGCACGAGGATGCACATGTGCACACGTGCAAGAGAAGCAATACACAGTCCTACTAAAAGTATCACACTTCCACTAATCAATCGGTGGTGTTAAAAATATTGTAAATATCTGATTTGCCAATGTTTTAGAGGAAGGATTGCACCTCAAGGATACACACCAGACATTTTGGTGAGTAACGCCAAATGTGCAAGGGGCATGAGTGGGCATACCGTGGCTAGGACCCCATGTGACTAACAACAGGGAGTAGAGGTCCCATGTACAGAGCAGATACAGAGCAGTAGAGAACAGATAAATGGCTTAACTGAGTAATCATTTGTCAAAATTACATCTAATTACATTTTTGATGATTGATAAATGTTGACAAATCATTTCAGCACTAATTTGCTTTTCAGTAATTATCTGGTGCTGTACTGATAACAACGTGGGTTACGTTTATGTTTAGGTATAATCACATAAAAATCAACATGCCAGTGGATAAAATGAGACAAATATGCCCCACTAGAAAACACTCTCCTTTGCCTGCACTTCAACGCTGAAAATCTGACTGTAAATCTATCAAACGTTGTATAAAGGGCTGTTGACTGAAAATCTGATGCTGCACATGCTCTCGGCATGTTTGCCAGCAGTGGGAGCTGTTAACCTTCAGTGTACTGCTTGACATAAAGTCGTTCACATTCTGCATTATTATTGATTCTACAGCAATCAACTGAGGCAATATTTGCGTGGTGTTGCTGAATTAGTAGCATCATTTCATTAATTAAAAAATGTATGTATGTTAGATGGACCTCTCAGACTCTCCCCCCATGTCAACAAAGACTGTTATTTGTCACCAACACCACTCAGTCACCTTAAAGTGCCGAGAAGATGAGGTCAGAGGTGTTGTTACAGCTTCATTCTCTGGAGCCCTGCAGGAAATCAGCTCACACTGCGACAACACCATCCACTCTCACCTGAAATTATCATGTGTCTGAGTATTTGTCAGACAGCTAGGGATCCATGTTGTGCAATCAAATGTACAGCACCTGAAATCTGCGTGTGACAAAATACCTATTTGTGTGGTGAGAAACAAAAAGGGACCTGATGCAGAATTTCCCTCTGGTCAGTCAAGGGTGTAAACAGCAAGTCTCTCTGATATTTCGACCACTATCCTTTGATTAAACATGATTTTGCCTCTCTTCCTTTCCGTCTCTTCATGGCAGCCTTTCAAGTTCACACACACACACACACACACACACACACACACACACACACACACACACACACACACACACACTTCTGTCTGTGGTGACGTTTCTGTGACTCCTTCTTACTGCCCATTGTTCATGTTTGACAACTGCAAAGAAATTAGCAGTCTTTGGCATGATTCATCATCTTTCAATCGACTGGTTGCTAAGGTGATGAATCCACAGTGTATGTGCAGAGTGTTGAAATCCTGTGCAGTGTGTGGAGAGCGATGTCCTCAGTTTGACACACACACACACACACACACAAATACACAAATACACTGACTATGCAGTGGAAGCAGGGCTAAACCATCGGGCTGAGCTTGATTCTTACCTCTCCTGGCTTGATGTTTTAGGGTTTAGAGTAAGAAGCCCCAGATGCTGGTGGTTAAACCTCTCACTGCGCACACAAATGTCACCCTCATTAGCAAACACTTCCAGTCACACACACACACACACACACACACACACACACACACACACACACACTTATACACAACACCTCCCACGCTCTCATCTGCACATGATCACACAACAACCGCTTCAAAGCCACACATTCATCGGCCCTCTCTAAACTCCTTTTATCATAGCTCATCATTCATATGCTAAGCAGCCACACAGATTTTGGGGTTGTAAACTGGAGCATGGCAGCTACTAAGGTTAAACACACGAGTCAGGCTTGATCCCATCATGTTGGCTTTTGATGTACTGTCAGGCTTGTATGGACAAATGTTTTTCTCCTTTGTTTTTGGTGCACTGTTAGGGGCCAGCTTTTCTTCCTGAATCTCTCTAATGTGGTGAGCACATGTAGCCAGACAGCCAAACACGGACCGAAATCCAGTACCCCTGATTAACGGACTCATGACAGACTAGTCATGAAAGATGCGCCAAAATCATCCAAGCTGGGCTAAAACTGATCCAAAACTACTGAGTGGACCTGACTAAGCCCAAATCACCCCAAATCCACCCCACCCCCAAAAAAATATAAACATAAATATCCAAAAATGCGACAGATCCAGCTCTCATTTGGTGCTCCACTGCTCCACACAGCTGAATGCATCAATGCTCAGACAAGCTGTCCCAGCTCAACTGGCAAGCGCAGCCCGACTGCTACTGGATTTTTGAGGCTGATACCAGTATCGACAACTCAGAGCAGTCTAATCATGATATATCAATGATGTAACAGTCATTTTGTCACATCAATATTTTTGGTAAGGATCTCTTCAGAGCTGAAATGATTAGTCGCTGGAGGAACATAAAATTAGCTGGAAAACCAATTTTGACAATCGATTCGTTTGCTTCAGTGATTCTGTGGTTGCAGCTTCACCAACGCAAAAATGTGTCGCTCCTCTCTGTCTTTGGTGGGTCAACAAAACAAAACATGTGAAAATGTCACTTCACACTTCACAGACAAAAAAAATTAAATAATTAGAAGATGAAACTATTCCTTAAATTTGGTTTTTAGTACTGAGCATAACATTTAGCAGTAGAAAAATGAACAGCTGAGACATGCAGCATCTTTGGCATTTCTGCACCTTCAATTTCTTATTACTTATCCACAGACATCAATCTGCAATATGCTAATATCAGCCAATATACTGCTCTACAGGCAGCCTTGGTAAAAGTCAAAGATTAACATTTTCACTTTGCTCATCCTTCCACTGCATGATAAAAAACACAGCTCAAAACACATCCAGCCTCATTGTAGACTCATCTAAAATATTGCTTAAGGTGACATTTGACATAACATCCCCAATAATGACAGCAGTACTCCTCCTTAACTTCCAAACCGCATTATCTTCTGACTAGAGTCTAATATTACAGCAGATGCATCCACCGCTGCCATCAGCCACCAGTATCTCACTGCTTCAAATTACAAGATGCACAAAAACAGTTGGAAATGTTATTATTTAATGCTTTCCATGCATGAATAATGTTCAGTTCCGACACATAGTTTATGCAGAGTCAGGGTCTTGATCAACTGTCAAGAGCCACCGAGCTTGATCCCACAGATGCATCACACCAAACCTATTACGTATTAGTTGCATTACAGCTATTAGGTCCTGGAAACACAAGGGTGGAGCACGCTGTCACACTGCCAGTCTGTCACACTGTCAGCCTCAACAGGAGAAACACAAAGCCGTTTTGTGTTTCATTTTTAGGCATCACAGGTCAAAAGAAAGCGAAGTGTGTCTAAACATCGGGCTGTTGAAGCTGTCCTACACTAATATGTGTAGATACATTAATGTTCATTATATAAGTGTGTCCAACATGAAGGGAGCAGTAATCCACGATGCCACTGTACTAGTTATTGACAAGATTATCCTTAGTTCAGAATAAAATTCTTATTCATGCGTGACTGTACGAGCAGCTCGCAACTACTCGTTCCAATTTTCCACCACAGATTAATTTTTGGTGAACCAACATGCTTGGAGGTTTTGAAGGCATTAATCATCGGGCTCATAACGCGGTGGAAAGTGGGCGAAGATGAAAACATTCAACCAGGATATGCATCAGTGGAGCTGCCTCCCCAAATTTGTCAAGTGTGTCTCCAATTTAGCGAAAGAGAAGGGGAGATAGAGTTTCAAACATGTCAGAGAATTAACACAATCTCCAATTAAGGCTTTCATTTCCTTAATGAGAGGGAGGGACAACTGCAGACTCCGAGACAGATCAGCAGATGATGGATTGGGCTCCTGAGGGGTGTGACTGGGAATAGACTACAAAGGTTTTACACCCCTTGGTAACCTGATTTGACTCCTATAGAAAAGACATGCCATTACATTACCTTGATTTATGAACAAAATGTTTTAAATAAGTATTTTCCTGTAAGTATGTGTGAAAATCGAGTCTTTCACTGTTCTAAATACCAGAGGTAACATTACAAACAATCAAATCCTCTTTCCTCGTGAAGAAGAATTTGCATTTTGCTACCTCACTGCTATGAAAGACTCCAGCGGGTCTCTCAAGGCTACAAAGTCTGACAGCTATATTTGAGGAGCCTGAGGTACAGCCTGAGAGTTGATTGAAGTCTGCTAGTTAGCCAGACTCCCCTGCAGAAGCAGCAGGACCAGGCCTCAGGTCTGTTCATTGAATTACATGGGGGGTTTGATGATTGGCATAGCAACTGGCCTGCTGGTAAATTGACTGTGAGAGAGGGGGAATCATGTGACTTGTCCACACAAGCAGCTGATGCAGGTGAGGAAGAGAATCAATGCATACAGAAACTCAAACTCCCTCCTGTTTGCACTTAAAAAAAAGACAAGAAATATTGTTTTATGTACATTTAAGGTGATACATTGTCTTGTCTTAAATCAGGCAAGTCAATAAATGATCAGCATCAAGTCACTCTTTTAGTCGTAAGTCATGTTCAAGCAAAATCAAACTGATCTGCTGACAGAAAACTAGTCAAAATCAATTTTAATAATTAATTAATTGGGTAGGTAATTTATATCCATCGATATACCGTCTTCATCATATTTTCCCTTTAAAATCCTGTGTCGGTCAGGCTCTGCCGGTCATTACTGCTTCTGTGTCTGGTTATGCAGTTTGCTTCTACCAGCTACACACAGCTGCTGCTGTTCACGCCTCCTCCAGCCCAACCTCCTGCCCTGTGTTTTGGTTTCTTATTAATCATACATTCACTGGCATTTCTTGCCTTGTGCATTATATATGTGCCACATCTCAGTGATGCATGTCTGTGGAGTTCTGTTCTGTTACCTTCTGCATTTTCTGTTGCTTGAATGCTGAGTGGAGCGCCCTTTCGTTCCACCAAATACAAATATAAAGCCATTTGTAGCTATAAATGGTCCAGTCTTCTTTGATGCAAGTGGTTCTGAATTATTAATTCTCACTGCGCGCTGACAGCAGACGCAGCCAAATATAAAAATCTAACATGACAGGCTAAGAATTACAACACAGAGAAGATGTTTACATTTAGTCAATCAGTATGTTGTTTGGACTCAAATCTATGGGCAGAAAATGAGGTGTTAATCCTGCATTAGCCACATGACAGATTAACATTTCCAACTGTTTTCACCAGACAATGAAAGGGAATAGCCACACACACACACACACACACACACACACACACACACACACACACACACACAGATGGTGATTATTTCTAACAAGGCTCGATGTATTTTTCATTTTTAACTTCTCTCAGTCTGCCTTCGAAAATGTGCAGCACAGAACACCTCATGTGCTTATGTGTGTGGTGGCTGATAAAAGATGGATCAGAGGAATATTTATTGTTTATGCGTGTGCGTCTGCTTGCGTGTTTGTGGAGTGAAAGACCGTCTCCCTGGTCAAAAGCGAAAGCTGCACAGCATCTTGTAATGTCTGTCATGATTACCACTGTTAATAAAAGGTTTTAAGGCTGCTTTTTTAGACACAAGACAATTAAAATAACGCACTGTACACATACACATCTTCCTCACTCCCTCATGTATAAACACACACACAATTGTGCTTCTTCTGTCTCAACCTACTCGCTCACTTAATGACACAGCCCATATTAGATAATTCCTCTTAAATGATGTTGCCAAAAATATGACAGGCCCATCAGTAATCCCTACGACGCTTGGAATAGAACTGAATAACCCAAATGCTTACATTATCACCCAGTACTTAGTTGCGTAAGTGTTGGTACTCGCATACGCAGAGTGGTTAAGTACTGCTGTCCTTCACCCCTTGCACTCGGTTCTTGTGATTCTGCTGCTGCACAGTTTAATCTCTGTACTTTCTGAGCTGTTTGTTGCTTGTCGAGGAAGCTGCTGGCACAACACCTCCCCAAAGTTGTGAGCTCATCCAGGAGACAGAGCTCCTCACTGTCTGGTAAAATGACAGTGTCTTACAGATCATGGCCAAACAGTGTGCTCATGTCTGCTGAGCTCAGGGTCTTACTGAGTACCAGTCTGCCCAGTTTAACATTCCAGACACCCACCATATGAGCTCTTACCAGGAACACAGCCCTCACTCATGCCTTGCTCTGGCCTCATCCTGGCTTTCATCAGGGGTGCAATAACCAACAGTGGTTTTATGTGCCATGAATAAGAGTCTTACTGTTGGTTTTGTTTGACCAAATACGAAACAAAGACAAAGCAACTGATTTTTACTGGATCACGCAGCTCAAAAGTGTTTCGCAGAAGAACACAGCAAAGGCGCTGCGATAAATCATGAGACGTAAGAGCATAAAACACAGCACAACTATCCCTGTGTTCCTGTGTCTGTTTTGTCATACTAGATAACATCGCTGCCAATCAAATCCATCTGATATATAGTTAATCAGATTGTGTATGTTAAGAAAAGCGGACCAAAAGCAGCTATGTTTTGATAGCACACAACAGCAATACAAACAACTGCACGTGTAATGTAATCTCAAATCCTCCTGTTGTAAATGTTTGTGTTTGGTTTACTGAAGAGTTGGGGAAGTCTCTGGAGCATGTTTTAGAAGTTTATCTAAAAGGACTTTTCTCCGCTTAAGCGATTCCCTCTCACCTGGACGTCTGTGGTAGTACAGTCCTTTGATGTCAGCTACAGCATTTTCCATAAATAGGGCAGCCCGGTCATGTGAAAAAAAAAAGTCGTGCATTCGAACACCTTATTTTGCTCTTTTCAAACTTTTCAAAACAGCCGCCAAACTACCATCTCCCAATAGTTTGCCTGTGAGGTGTTTACAGAACGTGTAAATTGTAGCTACAGAAAATAACCTGGGTTACAGTCTCCTCCTCTAAAGCTGCAGTCTAAACTGAGTCTCGACATGCACATCCACAAGTAAAGTCTCAGCCTACGGGAAACACTGATCTAGCACAAAATAAAACATTTACTCAGCTACATTAAAAATAGATTATCAGTTCCTTTAAACTGATGCTAAGAGATGGATGATATGCATGAGAGAGAGAGATTCACTCAAAACTGAAGTCTCACTGGTTGATAGATAACAGTAAATTTGTGGATCTGGTTGCAAAATGTAATGTAGCTTAAATAGTATGATATTTTACATAAGGAGTCCTGAATTTTTAATTTTTGAATTAACTGTGGTCATGACTGGGGCCTTAAACGGAAAGACTGCAATTTACCCCAGTGGCAGAAAAATGTCACGCTAGGCCAAATCCAAATCTTGAGCCTGACAATTCCATTTCTACCGACTTGTCTAGGTGCAACAGACTATTATTAGACCTATTATTAGAGGGGGGTGAAAAGGATAAAATCCCCCATAACGGTGTCTGTAATTTTATATGGACAAGATGTTATGGAAGAGATTACAAGACAGGAATGTGTGTTTTGGCTCATCCAGCAACTTAAATACCTGACAAATCAATTCACCTCATCATGCCACAAATCATGTAAAATCCAATACTGTAAATCAGTCTGGCTCACTGATTTACCACTTTGGCCTCATGGCTCAATAAAAGCAGGGATCAGCCATCTTGGTATAAGCAGTATGGCAAAATCTAATAGACAAGTAGACAAAGAAGACAAATTTTTATCGCCTCGAGGTGTTGACATATTGCCCAACTGTATGATGAACAGAACAACTGTCATAATTATTCAGACAGTGCCATTAAACAAACAGGCTGTGCACCACAGTAGGTGCCTCATACATAAATAACACACAAATATATAAACCATCCACAGCAAAGGCAGACAACCTCTATGCTACATAAACATAAACAGAAGCACAGTCTGATATAATATAAATGATTGTCATGATTGATGTTTTTTTTCCTCAAACATTAAATGAAGCCAAACACTTTGAAAAACCCCACACCACAGGCTGTTCTGCAACACTTATACTGTTTTGAAGAATGGAGTGACACTCCGTGTTATCATTTACAGTACTGTGTCAATGTTTTTTAGGCACTTCAGATGTTTCGATTCTTATCCGTCACACAGTACCATCAGGGAGGCGTCTGATGGGTCCCAGATTCATCCAGCAGCATGACAACAACAACTCCCCACACACACACACACACACACACACACACACACACACACACACAGTCATAATGAACTATCTTCAGAGACAAGAAGAACAAAGAGTGCTGCAGCAGATGGTCTGGCCCCCACAGAGCCCTGATCTCTACATCATGGAGTCAGTCTGGGATCACACGAAGAGACAGAAGACACTGGCGCAGAGAAACTGTGGCAAGTTATGAACTGGTGCTGATTTAAAGGCGAGGGGTGGTCACACCAAATATTGATTTTATTCTTTCCTGTGTAGTGAAGTTTGTATTGAGTTGTTGACATTAGTTTTGAAAGCATCATCACTTTACCTTTAGTGTTTACGTTTGCACAGCACTGTATATAAACATAGAGAGGAAAACATAGAGGAACACAAAATGAATGATCAACTTAAATGTGTTGACAAACTAACGAGCTCGATCAACTGAGTCACTTCCGACTACCATCTTTGTTTGGCTCAACATAAGTACGTCACGTTAAAAACTGTGTTCACTTTGCTGTCCGTGAAATTTAACACATATTTCCTGCTAAGAATATTTTTACAAATGTCTTCAAAACACTGTAAATGTTATCAGGCGACTAGTTGCAACAGGTAATGTCGCAAACATTAAAGCAAACGGTAAACTTACCGCTAGCTAGTCGGCCTGGTGGAGCCTCCTCCTCCTCCTCCTCCTCCTTGAACATCACCTGGGTTTGGGAAACTTCTGTCTCCAAATTGTGACTTTTGTTTATAGTTTTTAACAGATATTTACGCTTTACGCGTTTCACTCCTCTACACAATTTTAAGCACCTGCTGGAAACGCGGATTCATTTGGGGAGTGTTGGATTTATGTAAGTTGACGTTCCCGCCGGGCGGTGCCACCTGCACAGATCTAGGTAGTTTTTCCATACCACCCCTCCCTCCCTCCCTCCCTTCTTTCTTTCTTTTTCCACACTGAATTTGCAACCCATCAGTATACTGCATGCCCAACGGTTTATCTCCAATTTTAAGTCTTGCATTTATCTGACACTAACTTTTTTTATTATGCATAATGTAGCACTGAGTCATGTTTCCTAGTCTAAGTTTAGAAAAATAGCATCTTATTTCCTACATTTATATCTATTACTTCTCACTCTGACAGAATTTACATTTTTGAATAATCTCTACATTTGCTTTCATCCTCCCAAATCTGAAAAGTGGTTTTGCGTCTGATTAGACAAAGGTAACTAACCACAGCCCCAGTCAAAATTGTCTGTTGAAGGCCCAGTTTGTGCATGACGCCAGAGTGTTAACATGCATCCGGGTCACAGAGAAAAGCATTGGTTTCACTAAAGGAAAATTAACCAGCAATGTATGAAAAACCCACAGGTTCAATTAAAACACCTTCAGGGTCCTCAAAGACTCAAAAATTATTTTAAACTGTTTCACAAATTTCCTATCCGAGAGGCTGCCATCTTTGTTTTGATTTGGACACAGTGGCAAAGCTTGAGAAACAGCTTCAAAATATTATTTATCATTCAGCAAATTTAGCATTTTTTTCTTATCCAGGTGATTAAAAGAGTCATTAGGGATTCTGGAAACACCTTCAGAACAAAGTGTTTTTAAATGACCTGAGAAGTTTTTCAAACATCGCTGGTTAAACATCTTTTACAGAAACCAACCAACCTGTATTACTCAATTGAAAAATGAGAGGCCACAAACTGGGGTTACTGCTATTCTAATTAAATCAACAGGAAAAGTCCGCCTTCTTGACTTTTCTGGGTCTTTCAGTCACATCTCATGGTCTTCCTGAGTAGATGCTCAGTTGCTATGGCACATGGGGGCTTGCGTTGAATGTTGGTGGCGTCCTTGATCTTTCAGCAGCCCCTCCTGGTCGATGACTTAATGATGTAATTCTCTGACCAGTTTTGGTCTGTTGTTCTGCTGAAAGCTCCAAAAGAGCAAGTGTTTTTTCGTTGTTGTTGTTTTTTGTCAAACTAATGTCATCAATATTTTATTAATTATATGCTCATTACAGGAGACTAGCTTTAATGAAAAAAATAGTACTGAAACCTTTCATTGGATATGTAACAAGAGCTTGTGAGAATATGTATATGTTAATCCTGCCTGTATGAACTGCAGCTTTCTCTATCCTTCCCAAAAAAAGAAACTGGAATGAAATTCAGAAATGGGTATGATAGAGACAGCCTATTTGGCAGGGAACGCGACTGAGCTTTTCCCTGTCGACAGTATTATATGACCCTTTCACCTTGCATCTAACAATGTCAGAGTGACCTGCACCCCACCGCTTGATGAGGTAACATCCTACTGAAGCTGTTAATCCATTACAGTCATGGAGACATGCCTGAGAGCGGACAGAAATAGAAATGCAAATGGTGAGAGTTTCATAACTCCCCATATAGAAATCATTATCCTGATCTGTTTACCTTTCTGTGCCACATCCTTTCATGCAGTGGAGTGGAGAAAACATATCCTGGGCTTCTTTATTTCATTTCATGTTTGTCATCAATTCAGTGTGTTGAATTAGTTTCCTGTTTCAAAGCTGAAAATTGATTCATACAAAACATACAAGCATTTTCCATTGTAAGAAGGCCACATCATTCACTGAGCGATCAAATATATAAAGGTTTTCTGTCTCTTTTTTTCTTTTTTAATCCAGTATCATGCCATGGGTTGGTTAGAGGGTTTGGAGTTGCAGACTCTAAACACATGCTGCATATGAGATCCACTCAGAGGTGATTTACTGCCCTCACAGAACAGGCAAATGTCTGTATATTAAACTCAGTACAATCTGATCCCCAGATGTGACTTTCTCCTTTACTGTACTTTGCAGCACAGAGGTTTTATTCGGCATCCCTTAGCAGTTTACAATCATGCTAGTGGGTTTTTGCAATTTGTTGGGCTAATTTGTGCATTTATAGTTTAAAGCGTTTGTAGCTTTGCTTTGATTAGATCTAGTGGACTTGTGGCAAGAGAATGGAGAGGCAGGCGGACTAACCTTTAATAGCCCCCTGTGTGTTTCTTGTGATGGTGGCATCTTGTAAAAATGGTAACAGATAGGTGGGGTTAGAGGGCAGACTGCACGTTGCCCATGTGGTTCCTGTCACATCTATTGAACGTGTTGTCATTAAGTGTCTCATCTAATTACGGTTAGCCAAAGTGGATGTGGCAGATCCGGGAGGTTCGTCCTCAGGGCTCCACGCTGTTGATATGATGCCGTGGTGATAAATGCAAAGGGAGTTATGCACTCCAACCATGTAATATATTATTGTTTTCAGCGGAGGTTAAGGAAAGGATCAAAGCAGTTTGACTGACTCTTTTGAATAGCGGCTGATGGAATGCAGCACGGGATGAAGCAGGGATTGCTTCTGAAAGAAAAACAGCCAGAGACCTTGCCTATCATTGCTATTCATTTTAATTTCATCTTCCTTGAATGCAAAATCTCCACATAAAGGTTTCTTTTTTGCTTAAATGAAAAAGAAACTAAAACAACTACTGAGATTTTCAAGCTAGGAATAATAAAGACACAGAGGTGAAGACTGTGAGCTGCATGTTTAATGTCCTGTATGTATTTTACCACACCGTGTATCTCTTCCTGTTGTGTAACTGTATTTTCAGCCAGAGTGCTCTCCTGCAGTTTTGTATCCATTCGTATGTGGATGTGTATGCGTGTGTTTGTGTTGTGCCTGTCTTTCAGTCGAGTTTTCTTTTCTGAGGGGGGAAAAAAGTGACAGCTCAGTAGCTAGGGAGCTGTGATGAAGAACGATAACACATAGAGATGTCTGCTGGTTGACATCATCTTCTCTACGACATTATAACATGAAGTCCCTCTGGAGGAGTGCTGTTCATCAGTCCGGGGCTTTAAAGGGAACAGGTGGACATGGGAATATGTGGAGGAGATGGATGTGAATAGATGGGAAATGGTTGAGGGACGGAAGGAGAATGATGTTTACATAGCAAAGAGAAGAAAGTATGTTTCAGTGAGCCTTTTAGCAAAGTTTTTAGCTGTAGTGATGCACTTTGCATCCAGGATTTTAGCACAAACAGGCATCTAATTCTACCTAAATCTTCTTTTTCAACTGTTTGTTGTGATCCAAATGCTTTTTCTGGCCCATGAAAGTGGATTATCTTTGCTACGTGACTTTCCTCCTCCTGTATTGTGCCTGTGCAGTTGTGCATTGAGCCACCAGGGAATCAATGGCTCATCTCCTGAAAGCTCTTAGTGGTCTTAAGCGTGAGTAGTTATAACCGAGTGTTAACCCCTTAAGTGCTGTCATCCAGGCAAGATCCTCGATAGCCTTAAATCGAACACAAAACAAAACAGCACATTTTCTGCTGCATATTGTCTCATCTTAAACACAAAATATACGGAGACGTACTTTATAAAAGGCTTTGTCTTAATTCTTTAAAACCTCCAAATGACATTAAAGACAGGAACTGTGCAACATTTACCACTGAATAGTCACATCCCTGCAGTCTGAGATTGAATAGATGTAGCTTCAATTAATTTCATCGGTTTCATTGCACTAACATAAACCTCATCTGATAAATAGATTCAGTTAAAAGAATATTTAATAGACTGGAAAAAAATATCTTCTTCAGCTGGATCTCAAATAGTATAAAATGTAATAAAACAGTTTTGTTGTAGCCTTATTAGGTTTCAGGGAAGAGGTTGATATTGTCACAGAGAAAAACACAGACCTTTCTTAGCTAAAAGCAGGTGTGGTAATAGGAAATGGGACTCTGGGACATAATCACTTCATCAAAGTGCTTGTATGCTTTGTTAATATTCACACTTTGGTGACATAAAATAGCATTACCTGAAAATGGTGATGTTTTGTTTGGATGGAGAGGGAGAAGGTCATCTATAAAAAGCAGGGCCTGTCTAACTGAACACAGCTTGTGTCTCAGGCCACACTTCTGCAGCAAAATGTGTTTTCACCCGGAGGAAATGTGTATTTTTCTTGTTTGTCTTTGTGTACGTTGTGTTTTCTGGGAAGGGGTTGGCAGTTTCTTCACCCTTTAAACAGTAGTGTGAATTGTATCTGGTCTCAGCTGAATAGTGGCAGTTACAGACGGGGATTTTTTTTTGTCAATGTTTTTGTGCAGCTTGAATCCAACAGCTACAATAGACTTTGGCATTCTTCTTCCCCCTATTTTCTTTTCTTTTTTGTTGGGTGAAAAAAAAAAAGTTAGTAATGAGTTAGAAGCAGATGTTGTCATTATTTTTGACTAACAGTGTAACTCCACATTGCTTGAATATTCCAGTTACACATTTTCCCATGGGAAAGTGTGTCCAAACTCTTGACTGGAGGTGTATATTGACAGGACCATTGTAGCCATGGCTTTAAGGTTGCCAATGTCGTCCTGTCTGTCGATCAGTCTGTGGGTCCGCCACTTTGTTTCAGTCTTAAATATCTCAACAACTATTGGATGAATTGCCATGAAATCTGGAAGAGACATCATGGTCCCCAGAGGCAGAATCCTTCTGACTTGGTGATCCTCTGACCTTTCCTCTAGTTCCACCTCGAGGTTGACATTTATAAATATTTTGGTTTATTACTAAAGAATTGCAAAAATGAAGGCAATCCCATCAGCCTCAGCTGTACTAAGAATGTGCACATTGGAAACATTATCCTTGCTAAGCATTGTTTGCATTGTCATTCTGAGCATGTTAGCATTTTTACATTAGCACATAACATAAACACAATTATCTGATCCCTCACATTTATCTATGAAAGAGTGACAAATATATACTGTATGTTGGGATTTTTTTTTTTAGGATGAAGTATTGTGTGTAATTTTCAAAATTTTTTTCCCCCTATAAACAAAATCTGATGCCAGTTGTGTTACTGACACTTTTCAATGCTGAGTGCCAACGACACACTTCAGTCATTACCAGTTAACTACTGAGGCTTCATACCCTGCCCCCTAAATAATAAGTACATTTTGAACAACACAGTAAATGAATCATTCTAAACAATAACTAAACATAAAATTACAAATACAACACATATATCCAACTTGAATTAAGAAAAATAAAGTTCAGCTATGAATAAAAATGCAGCCTAAGTTGCATATCTGCAACGTTTACACTGATACAGAAATATCTGTGACAGGCCAAATTAATCCTTATTAATATCAGCCCTCCAATGTATTAGTCAGGCTCTATAAGTTTCAGTACAACAAATCATGTTGCTTGCTAAACGTCCATCCTTGAGAATGACAAAAGAAGATTTAGCTAGTCAGTAGACTGAATCCTGATTGGTCCAAAGCTCAGGGAGAGGGAGGTGTGGTATAAGTGAGAGGGGAGAATGAGGACAGGGAATAAAAGAGAAAAAGGGAAGATTCAGCTCCAATGGCATCCGAATTTCTTTTTTCCATTAATCTAAATGAGTTTCTGATTATTATTTTTTTTCCAGTACAGCTGCGTATTTGTTTAAATGTAGTCACTGCTTGTTTTGTTATCTGACTAGACCTCTGTTTTGGAGAGAGTCTGGGTGTCAGCGCTCCCTGTCACAGTGACAGTGAGGGATGAGAGTCCTGCTTATCAGGCTGTAAAACTGGTTGTGTGATCAAATCAAAGGGCACGCAGGATGACACAGACAATGATAGAGGCAACACATCACTGTCATCCTCATTATCTCCCTTCTCCATTGACCTCATCACCTCAGTAACACTGCTCACCCAGCACAATTAGTCTATTAAAGTGCAAGTAATTTTTCTCACTGTGGAGCTGAAACATACCTGCAGATGCAGCTAATTGACATGCAGTACATACAGTGTCTTGAGAAAGTATTCGTGCATTCATCCATCTATCAATCTATTCTCACAGTAACCGATAATGACCAAGTTAAAACTTGTTTTTAGAAGTTTTTTTTGCAAATTCAGAGTCTGACCCTTAATTCACTACGTTAGCTAAAAGTCTTCTTGGGAAGTGTCTGTGAACTGTCACCTTCAGGCCTCTCCACAGACGCTGGGGTTTAGGTCTGGGTTTAGACTTGCTCCAAAGCCACTCCAGCCTTTTCTTGGCTGTATTCTTTAAGTCATTGTCGTGCTGAAAGGTGGACAGTCACCCCGGTCTCGGGTCGCATATGGACTCTGGTGCAGGTTTTCTTTACTGATAGGCAACCTGCAAGCAGGCTGTCGTATGCCTTTTACTCAACATGGCTTCCCTCTTGTCGCCCTACCATCCAGGCCTGGTTGACGGAGTGCTGCAGAGGTCTTCAGAAGTTCTGTCAAAGCGACCAGTGGGTTCTTGGTCACCTCACGGACCAAGGCCCTTCTTGTCCAGTTGCACAGTTTGACTGAACGGCCAGCTCTAGGAAGAGTCTTTCTTCCATTTCACATTTATTGAGGCCACAGTGCTCCTGGGTCCATGCAACGCTATAGAAATGATGTTATACCTTTGCTCTGATCTGTGCCTCACCACAATTTTATCTTAGAGGTCTTCAGAGGGTTCCTTGTCCAATCAATTCAGCTGGCCACTGGTGGACTTCGGTCAAGTTCTAGAAAATTTTTTGGGGAGATGAAAAGAAAACAGGATGTACCGGATGTATTTATCCATTTGAAATTAAGTCTACATAGCAATACACAGGAGTCTGAATACTTTCCGAAGCCACTGTATATGTAACATACGTGACTACAGGCAAAGACTCAGATGTTGACACACAAACTGTATGTGTTTTATCCCAAAGAACACACATGCACACTAAACTCCCCCACACACTCAGTTACACCTCCTTAAAAAGAAAGCCTTCAGGGTTGGGGCCTGACAGCTCCATCATCCCCTGACACTGCACAGTGATGGGGGAGATAAAAAAAAAACCTAAAAAAAAAACCCATGTGTCTTCCTCACAGTCCCCCAGAGCAAAGACATTCCTCAGTAACTGATATGGAGTATGGCAGGACACTGTTCCCCCCTGCTAAGATCATTTAACATCAGTGAGCTGGTATCAGATGTGGACGTCCTCAAGGGAGCAGAGGAAGTGTGCTGTGGGTGAAAACATGACTGAGAGAGAAAGGAGTCCCATATGGGATGTGAGTCGACTACCTTGACAAACAGATACTGGTCACAATCTCTTGTGGATCAAATTTGACCTTTTTATTGTTTCTTTTTGTTTTTTGTTTTTTTTTTGCCTGACAGGCTATCACCTTTGCGTCTATTTTATTTTTCAATCCCTAACTCTTCCCTTCTTTTCATAACTTGTGAATCACCTCCTTTTGACACATATTGAAATCCTTTAACATCATGTTATCTCACTCACACAGAAATGTGACAAAATTCCCTTGGATACAGGGTCACATAATGTATTCAAAGATGCAATTGATCAGGCTCCAGCCACAGTAATGTAAAAGAAGCTGTCAAGCCAATTGATATGATTGTGCTATTGTTGGTGCACAATGGCCACTAACGAATACATGATTGTGAATAACAGTGTTAATGGAAAAAGGCCCCGGCTGCCTGTTTCAATGCAGAGTGGCTCTGTGATCTAAAGAATTTTTTTTTTTTTAGATTTTCCTATGCCTAATATTTTTTCTGTTCATGAATAAAATTCAGAAATATTGGGCAGTCTTTCTAACAGCTTTTCTTCCCAAAAGTTGTTTGATTATATGTCAAAGATTTGAGAAACATTACTCCATTAATATTAAGCAGTTTAGTTTGATGAGCAATAGCTTCACATCCCGGCTGATATTTTCAAGTCTCCATTGTAAATGTCAAACACAGACTTATGTGGTTTTTCATGCCATCTATCATTTTCCTTTGTATACAGCTGCTTTTACAAGGTCCAGCACTGTGTGAGGATGAGAAGAGAACCCTTCCCTGCTTTATAAACATTTTCCGTCTCATTCTCATTGAAGTCTAGGTGCGTCTCAGTTATATTTCTAAAATGAAGGGAAACAGCTGTGAGGCATTTTGACTATAGAGTCCTCTGACATTTCGTTGGAGTCTAGCAGCTGTACAAATCATTGTCATATTTTACTGACTTTGTGGACTAGAGGCAGTTGAGACAGGTGTCAATGTGACATTCATCTTATATGACAAGTTAACTCGAGACAGTTGTTTGTCTGAAGAGAGCAGCTCCAGCCCTGTGATGAGCTTTTTCAGAATCATTATTTGGTGTTAACTGTAATTGGTGAAGCGTCCATTGGTCAGTCTGCTGTGGTGGAAAGTGCAGTACATGTACTCAAATGCTATACGTAAGTCCAGTTTTGAAGTACTCCTTACTTCACTTGCTCAGCTTCATGTACTTTTACTCCACTTGGTTTATTTGACACCTTTAGTTACTGAGCAGATTAAGATTTTACATTAGACCCATCCCACCAGGGGTTTCCCAAACCTTTCGGGTAGTGACATCTTACATAGGAGCGTTCACACGGGTGTAGTTTTGTGTCCTTTGTCACATTTCATCTGTTAATGAGTTGTTAGCAGTTATTGATATATCTGTCGGGCCCCCAAAAAGTGAAAACGAAACATGAACATAAATTTGTTATTTTAAGACTTCTTCTACCACATTGTGTCACTGTAGTGATTGCTACTCTGTATCCTACATGTCTTGTTGGAGAATGAAGAAAGTCATCTCATTCTCACTGTTTATTCCTGCCCCTTCTTTCCTGTATTCACTCGTACTGAATAGCTGTACCAAAATGAATTAATTTTGCCCTCCATCATAGTGATTTTTGTGGAGATAATGGTAATTTGAGGAAGAAAAAATAGCATGTTAGGAATCAGTGCAGCTCAGGATATTCTATTATTTGCATCTGATGGCAAAGTCTATTTTCAGCCTGCAACAAAAATCTGTGGAGGGGAAATGGCTTTAACAGCACTGCAGCGTTCCTTTGAGTCATACAGAATAGCCTTCTCCTCACATGCTGCTCCTTTTCCTGTTGTTCTGCTCTCACACAATCAGCTATTGATCTCTTTTACCTCACTGTCCCTCCATTTACCTTGTCTGTATTTCCTCACCTTCACGCCCTTTGGCCCAAATCATTTCTCCTGCGGTGCCAGAGATGACAGAAATCCATTTGGGTATGTGACACTGGCAATAGACCACCACAGTTTTGGGTCTACAGTCGTTAAAACAATTTTTGGTGACAGTTATTGAGTTACCTTTATTGCATTATGTGCCCAGACACTTCACAGATGTCCCACACCTTATCAGATTTTCTCTAAATCTGATACCAAATTAAATCTTGTCTCGACCATAAGTGCTGTTCAAAATTGATTTCCAGTGCGATGCTTGAAAATAAACCATTTATCCAGCAAATAGGGTGTCGATCCAGATTAATAACAATGTTTCTAGATTTTGATTTATTTTATTTTAAGTGGCAATCTTGAAGATTTTCATGTCTTTTAAGTCACTATTTGCAATTACCATGTATGAGCAGAAGTGTCACCAAAGATAACAAAACTGAGATCTTCAAGATTGCAAATTTAACATCGATGACTATTTTTCAGTTCCTTATAATGGCTTGGACGGTGTCTCCAAGTTTTCACCCTGACATAAATACATACATACAATACATACAATACATTCCTAGTATTTATTATTGTAACCATGACAACCAAGGTCCAGTACGTGCTACTGCTGTAGGGGTGCTATTTCAGGAGACAATCCTACGGGTCGTATCAGAGTTAATAAAAACGGCCTACTGTATATGGTTGTTCAGGTTGGAGGGCTGGTCTAGTACAACACCCAAATCTCCAACTGAACTGGTGGCTGTATTCTTGCATTGTGGGTAATGTAGGCATCAGGTTTGATTTTTTTTTTCGTAATAAGAAAAGACAGTATCTCTGGTTCTGCTGCAATGATTTTGATACTGTCCAGTGAGAATCTTATGTTATGTTATAGGAGTGCTATGCTAAATTGGTGGAGTGCTCTTTGAACTCTTGCATTTAGGAGGGGAGTTTGACCTTAAATGTACAGTACAATTACAAAGAAACGGGACATTGATATTTTTCTCATTGTTGTGGCCCTGTACTCCACATGGTGCTGAATTCCAGTTTTAAAAGTTTTAAAAGTTTGTTACATTCCTACTGGGGGAACAGCTGTAACACATTGGTAGTCCCCCGATTAAGGACAATGCACCAGGACAATAGTCCTCAAGAGACAAGGCAACCAAGGAGTTTTTTTATAGCCAATTACCAGAAAGTTTGTGAAAGCCAAGTCAGTCATCTGACCTCAGTCCAACCTGCTTATGACCAGACTGGAGGCAAAACAACCAGGACACAAGTTAGAGGAAGAGATAGTTGCAGTTGACTTGGCTGAGCATCACGAAGGAGGAAAAACAAACATCTGCTCAAGTGCATGGCTCATAGATTTCAGAAAGTCCAAAGGATTTGCAGCCAAATTCTTAAAAATTATGATTTATTTACATTTATGTTAACATGTCTTATTACTTTCCTTCTCCTACAACATGAAGACAACAGTATCTATAAAAGGATATGATATTTCTGATATGGATGTTAACACCTTCAAGTTAGAAGCTGAAATTCAGGTCAACTCCAACATCCTGGAAAACAGAGACAACACATCAGAAAATGTGTTAATATACTAGTACCCTGAATGAGTGTGCTGTGTTGAGCTATCACTGCAGTCATGAGTGTGTTCAGATCATTTTTTGAGGGAGATAACGTGAATGGGATCAAAATAACAACTTGGTTAAAGTGAGGAAACAGTTTAGTTAAAGGTGTTTGTAAACAAACAAAAGTTATATTTATATTCAGTGTTAATCACAAAATGCATCGTGTTGATCCTTGAGTCTAATAAACATGTTATGCATTTCCTTCCTCATAAAACATGTGTAAAACCGATCTTCTCTTTTTGACGTTTTGAAACCTGCATTGTTTACCTCCATGTATACTTGATGGCAGTCTTCTTCTTCCCTGCCTTTGTTGGTTCATTGCTGCATTTCTTGGCATGTTACCACCAACAACTGTCAAACAGCGGAGCAGCATGAAAACATTGGCAGGGCTGTCACTCACATGCTTGTACACGAGATAAACTCTACATGGCTCACATGGGTCCTTTAAATGCAAACATGGTTCATATTAGGGATTTGAAGAAAGAGTTGCCATTTTTCTCAGCCAGCTTCTTACTATGAATGACATCCTACATAAATACATAGTTTTCATGCCAAAGTTTGGTTATTTAACTAAAGAAATTTCTGTATTTGTATTTTTATTTTATTGTTTTGTCTGTGCTCTCCTCTCTCTGGTTTGAAGTGGGTATCGTGACGCTACTTATTTTCCTGCACCAATCAGGATTCATTAAGCTTTGAATGTGAATCTGATGACACTTGGAGGGTAATTTGCCTATGATCTCTGGCCACTGTCATATCTGCTCAAACCACTGCCTTAATGAAGCAGCAGTAGACATAATACCTACTTTTTCCTACCTTTAAATTTGACTGCTACCTATTTAGTCATGACTATTTAACGTTACATAAAAATACTTTAAGCTTTCTGATTATGCTTTCTCACCATCATGCTCCCTGGGAAGTGGTGACTTCTCTTTGACTTTTTATCACTGAAGCTGTTTTTCTTCACACCACAGTCGCTCCATTGTTTTTACTGATGTCCATCCAAACCCTGATCCAACTGCCAGTCACCAAATACTGCCCATGTAGAAAATGAAAAGCAATTTAAGTTTTGGAACCTCGGTCGCCCAAAATAACGCTTCCCACTTCACTACACAGAAGGGCACTTGCCACGGCAGGCAGTACGCTCCGTTCATCAGTGCGTAGTTACAGATTGCACTGTGCAGTAGTAGAGCAGTGACTGTGCTTTATTTTAGTAATTTACCTTCATTTTCCCAGGAAAGTTAGCGGGGTCAGACCTTATTCTACTCAAATGTGGCTGCAGCCTTGATAGAATGAATCATACACCACAGTGAGTCACACCACACAAGTGATGCAGTGATGAACACCGTACATTTATAGCCATATATTATCCGTATGCTGTATGATTTGTAAGTGATTATTTGATAGATGTTACATGAAATCGTAGAGGGTACAATTGTCTTCAAGGAGAAAATGTTTGCTGACATTCAACCATCACATGATCCACCCATCCAGAGCAAAGTATGTCAAGTCCTCCCAGACAATTTCTCCATTTCATTTTCATACCCTCAAAACAGGAGTGCATAAATACTCCTGTTATTCTAATCGGAGGCTGTGTGCCGCCGTACCATTGGCTGATAGCTGATGACTCACTTCAACAGGCTGGTGTGGGGCTGGCAAGAAGAGGGTGGGTGAGTGGGTAGGTGGTGGTGAAAAAGGGGGAGCAGGAGGTGGGAGTAAAGCTTTCTCCCACCGCCTGTACACTTGCGTGCATTGTTGTCAGAGCATGCTTCTTCTTACACACAAACACAAAACATAAATGCTTGCAAAGGGAGTGAACTTAATGTAGAAACACTTCCTCACTGTTTTTCTGTTCATCTCTACAGCCACGGTTGCCTGTAGCCAGACTTGAGGAGAGACACAGAGCCTAGAGGAGAGGGAGAGAGAGAGAGCGAGGAAGAGAGGAGGAGAGAGAGGGAGGGAGGGAGGGAAGGAGAGAGAGAGAGAGACTTGTGCTGATCCAGAGTCTGCAGCCCCCAGCCTTCCCTCTGTTTCTGCTACAGTACGTGTGAAAGGCAAGAGAGGGAGAGGCAGCGGAGGCAGAGCTGGTGTTTGTCTCTGAGACTCGGAGGGGAGAGAGGAGAGCGCTGCGAGCTGTGCAGTGCAGTGCAGAGCAGAGCCAGTCCGTCCTCTGGTATGTGTCCACGGTGAGCGACTCAGTCCGGTCCTTGCGCACCCTCCGCTGCTGTCTGAGCAGCCTCGCACACCAGGACTCTGACACCAGCCACACAAACAGGTGAGTGTCAGCAGCCTCATGATGACATAGTCTCTTTGACTTGACAATCCAGTATGAGTATCACTTTATTGTGTTTTTTACTGCTGTCATTAAAAACAAGCTTCTATTATTTACATCGATGACATCAACGTGGATTGCTGAAAGTTTTCCCTGAGAAATGAGATGCATCCATCATCAGTGTGTGTGTGTGTGTGTGTGTGTGTGTGTGTGTGTGTGTGTGTTGGGTTGTGACGGGTGGGGGTGTTTTTACATGTATGTTTGCACGCATGTTGGCTTGTGTGAAGGCTTGTTTACCTCATGACTGACAAGTGAAAAAGACCACTGGGACTTGGGGAAAACGTTGCCTCTGATAGGAGTGAATCCGTCTGATTTCATCCCCCAACATTTCCCCCATGTGTAATTCCATGTGTCCCTGGAAGAGAAAGTGGGTGGAGTGGGAACTGTTTCAGCTCTGCTACTGTTATTGCAGTCTTGTTTAGAAACAGAAAAAAAAAACAACAACAACATGAAGGAGACTGAGCTATATCAGACGGCGTGCTTTAGGTTGATTCGAGTGTTTGATGGAACGCAAATTGTGCATTTATTTCGGGTCTTAGTGTGTGTGGACACAGCAGTTCATCGACAATTGTCAGGAAAATCTGCAGGTGTTTACATTTTAGTCTTACGCTGTTTTTCTTGAGCTTACTGTGAGCCTTTTGTCTCAACTGCGCAAGAGAACTACTGCATCCATCCCTATTTGTCATAGCATTGACAGGATGCGATCACAGTGGCATAAGATTGCAACAATATCCTCAGTTCAAAGTCTAATCTGTTACATAATAAGGTTTTGAACATCGAATCAAAGATCCATCTAATGAGCACGATGATGTGTGGCTCTTTTTTCTGTAATCTTATATGCAAAGGACAATGTTTTGTTAATGTGGTATTAAGTTGTAATATCGAATGGTACATTTTGTTGCCTATATGCTGTTTTTGACAGAATGTGTGAAAGTGATGTCTCAGTTTTAATTCATCATCATTTCATTAGATTTTTTTTTTAAACTAATTGCTTTGGCCAACAAATGATTTGTATTGTGATACGAAGCTGTAATGCTCTAATTTATCATCTAAACCAAACATATCACAATTCAGCACCTTCTCCTCCATGTTAGTATTTAACACTTGTCGCTTGTACTGTTGCATCCTGGGATGTAATTTGTGCGTAATGGCAGCTCATGAGTGTGTACCGCAGGGAATCAGCAAGTCGGTCTAGAATGATTTCTTCTAGCCTAGTGCACAACTTGTTGAATCAAGTTGAGTTCTTTTGAACTTTGCTTGTGAAGTAAATCTTAATCTGCCATGACTCACTTCAAGCCTGTATGATGTACGCACTGAGGACAGAAAAAAATACGAGCCTTTGAATAGGACCATGTGGCTGAATGTGATTTCACAGGGCGACATTGTCAGCGTTTAGTTTGGTTTAAACCCCTGAGCCATGACCGTGATCTGGGCTGCCACTGAGAGTGAAAAATACCCTCAAGTGTTTGTCTCTCTCGCAGTGGATGCTGCTGTTGTTTGCCTCCGACTGTCAATCTGTCACTCACTGTGATGCTGAGGAATCAGCCCCAGCTCCCGATTGACCCTGCCTCATCCCTTTATCACCCATCCTTCAATATCTGTCCCCCCATCCATCCATCCATCCATCCATCCATCCATCCATCCATGCATCCCTCCCTTCATGTTTCTCCCACCGGGTTTCAAATGTTTGTCTCTTCACTTTCACCGAGCATCTCCCTCCACCCCCCTCCGCTCCGGTCGCCACAGAAACGGCTGATTCAGGAAGGGTGGGCGGGTGTCTCAGAGCTCTTGCTGCTCTGCCCCATGCGGTGCTTTCACAGTACATTTATGCTTCTGTGCTGCTTTTATGGCCCCGATATGCTGACAGTTCAGGTGGCTCAGTCAGATGTTATACAATCGTATCAACCACACAAAGGCTGTTTGTTCAGTTCCCTCAAAGGACATGTTCGGTATTTAGAGTTGCATTGCCATTCATGTTCAGTTTTTCTTCTAACAATAGCATAATCACAGGGAGGCTCTTCATCAGACCGCTGACCAATCACTTGTGGTGGGAGATTTATTTATTTTTTCATATAAAAGGTTCACTGAATTTGTGAAGAGATTATTTATGATTCTGACATAAATGTCTGCCTCTTGACTCTCTCTAATTAAATGTTGGGTCGATCCTGGGAGATTACAGCCCTATTTTTGCTTAAACGTATATGAAATCCGGGTTGAAGTCATACTGTGTGTGTTTAGAGACTACGCCGAGGTGATTAATAATGTAATATACCATGACCAAGTTGTTTAATAATAGATATCCTATGACCTTTCTCTTACATAAGGTTGATGAAACAGATAGGAGTGATGGGGTACAGGACTGAAATGAACAGATGGAACTGAAAAGAAAATTCTTGGATAAATTACCCCCTTCCCACCCATGTATTACAGTAGCCCTCCCACTCAAAAAATAGTGAGCGCCAGATAAAAGATTTGTTTCTGTAATTACAGATGAATTTGTCAGAGGTGGCTTTTTGTTTTTTCATGCTGTGGTTATATCCATTTTGTTGCATTTTTAGGATAGCTCTGGTTGCCATGGTGATAGTTTGTACAGTAGCTTAAAACACTGCCTTTTAGAAAAGCTTAGAAAGGACAGGAAATGAAACCTGTATTGCACCGCAGTCAATTCCAAGCAGGACCCCAGGAGCTCGTCCTGCTGCGCCTGATTAAATTAAAATGGGAATTTGTATTCACTGAGGAGGTAATGGTGAGGACCAGCTCTGTCTAAATTGTTGTGTTCCCTGAAAATCAAGCTTTAGATCTTTTGTGTTTTTGTGTACAAACACATTATTGATCACAGTCACAGTCTTTCTATCGCACACGGTCTCTGACAAATTAGCTGCTGAGGAAAGTCACTCGCCGTTACTGTTATTTTACTCTTTACTGCTGTGTATACAGCGACAAGAACCGTACCCTGTCGCTCTTGTTAATATGAATATTAACAACTTGCTCATAACACTCATCTTATTTGATTAAAATGTCTCAGATCATATGTTTTCTTTCTAGTTTTTGAAAACAAAACAAAAAAAAAAGAAAAAAAAAGAAGATATAAATATATCCAGGCTGCAGTGGTTTTTCCACCCTGCAGTGTTCAGCCATTACAGTCAGTGGTGACGCAGCCCGAGACTCACACAGCACACTGCAGACCCGTCACGAGACACAGCCAGAACAAAGAGCACAAACTGTCATCTAAGAGAAAAGCTCAACATGGATGATAACACTGAAGCAGCCTTTTCACAGTACAACAAAGGACTGTAGGTTTGGAGTGTGACATTCAGTATGACGCCATGTGCTGAGACCTGACTGCTCGCCCTGCTACTTTTAAAGACTTGTCCCAGGTACCCGGAGCACCACCGTGCCACCGGACACTTCAGGTGCAACACTTTTACATTAACTTAGGGTCAGTGAATGTGTGTCCCTTTTTCTAATCACTCTTCCATGTAAACATGTGAGGTGTATGTGTGTGGGGGAGTTCACAGATGACGACAACCATAACATCAGGCAGTGTGACGAAGTCTGTGTGACTGCAGCCTTACTTGATGGTTTAAGAAAGCCATAACTAAACCTTAAAAAGTAAGTTTATAAAAGAGTCATCAAAAACACATGGCTTCAAATTTAAATGTGTCTATGTCTGTTTGACGGACAGTTAAAGACATGTCAATGAAAATACAGACTAAAAGTTTTGTAAATACATTTATGTTGACCCCAGCAAAATTAGCGCTTGCTGCTATGGTAGTTAATGTGAAACTGAATAACATTTTTATTGCACAGATCAAATGTGTTGTTCAAATGAATTAATAAACAGGTTTGAGTTAAAATGGAGAGATGGGTTGACCTGTAGCTAGACTACATTAATATGGGAACCTACTACCACACGTGCAAGTGACACTGCAATGATTCCCTGCAAAGAAAGTTTACTACACAAATCCACTAAATTAGCATTAGAAGGGACAAAAATAGGGCCCTGTATATATGCAGCTTCAATAGGGCCCCTTCCCCTTTCAGCACAGTCTAAAACCTTTGCATATTTCAGCCGTATTTTAACAACAGACTGTAACTGAAGTCTCAAGCTTTCACTTTGAGATTTAAGAACATTAAATTATTTGTGCCACTGTTTTAGGTCCTCATTGTGCCCTGAGTGAAAGACAAAGGTAGGCTGAGGAAGGATTGCTCTTTTATTGTATTTCAGGATAAAAACAGCCAAATATTATAAGACTTAGTGCTAGTCCAGACTGCTGTACCATAGACATAGCATAATAAAACATGAAGAACTTAAAGGTAGCAGATATATACAGTATATATACAGTATATATATATATATATATAAGTGATTGACTTGTCTTGATACAAGGAGTGTCCATAACTCATTCTAAACTTTTCTGATGCTGCTGCTAAATGTTTATTTGCATCAGTAATGTTTGTGAATACAACATCAAAATTGATCAAAACATTTTAGTAAACCATTTTAAGCATCTTAAAACTGTATGGTGTTACATAATGCTCTCACACGGGGAGGCTTTTAATATTGTTCTTAATAAAAGGAATAGTCTGTCAAATCTATTCAGACAACCAACAAGTCATACTGTAGTTTACTTACAACGCTAATAACGTAAAAATTGCAAAATTGCCCCAAAATGTCCACAATGTCCCTCACTACTCCTGCTCCAGGAATAAAGAGAAGAGAATAAAAAGGGAAGTTTAAAAAAGCGGTTTGTCGTCAGAGGATGTGAAACAGCCCGATAAACTAATTAAAACTACAACATAGATAGAAGCAGTAAACAACATTTGTGAACCACAACGGACAAAATAAAACTGTGTGAAGAAAGATCTACTGTAAGAAGTCAAAACAGCAGCAAGTATCCTGTAATAACACAGACCGCTGGTTAGTATCAACCTGATTTACCATATTAATAAAGAGGCGCCTTCATGGATATCATGGGATCATCATGGTCTGATGATATTTTATGACTGTCAACAAATCCCATGAAAAGACCAACACCAACAACGAACTGATCCTACTAACAAATATTATATGTTTAGTCAAACCCTTATATAGCATTTACCTCTGTTTAGACCTCCATTGTAATCACAAACGTATTTAAAACCCCTAATTTTTTCACCATTGCACCGGGTTACATGTTCAGTCATTACTATTAACACACACACCATTGTGTTTATTTTGAGTATCAACAGCCTTTATTATTTAAAATCCATGATTTAAAAACCATCAGAACGGTGAGAGAACTGCATCAGACTAGAATAATGTAGGATAAAGATGTTTAAACATTGATTCAATAAAACCTGTGTCGTATACATGCCTAAAAAAAAATAAAAGCTGTGGTCTAAATGCCTACACCTAGAAAAGAAACACACTTGTTGTTTCAGGGCTGACAATAACCAGCATAATTCACATGTGTGTGGAGTAGTATTAGATGGGTTTGCTGTTGCTGATGTGATGTGAGGGAGCAACAAATCCAGACTTGGTTGTGCTCATAAAAATGATTTAAAAACATTAGCTGCAGAACTCACTGCTCATGTAGGGATATTCTTCTCCTTTGCTTTGATGACCAGATGAATGATTATTGAGTGTTTCTCGTTTTATTGACTTTACTCTTACTCCACTCAGAAACCCACCAGGATTGATTTTTCCAATAAGATGGTCCCGTCTTTTAACTGAACTATTCTGGTGAAGGATTGGGTAATGATGGTGTAGCAGGATATCTTCAAAATGCTGCCACAAGGAATTAATGCAGATAAATGATTTGATCATCTTGGCGAGTGAAAAGAGAGCCTGTATGTTTGCTACCCAAATGCTAAAAGGAACATGCTCAGTTCAAAATATGCTGAGACAAAATCCAGTGACTCATGGTCAATATAATGTTTGAGGTGCAAACGGCTTGGTTTGATTTCCATGTGGAGCGAAAGGTGAATATTTAGCCTCCAACTGGTCGTTACCACAATCAAGCTCCTCTTGAAGTGGATCCTGTATGATTCCCTGCGGCTGCCTGCTGGCTGATGACTAATGTTCTCCCAAGTGCCATATTAAAGCCCCTTAATTGGTGAGAATAAACCAATCATTAACTTGCTCATTAAAGCTTATTGTAGTGCTGAGACCGCTGCGACTCGATCATAGCAAACTTCTGTAATTGTTCCCAAAGCTGGGTCATGGTCCTGTCTGCAACATTATTGGGGACTAATCAACACCAACATTATGACTCTCTTTGCTTCTTTAAAGATTCCTCGGCATTTAGTGTCGGGGTGATTCTGCACTAACCTCGCTATTCTGGCCAAAAATTCCCATCTGGACTCGCTCTTGCTGCCATCTGCTCTCTTACTGGCTAGTCCCTTTGACAGTTGTGAGGCGTCTATTTCGAAATGGCCCCCACACACTTCTGTAGGATGAAAAGAAGAAAGGAGATGAACTGGAAGAATAGAGGAGGAGGCGGAGGAGGAGGAGGAGGAGGATACAGAGATTCATAAAGCTTGGGGTTTAAACTCGATTCACCACGGCGTGTTTCTTAAGCAACGTAGCACTGTGCGTCTCAGCAGTTTCCACCCAATCTCTGTGTATCCTAGGAAGTGCTGACTGGCTTATGATAAGGATCACTAAAAGAACAATATGCAGTTTATGCTTAGTCAGAGAAAGACTGTGTCGCTTAAATTAAAAGTTAGACCCAGAGAGGAGTTGAGAGGAAAAGAGAAACAGGGACAAACAAAGGCTGCAGTCATAGTGCAGGTGTATGGATTGTTGCCAGGGGAGAGTGACAGCATGATGCTGCTGCCGCTGCTGCTGCCGCTGCCGCTGGTGTTGTTGCTGTTGATTGTGGTGCTAGTTTGGCCTCACTGACTCATGGATACAAGGAAAATGAATTCCAGGGGAACCGTCTGTGGTGCTGCTGTGCCCTGAGGTTTAGCACCCACTCCATCCTCATATTAATGGCATCATTACTGGGCTTCTGAAATTTTCCTACTCACCAAAATGTGTACACACACACACACACACACACACACACACACACACACACACACACACACACACACACACACACACACATACACTCTTGTGTGTTCTCCCTCCATCTTTCATTGATACGTACAAACTAAGTGTGCTTCTGTAGTGCTGACTGAAGTACTAAAGTACATACCATTGGTTCTTCATTTCTCACTGACATCACTTCCTCTACCCTGATAAGAGGAATGATGGGAATGGATGGAGGAGTTAGCACAAGTAGAACATCCTTACTGAGTCAAGTGTCATTTGAAGTGATTTCCCACATCTTTATATAGTAAAGGTGCTTGTAGAGGCTTGATTTATGTTGTTCTGTTGTCTCAGGGCTTGGTTTTGATCAGATAATGTGATGTATTATTGTAACAAGTCTTATATTTCTCAGTTAACTTATGGCTACATTCTCTAATCTTTGTACTAATCTCTTTTAAGGTAACATGGCAGATGTGAAAATAAAATGCATGTTATATTGTATACGATAGTTTCAGCAAACTGCTCATTATTAATAATCAACCAACCACTGACGTGCCTAACAAGCACGTAATAAATCATTGTCTTTTGTTGGCTTTATCATCTTTTACAGTCCAATGAGATCAACTGCAGTATCCAGCTGCTGAACAGATTTGCCGGCTGATGCCTCTCAGCTGATTAATCAAGAACGCACAGTCTGACGATATATAAGTGACAGAAGGTTTTCTAACTTGTCACCTATTCATACAGAAACACCCCTTTTATGGACAATTGTGATCAATGTCAAAACATACACCACCATCCAAACACATAGTTTTAGGGCAAAGTATTCTGATCCAAGTCACATTTTGAATTGTGCCAAATGTGAAGATAGAGAAGACAGAATTTATAGTTTTCATTTAACCATAGACTTTAAGTATTATAAGTATTATATACACTTTTCTAGTTTTTCACCGTCCAAAAGAAACCGTCCAGAATCAAACAGAACATCCAGTGTTTATTTGTTTTAATAATATGCTCTGAAATTGTTTTAACTCTTAAATAATACAATAAAACAAATGGTGTACAGAGAAACAAAAGGACAAGGATGCATAAATGAGGAGCTGGAAAGAATCCCATATCACCCCAAAAGTCCTGGGTCCAAATCCAGCAAGGGCCTCTGGTATTCATGTCATCTCCCCCAGCTTCTTATATTTTATGTTGCTTTCCAATTTCAACTACTATAATATAAAAACAAAAATATAGGCCCTATATATGTTTATATAGAAATAAAGTTTTATGATTTCAAATCAAAAGTAGAGTTTTTTTCTCCAGTGTATCATATCCATAGTTCCATCGGTCTCCTCAGACTGAGGACTTCACCTGCAGATCTGTTCAACTCTAATATGATAATACAGGGCAAATAAAAACAATGTGAAGTATATTCTGTCTTATTTTTGAATGCTATCCCATCTTGGCCAAAAAACAGGTTATGAGTAGGACAGTATGGCCAATAATGTGATTCAGTAAACCCTTTGTATTGGGTGGAGCAGTTCATTTCCATTCAGACAATAAGTAAATAAATAAATGAATGAGATGAATCCACAACAGCGGAAAGGCAAATACTGTATCTGACCTTTCATTAGAGCTGCCAGTTTCAAGTCGCTGATATGATCATTGTAATAGTTATGTCAAAATTGTCATGGCGTCATTACTATCTATGTATTTAGGAACGTTGGTACGTCAGTCTGGTGCTTTGCTAACATTTACTAAATAGCACAATAGCAAGGACAGTATTTGGCCATACACCCTTATGTGTAAAGGCTTAGAGTCATTTCTATTCAGGATTTAAGTTGATTTAATTTCAAATTTCCTGACAAGGAAATTTATGTTATGTATGTAAATGTAAAAGCAGCGTTACACCCTTGAGATGATGTAGCAAAAGTCAACAGTGCGTGATCCATTAAATCTTCCATTCCCATGAGGCTGCAGTGGAATTACTTTAGAGATCGCAAGGCTTTGGTTTCCTCTTATGAGCTCTGCGTCACTCGGCTCTGACGAGATGAGACTGTGACACAGGCAAAAGCTGTTAACTATTACACCTCCTTTGTGAAAACCACACACACACACACACACACACACACACACACACACACACACACACACACACACAGTCAAATACTTCTAACCAACAGATCCTCTCCCTTGCTCTATGCTGTGCCACCTGCCTCTCATCAACCCCCTCATCTAGCAGAATTAGATCGCTGCTAATCCACTTGTGTCAGCCCATGGCGAACCAACAGCGCTCCCACTGCAGGGCTCAGTTGTTCCCTCAGGGCTCCCTGGAGGCCAAGAGTATAGAAAGGTGCTCACATCCTACACAGTCCCTTTTTACCTCTCCGTCCATAACTTTCTTTTTCTCTCTTTTATACACACACACACATCTTTTCTCTTAACTGTTTTTTTTTTTTTTTTTTTACATAAAAGACCATGTTGGTGGACTTTGGAAAGTCTGGCACATACAGGAGGATTCTTAAGTACAATTTTTAAGGTGCTTGTACTTTACTTCAGTATGTTCATTTTATGCTAATTCCTGCTTCTGCTCCACTACATTTCAGAGGGCAATATTGAACTTTTTTGTTCTACATTTATTCGACCACTACAGGCTTTTGGCGTGTGACCCCTTACAAAAAGGTAGTGTCTTGTCATGTTTCAGATGTCTCTTCGTTGTTAGCAGCTCCACCAAAGAGACACTGTATCCTCCAAACCTCTCACATTTAAATTTTTATTTTCAAATTCATTTAAATAACAGATTTAGGCCCAAAGAGGTCATATTATCCAATACTTCACAGATTAAAGAAAAGTGCAAAAAGAAATGAACATAGATCATATCATTTATCATCTCATGACCCCTCAGATTTTTCTTTTCACCCTTTGGAGGGTGGCATTTTACTGCAGAACAAGTACTTAGATGCTTTGAGTACATTTTGCTAATAATACGTTCTTGTAACGAAATAGTTTTCATTTGGATAATTGCTACTTTTACTTACATAGAGGATCTGAGAACCTTCCACAGCTGTTGCGTGATGTTTGGGTTTGATTTGAAGCGGCGACCACTGTGCGAAAACCTGTAACATGTTTCTGTGTGCGTCCCATCCAAATGTGTGGTCACTCAGTCCTGTGCCACAGCAAATCATGCCCCTCACATTTTGAGCTTGATTTGTATTTGTTTACTTTCGCCGCTCCCCACAAGCTCCCTAAGTGTTTCTCCGAACATTTCTGATTGTGTTGTTTCCATCGATGGCGGCTGCTGATGCCTGCTCTCTCATTCGGCGAGGGAGTTCACAAAAGTGGGGGAGTTATGGGAGCTATTTTGGCCTCAAAGTCCTCTGGAGGACCATCGGGGGAGATCCAGCACCAAGGAGGTAATTGAATTTGAGGTTTCAGCTAATGATTTTTCCAACAGCGGGACGTTCCCCCGTTCTCCTGGGCTCACAGTATCATGCATTGCCTGCACAGAGCGTCACTCAGGCAAGCGCTAAATCATCCAATAATGGCTTTGGAGAAGCTAAGTACCTCTTACTCTTATAACAGGCGTGATTTAATAGCACTTGTTAATCCGACAACATATACAGAGCTTTCCATTTTGTATGTAGTCTTATAGGCTTCGCTGAACAGATGTTATACTAGATTCATTGCCTTTGGACAAGAGCTTCATTGTTAAAAACCAATTAGGGGCTAATGAATCTCAATGAGCTCAGATTACTATAGTATACCTTCATATATGAGTTTGTTAGTTGTCTTATTTAGGTTATTGTGTCTTTAACTGCTAAGGGAATTTGTTTAGCTGACATCTACATCAGTGTTTGCTGATAAGAACTTGTTGAGCCTGAACATTATCTATAGCAGTTTAGACAGTAACGAGCTTTAAAATCTGTAAGACTAGATTGATTTTTACATGTTTCGTAACTATCCAAGCATTCTTTTAACTGGCCTATACTTGATTAGACCCCATGCTGTCTTTTGACCAGACAGACTGATGGCTTTGCAGATGCACTTAAATTTGAAACCTGGCAACCTCAAGGCCGATTAGTCTCCATTTGTAGTTCAGTCAGGAACACATACTTCCCCCCTTGGACCCCTTGTCTCCTCAACTCCATTGTTATCCTTTTATCCTTTTTATGTTGCTCTACATAATCTCCAGCTCACTTTCTGTCTTTTCTTTCACTAAACCTTATTCAGTTATCTGCCCTCTATTAAGCTGCTTAATATATTTATTTCTCTTTCCAGCTCAGTAGCAGCTCTTATCACAAAATGAGCGAGTATCATAATTGTTCCTCTTATCCCAACCCGGCACAGCCCACCACACACACACACACACACACACACACACACACACACACACACACAATAATCGTCCCTGGTGCTGGGCTAACCCATTTAGGTGCGGCATCTTGTTGCTGCCCTTCAGCTGCACAGACTCACTGTGAATGGCCACCAGGTTTTTCTCATTAGTTAATTATGTTTTGTGATAATGTCTACAGCTTTGAGCTGTTAGCTGAATGGCTTTTAGGCTAATGGTAACTGATCACCTCTGTACACAGTCCAAAATTGGCCTGTTGCATTGTCATGGCTCTCTGTTATGATGTTATGTATTCTTCATTCAGCCATACAGACATGCTGGTCAGTCTTGGTGAAGTCCAGTGAACATTTCTGAAGCATCTCATTGGCAGGGGTCAGAGGTCAGTGTAAAAAAAAGCCTCTATCAGAGATAATGGTGGTGCCCACCTGTCTATATGTACTCATACTCCTACTGGTAGCTGCCCAGTATAATTTTCTTCTCAGTGTGCAATTCCGGTTTTCCAGTCATGGAGGTGTAAGTGATTCACAGATTTACAAATTCACTGGGACAAATTCACCTGCAGCAGCTTCAGACTGTGACATACATAGACACAGATTTGTTCTTTTCAGAATCTAGCTTTGACTTTATCTACTGAGATCCAATCGATTTGTCCCAAATCACTGTCTGCTTCTTTTGTACTGTCACAGTCAATTTATATTTCTTTGTTCGCTCTGGAACGACTCTGGCGTGAGTCATTACATGTCCATTGTTGATTCGTTGCTGCACAAAAGCATTGCTTTTCAAAAAAGGCTACAACAACGATCAAGGGTGTCAACTGAATCATTCCTTCAGTGGCTACTCTCGCCACTCTTTTGAATTTGGCTGGGTACTCAATTCTATATAGTCAGTATTGGATTCCTTTTTTTTTCTTAAACCGAAAGCTCAGTGGCAAACAGACGTTATTGGACGTGGATTTTCCATGCTGTTTTTTCACTGCACAACAATATTTAAAGCAATGCTCAGCTCCATTCAAACCTCTTGGGCCTATATTCTGTTTTGTAGAATATAGTGTGAATATTTAGGAGGCAACTCGCTCCGTTCTCCAGTGTACCGCTCATACTTTATCATGCTAACTGACAAATCAGTCCAGAACATTGTAAAGGTCTCAGGCAACTCATCTCCAGACTGAACACCAAAAGACGTCTCTTTCATATGCACAGCGCTTTACACACGCACGGGGAGCAGTAAATGATTCCAATATGGCAGCATCCACACATTTTTCAGCCCTCTGCGTTTGTTTTAAAAAAAAACAACAAAAAAAAACATTTGTGGCCAGTTCAGTGCCAGTAAAAGAGAGATTATGGAAATATATCGAGATTCATAACATTATTTCTGGAGCGAGTGCTGAGATTGTGAAATTCACACAGTACTGTCACTTCGAAGCCCAGTTGTTATCAGTCATACATGTCAGAATAGAGAAAGGCTTTCTCTACTTGGCCCTGAATAATTTACCTCTTTTATAATTTATCACAGTGGGACTGTGTGGACACTGGTGTTTTACGTGCCCTTGTCAGAACTTAACCCATGAACAAAATTATGTTGGCTCATATTCATTTAACACCAAGCTCCTCTTAGGATCACACTATATTTGTGCTGCAGTGTTGTTGATGTTGCAATCTTCAGTATTGACATATTTGAATCTGCCAAATATGTAAATTAACAATATATCCTTTTTAAATTTACAAACCAGAATTACCGCCTTGCGGTTGTATGCGTCTGTCAACGTGCCAAGTTGGAGGAAATATGGTCAAAATCTCACCTTCCTGAGTTAAAGCATTGATTAACGGCCAGTGTATTTGCAGAACATTATGATGTCACAGTGAAGGTGACCTTTGACCATTGGGATTAAAATGTCATCACTTCATCAATCTATCCTAGCAGACATTTGATTTAAATTGTGTCACAATTAGAATGTATGAATTTGTGAGTTATGGCCAAGAATTTGTTTTGTGAGGTCACAGTGACCTTTGACCAAAATCTAATCAGTTCATCCAGCCCAAGCGACAGTTTTTGCCAGTTTTGAAGAAATTCTTCAAGATATTACTGAGATTTCAAGTTCACGAGAATGCCACGGACACATGGTTGAACGGATGAAAAAACAATTCCTCCAACTCTGGCTGTCGCCGGCACAGAGGCATGAAAACATAATCCAGCCGCAATTACCAACTTTAACATGGGATACCAAGGCTGGTTTCCTGTTTCCTATATTCAACAGTGGTTATTTTAATCTACACAGCATTTCCAAACCTTAACTACGTGTTTATTATTATGACCATGATGATACATGTCCTTAAAACATAACCTTAAACAGGCTATTTGTAAGTTTTCTCTGCCACCAAATATGGTTTCTTGCCATCAGCAGGCGGTGGTGATTGTCGTTAGGCAAGAACTTGAGTCAGTGTTGACTTCATAATACAAGAGGCTATTATACGCCCTCTGAGCAGCGTCATGTCTTCAAGACAGATTGGAAGCTACAATGAATCGCTATCAGAAATTGACAATGGGTCCAGCCAGACTTGGACTAGCTAATTAGTGTGCTAACTTCAGTAGAAGAAAAGAAGTAATAGAAACAATAGTTAACGTTGCTTTCCAGCGCTGGAGACAGCTTTTGAAGAATAAAGGACTGAAGTTTGATACTGAACTTGCAACATTTCTTCTGGACATTGGCTTTGTAGCAATAGCAAAACTTACAAACAGCTCCTTTAATGAGGAGAAATTTTAGTCCAAATAATAACGTTTTCCCCTAAACCTAACCAAGTACTTATTTTAACCCAAACCAAATTGTTTTTGTGCCTAAACCTAACCAAACTTTAACCTCTGTGTTGTCACATCATAAAAGGGATTTATTGTAAAACAGTGGGTTTTAAAGATTTTGGCATGGCACTGAGAAATTATGTCACCTGTTGAAAAGACTCGTCAGATCAAAAAACTGCTGTCAAACCAGATGCTGAGATTTTTTGCAACAGGCTTAATATTATCTGACAGGGAACCAACAGATGGCAGAATTAGTTTTAACAAGGTCTGGGATCCAATAACAAGGATCTCAGTTTTGTTTGAGTTCAGCTGAAGAAGCTGAAGAAAATGATTTGAAATCCAGTTTTTAACACCACAGGAGCAGTCATTCAGAGAACTCAGTGTTCCAGGGTCAGTGGATCTAACTGGCAGATACAGTTGCATGTCATCAGTATTAAAATGAAAAGAAACACCATGTCTTTAAATAATGTGCCCAGGGGAATCATGTATAGGTAGAATAAAATTGGTCCTAGAACTGACCCCTGAGGCACGCCATACTTCACACAAGAAAACAAAGAGACATGGTTGTTAACAGAGCTACAGAACCTCCTATTCGACAAGTAAGATAAAAACCATTCTAAAACAGTGGCACCCACTTGGAAAATTAGTGCCACCTGCTGTTTATCTATTTACATAATGGTAGTGGATGGAAGCGTGCATTATTTTGAGTGTTTTTTCCAAATTAATTTGTAATTTGTGATAAATTTAGAAACCTATTTTGTCATTTCATTTGTAGAACTTAGAGCATAAAACTTAAGAAATTGTTTGGGGCTTTCTTCGTGGAAACCCCACACATTACCGGTGTTTCCAGAGAGAGGGAGAAAGGAGGACACTGTTACACTGTCCTCCTTTCTCCCTCATTCAAATGTGAACCTAGTTTTTGAGCCATTATGCAACTCAAAAATTACATAATAACCAATGAAGCATAACTCTAACACCACAGGTTAGTCTGTGAAAATAACACAGTGCTTTGATTCAACAGTTGAATCTAACCCAGGAATCCATCGAAGTAATGGAGAAATCTGGCAAGCAATTTAAGGGGGTTCAAGTCCTTGTCCCTCACAGCATCAAGACGACTCAGAGATATGCCTGACCTGTAATGCTGCGCTGAGGCTCTCAGTGGTTTTACTGCTAGAGTGTTGCTGATCACTGGAAAATGGCTATTATACAGCTATATGTGTTCAGCTCCTCTCTGCCATGATGCTTCATATGAAGAGACCCGTGGGAGGACGTGCAAAAACGCATAGCAACAGACTCTTTCTTTGCTGTTCTTTCTCTCTCTCTCTCTCACACACACACATTATCACGCAGGCACATTAACACACACACATGTACAGACAAATAGATACACGCCTGCACAGATATAGCACACATGTAAGGGCCCACCCCCAACACAAGGCTCTGTGGAATAGTAATGGCCCCATATTAAAGACTACACCCTCAGGCAAATGATGTAAATGGCATCACACAACAGGATTTAGCTTCAGTTTGTGAATCACCAGCAGCAGCAGTCGAGGGAGAACATGCTCCGCTGCCCGCCCAGCTGCACTCACACAGGTCATGGGCTCGCTCTGGAAGATGAACCGCTCTGTGTGTGTGTATGTGAACCGCTTTGTGTGTGTGTGTGTGTGTGTGTGTGTGTGTGTGTGTGTGTATGTGTGTGTGTGTGTGTTGCCATTTCAGACAGAGTCACTCTCCTGTGGCAGCCCCACCGCTCCTCAGCCCTCCTTGTCATCATCTCCAATCACATCTGTCCGTCAAATCATTTGGTGAAATTCCCACAAAGACAGAGAAGGCTCGGGAACACCAGGCCATATCCATTTCTCTGTGCGAGATGCAGGATTGTGCCTGTGCAGCGGTGTAGAGTGCGATTTGCCTGTTGAAACCCTGCAATTCTATTTCAGGCCATCCCACACACAGTGGGAGAAGAGCAGAAATGTGTCACCCTTTAATTACAGCTTTTCAGGTCCTTGTGAAATTTTGTGCATCTGTAGGTAAGAGAGTCCTACTTTGGATTTCAGGAACACACCTCCAGCAATTATCACATCAGGGACATGAACAGTAGTGTGTGTCAGTGTGTACGCTTTAATTGGTTTGATTTAAGTATTTGGGTTTATTTGCCTGTACCTTTAGGGTCCACAGCTTCAGCACATGAAAATTATGTCCCTCCAGCTATTGATGACAACACCGCGTGAGTAATGCAGACAGCCAATTTGAGTGTGTGTTATGTTCCCAATTATATCACCAGTATTGTCACCCACTCTGAGCTTTTCGCAGTCTGTTCTGCCAGCTGAACCACAGAGCTTTATTCCTATACAGTCAACCCCTTTCAATTAATTTCTTGTTAGTCCTGATCCAAATAAGCTGCAGTAAGAATTTAATCCTCATAACTGGATTATGAGGTGATTGGCGCTACAAGAGAGCTGTTTGTTACTGAAATGAAGGGTTACACAATTCTGGATTTGATGGTGTATTGACAGCCAATCAGAAGCGACCAGTTAATGAACAGCTGTACCACTGAAATCAGAATCTGAGAGGAGAATGATTCCTTGAGATGAGACTAAGCAGCGTCTTGA
>NW_019525238.1:326729-334229 GCF_002814215.2 Seriola lalandi dorsalis | reverse complement strand
GTAATTACTGCCGACATATTGTGCAGTGGTAATAGATAATGAGATTAAAAGTCAGGTTTGCATTATTTTTGCTGTCATGAAAAGCATACTGATGATTCTGACTGCTCTCACTGTGAAGAGTTAATAGAGCCTTGGTCAGGCTCTGTGCTTCAGCTGAGCACCTCCTCTCATGTCAGCTTTTACATAAATAAGAGCTTTTTCTCTCCATCACTCCCTCTCCTTCTCTTTCTCTCATGCACACCCACACAGAGCCTGTCAGAGGCACATGAGGATGGGAGGAGGAAGGAGAGAGGTGGGTGAAGCATGACACGTGAAAAAGGAAACGCGTTGCTTTTAATGCATCTACAGCCCTCTATCTATTGTTTCTCTCTATTTTTTCTCTTTCCTTCTGTTGTCAGACAGCGTATGTGTTGAAGAGTATCCCCCTCTCGCTGAAATCTGAGCTATTGTGAATTTATATGCAGAGCCTCTTCTCTTTGTTCTCAAAATTACCCAATTTGTTATGAAGATCTTCCTTCCTCTGGCACAGGCATGTTGATTAATCTCAGTTAATTTATGTTTAAATTAAGATACTCCTAATTGGATTTTACTGAGGGAGGGGCATATTATAGAAAAACTAAATTCAGACTCGGTGATGATTTATGATCTGTAAAACATGATATGCCTTCAACATTATCCCTTACATAACCCTGCAGTAGCACATAAGAAAAAAACACCGAAAGGAAGATTCATGCCGCTCGACAAAGACGGTAGTCGAGAGAAAAATATATTACGGGTCTCTCTCTGCTTGTACTTTGTTGTTAAATCAATTAAATCATACATTCCCACTGACACTGGTAAACGGGTGTTGTTCAGGACTTTGCACACCAATCGGTTGCCATGGCAACTTGCAGAGTTTTTCCAAACGACCTACAGTTGGCTGACTGCTGCCTCACTGAGGTACAGTTTGGATGAGTTGTCTTCTCCTCTGTATAACAGTCACTCTGCTTGGTTAAAATAACACATTATTGTCAAATAATTACTTTTTTTAAAATTTCCAAACTAAAGCCATCACCCATCACCGCTCTGAAAGCAGCGGGCTGCTTACAAAAAGGCTGACAGACTGTAAATGCACTGCCTATAAAAAGTAATTCGACATAAGAAGAAAATAAATTCCAAGTGGAATTGCAAATACTTGAGTATTGTCTTGTATAATTTTCAGGCATAAGTCAACTTCATCAGGTGTGGACATAACTGTAGATTGTACATTGATTTTTGACAAGCAGAGGAGACGTGTAGTTTGTTTCTTTACACAAAACTTGACCTTCAGTTTGCTCGTCATATGTTCAGGTTTTTATAACCATCAACAATTTAAATTTGTGAACCTTTAAAGTTTTTAAGAATTTTAAACAAATTTACATTATATTACATTTATATTTACTCATTTGGCTGAATGGCTTTTATCCAAAGAGACAAGTGAAGAACATCACTAAAGCTTAAATGTAGGTTTGATAAGAAAGATCTGAAACAAATTATTAGGAAATGGAAAGCGTATGGTCCAACCATGAATCAAGAGACCTGAGGCAACTTGGAGGACAGAGTAACAAGCTTCAAAGGCTGGGATTGGAGACTGTGTACAGAGTTGACCAGGAGCTTCAGCAGTTGCAGCTTTATGGAAGAATGAAATAGAGAATCCTACTTTGACATTAAATTTACTTTAATTCAGTATTGTGAAACAATAAAACATGAAAACATTTTATAGCCACTGAATTATTATTATATAATTACTCGTTATTTTAAATATACTAGAAGACAGGTCAGTGTAGGACTGTGAAGGCAGACCATGTGACAGCAGACAATAACAATATTTTACTGTAATAATTCTGACGCATTCATTTTCTTCCTGTAGAGCTGCGACGCTGAGTCGATTAAACAGCAACTATTTTGATAATCATATCAGTTATATTTCAAGCAAAAATGGCTGATATTTTCTGGTCTCATTCTCTCCAATAAGGGACTCTGGTGCTTTTCTTTGTCACATATTACAGTTGGTTTTGGGTTTTAATCTGTTGATCAGATAAAACAAGCACATGGAAGATATCTATTACTTATGACATGGCATTTTTTCACTGTTTTAAAATTTTTTTTTAGGCTAAACTAAATTAATAATCGTTTAAATCAAGGAAATAATAGGCAAATTAAACGATAATGAAAATAAAGTTAGTGGCCGCCCTACATATGACCCCGCAGAGAGATGTTATCATTCCTCTTCACTGTTGCCCTGCTGCTTGAAGTCATAAAAAAAAATAGAAAAATAAGATTTGGCACATTATGGCCTCTCTTTCCTCCTGATACAAATGTCAGTGTCATCTGAGCCAGAAAGTGGCTCTGATATCACTGATGTTAATTAGGATCTCATCGCAGTTTAAAGGTCAAATACTGAATAAAAACTGTGGGAACGTCAAGACACATGATAAGATGTTTGTAATGGTTGTAGACCACATGAGTGGAGGGCGACGAGTTTGCAGTTTTTTTTCCCCCCAGGCAATCACTCCCTCAGGTGCTTTCACTGATTAGTTCCTCCTATCTGGTTGAAAGTGCGAGTGTATTGATTGGCTGGAAAGATAGCGTACAGTCTCTTTGGTCCTCCATGGCACATGATTGCCTATTTCTGTCGTAGACCTTTATACATTGTTAATTATGAGACCCTGATCCTGTGCACCAAATCACTGAGTAATATACCTTCACTGAGCTTTTCAACTGATATTTTAATGCTTCTTTCCGCAACACACATTCGTTAAGTTGTACGTTTTATTGTTGAAATTAAATAAAACAACTTTATGAACATCATTAAAGTAGGGTCCCCTCTCCAACCTCGACATTTGAACATTTAATAATTAAGATCAACAGAGCACAGTGTTCTGAGGACATAAACTCTTGGTTCTCAAATGGAAATGATTCTCATGTACTCACATTTATAATCATGCATTAAAGGGAATAACCAACTGCTCTACAGTATATGATTTGCTACAAGATGGACAGTGCAATCAGCAAACTCAACCATCAGCCATTAGAGCGGAGCTCTGCAAAGATGTGGGATAGTTTATACCAAAGGTATGTTAATTCACTTCCAGGGAAGCAAAACAATGACAAAAATATAGAAAATTACAAAGTAGAGACCAGTGAGATACACTTCTTTCTGAAGCATGAAGTATGCCTCCTCCAGGAAACAGAAGTTCACAACTCTCTCCTTGTGTTGCTGGGGAAGAACAGAGGAGTGTGTTATGACTAACCAGTCGCCCTGGCGAGTGTGTATTGCGTCAAAAAGTCACACACTCATCAGCAGCCTTCTGTACCAGCTGATTGTGCATTCAGTCAAAAGTCAGGGTGTAAAGACGCCACATTACACTGAGGCTGTTTGACACTGAAGCTGTGTCTTTGTTTAACAATAAAGACTTACAGTACATCTTAATAAGTAGGCTGTACAGGCACCATTAATCGAAGCACTGGTGCACACACTGGTGCTGTCATTCCCTCGATCTAACAATGTGTGTGCAAAATGAATTTCACATGCTCCGCCATATTCCATAGTTGTAAAAAAAAAAGAAAATGGACTTACTAAAAGAAGGTTGTGAACTCCTGCACACTGTCAGCACTTGATGATAGATCTTTTTCACAGCAGACATTTTGATTTGTCATAGCAGGTAAAACACAGGTGTAACATTAATCTCAGCTCCATTTCCTTTATGTGCCGCAGTAAGCCATGTCACAGAGTCAGCAAGCACACTAGAATGGCCATCATTCATGTCTGCTTTGGAAAACGTAACATTTAGTCATAGACCCTCATCAGGCAAACTCAATTTATGTAATATTCTGACATTAATAGAAATACTCTTTTTCTTACCCGGAGTTAGAGGATAAAATCTGGTCAGAAGCAGCACTGTCTCACGTTTAGCCTAGCTTAGCACAAACACTGGACGCAGGGGGAAACATCTTGCCCAACTCCACACACATCTCGAAAGCTACATATATATATATATATATATATATACATATATATACATATATATATATATATACATATATATATATACATATATATATATATATATATATATATACATACATATATATATATTATATTATATGTTGTGTATTTAACACGTGCAAACATAGAAAATACTGACATTGTTGCTTAACGAGCAGTTTGTTTATGGGTTGGAACATTTCTTAATGACCAACAGCTGGGCCAGTGAACATTTACAGTCACAGTGAACTTGCTGACTTTGCATATTTCCTAACTCATCAAAAACCAGGGCCGTGCAGAGACCTTTAAAGGGGCAGGTGCTCACTGTTAAAAAAAAAAAAAAAAGGGGCACAGGGAGCAAGATTTTTAAACGGCTTACATACAGTACAACATAGTTTACAGCATAACCCGTTGAATTACAGCAACTCATATTCAAACAGGATACAACATGGAATCAACATGGCAAAGGGACAGATGCTCAAGCACACTTTACTTCTTTAAAGAAATAGTCTGGCATATAACTCCAAAATCACAAACAGTGATTTTTTTTTAACATTTTGTTTTTTGTAAGGAACGACTGAGATACAAGTTGTTAATTGGTGAGTTTTAGAGGTTTTTATACTGTTATCTTTAGACGGAGCCAGGCTAGCTGTTTCCCCCTTTTTCCAGTCTTTATGCTAAGCTAGGCTAACTGTCTCCTGGCTGTAAGCTCCATACTGAATGTACAAACACGATCTCATCTAACTCTTGGCAAATAAAAGCAAATGAGGAACTTTTGCAAAATGTTAAACTGTTCATTTGAATTATTGAAACAATACAAATTGGCAAAATGATTCATAATTTACACCTATTAATCTTCTCATGTAAGACAACCATCCAGCATATTTCACCCAATGGTTTCAATATTTCTTTAATACTTACACAAGAAAAAAACATCACAGGAATTTTAACAACATGTGCATCAAAAACAAATTCCAGCCCTTAATGCCAGACCATAGTTAACATTGTGGTCAGGTTCTTCTGTAGCTTACTGCTCTGATTTCATATTGCCAACACAAGTCACATTTCAACTGATGCGGAACTGGTGCAACAGGCTGCATGTTTCCCAGCAGGACCTCTCTCTCTCTCAGCTTCCATACTCTAATGAAGATCAGCCTCAGGCCAGGCTTGAGGTTCAAGGTTACATACCTGTGATTTCTCCTCACAAAGAAATCAGCAGCACCCATCTTAGAGAGATAAACAGTACTCAGCTCTGCTTGGATGGAGGCTGACTCACTGGCTCAGTTTGTGGAAATGTCTGCTTTTCCTCGGCCACTGCTTAAGCTCTGTTGTTCTGTGATTTCTAATCTGCAGGAAATTGTGTTGCTGTCTGAAACTGCCAGAAAAGACCTCTCTCATAGTTTGGGAGCAATCGCTTTGAATCAGAAATGTCACGGCCTGTTCACTCTTTCTCACCGGCAATCATGCAGTGTTGTTTTTGTCAGGGAACCGCCATGACTTTGGCACTTCACTACAGACAGGTATTAGCCTTTGTCCTCATTTATCGGATTATACTCTGAATGAATTACAACAACCTCAGCAAATTCAATAATCACTATGGACTTTTTAAATCTATACAATGTCCGGACAATGTTAGAAAACCACAATTGTTTTCTTCCATTTTACCTTAATTGGCCGTAATATCTCTCCCCTCATCAGCTTTCAAAATAACAAGCTGTGAGCTCATTATTGCTTTCGTTGCTGACCCACTAAATATTGTAGTTGTCCGTAAAATGAGTTGCATTTCATTTTCATTCTTTGGTGGTGGAGGCGATACCTATTCCTGTTAATTATTTATGTGTGGGTAATGTGTGCAGCTGTTCTCCTCTCAGACAGAAAGAGGGAGGAGACGATCAAATCTATCTCTAATCCATACATTCAAGTAGAGCAGTGAATGCAGATGCAGCAGTGTCTTCTGATGATGATGTCTTAGGACTGCATTGTTAAAGTCATATATAAAGTGATATATAATATACATTTAATATGCAATTTACAGATCTGGACCACTGATGTTTTGAGCCATGGCTCCAGGGATGGCAGTGTCAGTCCACTTTGGTCCAGAATGAAATATCTTAACAACTAATGCATGGATTGCCATGAAATTATTGTGCAGACATTCATGGTTCCCTCAGGATGAACTGTAATCCCTTTGGTGACCCCAATACTTTCCATTTGCACTATCATCAGGTCAATTTTCTTTCTTAAAGTTTTTTACGTTTGTATTACTAAATACCTGCAAAAACAATAAATAGCTTCCTCCTACAGTCGAAACACATGCATGTTAGGTTAACTGGCGACTCTAAATTGCCCATTGGTTTGAATGTGAATGTAAATGGTTGTTTGTCTCGATGTGTCAGCCCTGCGATTGACTGGCAACCTGTCCAGGGTGTTCATGGCCTCTCACCCAGTGTCAGATGGGATTGGCTCCCGCCCAATCCTGATAATCCCCACCCTGAAGGATTAGCGGTACAGCTGATGGAAGGATGGATGGATGATGCCATTCCCATCACCCTCAGCTGTGCTTTTTGTTACTCCTAATTACCAAATGTAAACATGCAAACACACTAAGCTAACATGCATGTTAGCATGCTGATGTTAGCATTTAGCGCAAAGCACCACTGTCCCCGAGTACAATTTAGCCTACAGACAGCGTGGCTGTAGAGTCTTTTTCTTGTTTTCATCTTGTTCCATGTTTTTTTTTGTTTGGTTTTTTTTTCTGAGTATATGTGAGCGGGGCAGAAAGCTATCATTCATACCATTCATTTTCTCTAAAGCCCTGGTGTGCCTTATGTTCACAGATGGAGAATCTGAAACCACATAGTCATATAGCAGAGAATACGAAGTTAAAACTTTGCCACCTCCCATTTTTTTTCTCCCTTTTCTGAATCACCCACTCTCTTTTTTTTTTTATTTGAATCTTATTTTTTGCCTCACTCTCACTCTCCTTTTCGATCTCAACAGGAATACCTGTGTCCACTGAACCAGTTCGTGTAGAGGAGCATGTTGTGACAGCCATGTCTCTGGAGATGGAGAAGACCATCACCAAGCTGATGTACGACTTCCAGAGGAACTCCACCTCTGATGATGACTCTGGATGTGCGCTGGAGGAATACGCCTGGGTTCCCCCTGGACTCAGTCCTGAGCAGGTACACGAGCTCCACAGTCTTCTTTTGCAAGTCACAGATATTCAGCAATGACACCCTTACACTCCTGACACTACCAAGTGATTTATTGGCTAATGCTTATTTTTGTCCGGCACAGCCAGACCACATCGAATTATACCAAATCGGTCAGAGGAAGGAAGTTAATCGAATGCTAAAGTATTTGTGGCGTTTTCTGAATAATCCTGAGATAGAAAATTCACTGATCTGAAAACAAGACAATGGAACATTATTGTTTTTAAATTCCCCTTCATGGTGTTTTAGTCTCTTTGGGTTGGGAGTGGGAGGAGGGGG
>NW_019525238.1:314628-326709 GCF_002814215.2 Seriola lalandi dorsalis | reverse complement strand
AGGAGGGGGTGGGGGGTGGGGGGTGCCATACAAATCACTGAGACATAGCTGTCAGGCGTGTCATGGAAGACTAATTGTGAGGACATTTTTCAGCTGTCAGTGTTGAAGCTAACACTGTGTAGGAACTGAGTTCACAGTCAGACAGACTGAGAACCTGAATCATGAAAAGGAACCACACGCTGATTAGCTGATTGCTGTCTGAAGAACAGATGTGGAGCAATAATCAAATTAAGATTAAATGTCTGAATCACTCTGTTATATGAGTTCAAAATATGACATTGCGTATTAATCAACTTATTATATATTCAAATGTATGAGGTTATGTTTATCCAGGAAGAAGAAAAAAGCTTTTCCCTTGACCACCATTAAGTATATTATTACTTATTTCTAAAAATAAACATGATACATTCTACATAACTTTTATATATTGTCATTTTCCCTTTAATGGTGCTTTTGGAATACTAAGTCTAAACTTGTTTTGCATTTTAGTGTATCCTTGCAAGTCTAAACCCAGAGGAACGGAAGTAATTTGAGTCACTAAATGTTTGGATGAGTCTAATTGAAAATGGGTGGAATTGTGTTTATGTGTGCAGGTTTCAAAATTCCCTGTCTGTACTCATTTGCAGTTTAAATGCCTTTTAACTGCATGCCTGACCAAGCTAATGCAATCAACTGTGCACATCCAGATGAAGATACTTCATCATTTTTATTTTTGTCCGTTGCTATCGTCAGTTCTGACATGAAATAATAAACATGGTTCTGTTCGGCTATATTGGGTATAAACACTTCTGTCTTTATTTAGTAAGAGCAGCACTCTAATGCAATGGGCCTCCTAGGGCTGTGTTAACAGATGACAGCCTGGGCTGATAACAGTCATTTTCACTAGTCAAGCCATCTTGACAGGATGCTGAAAGAGGCTGCAGCTTCTCTCATCCAACAGGAGGTGCAGGCAATTGTAGCCGCCTCTTGCTTTTTTAATTCACTTGAATGTAATGATTTTTTCAGCCTGTCACTTCTGGGTTCTCCCCGCACAGTGGCATTAATGTGACGCAAATTTTATAAGAAAATAATTATTTCAGGAAGTACGGTTTGAGCTGTCAGAACTGTAAAAGTTTTGACGGCATTTGCTGTGACAATAAAGTTAATCCGTGTGAGGACAGACTTGTAATGACAAAATGCTCCTAACTGTGGAGCACCCGACTGAACCGTCTACTACTGTCCATCTCTGAGTCAGTGTCCAGCAGACAATAACTGTGTTCATAATCACTGGTGGAATGTAACTAAGTACATTTACTCAAGTACTGAAATTAATGAAATACTGGACTTTTTACTCCACGGTATTCAGGTGACAGCTTCAGATACTTTACATATTCAGATTTTGGCATACAAAACATATGTAGAGATTTTTAAAATGACACTTTGTTATAAATTAAATGAATCAACAGTTGATACAATTAAACAATAAAGGATTAGCCGATAGACTGAAAGTATTTATTATTATTATTATTGTTATTGTTATCATTATTATCATCTAATATCATCTAAAGGTCCCAGCTTCTCAGATGTGAGGATTAACTGTTCGTCCTTTTTCTTTAAAACTAAAAATATAGAAGCTCGGACTGTTGACAAAACAAACATTGTGAAGATGTCGCTTTGGTCTCTGGGTAACTGTGATGGGCACTTACAAACCAACCAATCACGCTACTAATTGATGACGAAAATAATCATTAGTTGCTACGAATGTAAAATGCAACTTAAACATTAATACATAATAATGACAATCTAATGATGTAGTATATAATAGAGACAGAGGACATATTTCTTGCTTTTACTTTTGATCCTTTAAGTACTGTTTCATTTTGGACTTTTTGCTTTTGCTTAAGTAGGATTTTGAAAGCAGGACTTTTACTTGAAACAACAAAACAACACTATTTTTTACAAAGTGCTATTAGTACTTTTACTCAAATACAGGATCTAAATAATGTTGTTCATAATAGATAATCTAAATAATGTTGCAACAGAACACAATCTTCACTGTCAAAAACTATAGTATCTGGTATCCATTGAGTTATTTCAAGAACTTGGAGAGACAGAGCTTCCCATAAGTTTAGAGTCAATTAATCAATTAGCCGATTAATTTTATATCAGGTGGCAAAAATACCAAACATTTGCTTGTTCTTCTTCTTTGATAAGAAATTGAATACCTTTGGATATCGGACTGTTGTTCTGACAAAAGAAGCAACATGAAGATGTCATAATGGGCTCTAAGAAAAATGTGCATTCTTCCCCAGAACAGAAACAATGAATTGATTAATTGAGTAAATACTCAGTTAATATTAATTGATCATGAAAATCATCATGTTACTTTTCCAATGTCCAAGCTCAAAAGAGATAAGAACTGTTAAGCAAAGTATTATATTTAAAGGGTTTTTTGCAGCCTGACAGACAACAGAGAAAATGCAGTGTGAGAGTGACTATTCTGCGATATTGGCATTCGTCCTTTAGGTTACCTATATTCTTCTCCTTCCGAGCTCTTCCAGTTTGAAGAAAAGTCCCTCACCTCGAATGACCATGACTTGCAAAACTGGCACAAGACCCAGTGTCACCCTCCACTGCGTAGAACAAAACATGTGGGTGTGTTACAGAGAATCTGAGGGGCAGCGCTCAGAGACACGCTCCCTTCACCTCTCACTCTCCTCCTCTCAACAACTTCAGCAAAATAGATCTTTACACTGCACTGAACACAGCACCACTTTGTGTCAAAGGCTGTTTTGCTGAAAATCTGAGGAAAGTGACACAATTGCTTTCCGTTCTTTGAGTGTTTACTTCTCGAACACCAATCAAGGTTCTCTCCATTTCACCCTATTTCATATGCAAATACAAAAGGGGATTGAGGCCACGGATACCGAGCCTTACTGCATCACGAATTCTAATTGCGGTAACCAGTATGGGTAACTGAAATTTCCTTTAAGCAACGAGAATATTAGCTGTTGAAAATTTAAAGAAGCTGATGCTGTTTAAGGTTGTGTCTGCTGCCGCAGCAGCAGCAGCAGCACAGAGCTCATTGTGCCGCACACTTTCAATTCCAGACACTGATTTGCAAGGGCAGTGATGGTGGAGGGCACGGAGACCATGATAAATTCATTTGAAAGTAATTTCAGATTCATTTAGGTGGGTTTGTCCCCATGAATTAATGAAATAAGTCAGATTATGTAAATTTGCCTACTTTTTACCCAGCATAGATGGACACATAGTGACTCAGATGCCACTGAGTGAGTCAGCTTTTATATTAAAAGCTGCTATTATCAGTGTTTTTATATTAACAACAGACCATGCGATAATTTGTATGGCTTTGCTTTTGGTGATGAACCCACAGAGACTTAAAGTGTCCAGAAACACAACTCCAAAATATCTGCTGAATGTGGTAACTGGCAATTGTTTGTTAACAAGTCGCCATATCAACATTATGATGTCATACTATGTCAGTAGCTGGGTTTCCGTTGCAGTTTTGTGCAAAATAGAAGCGATTTTTTGAGAAAGGTCAACAAAAAATTGTGACTGGTCTTAAGTCATCGAGTTATGGTGTGTGTGAATAAAGCAGGGTTTTTTCCTCTCATGATATCATTCCAACTAAACGTGACGACAGGTTTCCAGCAATCTGCCTCTCGGTTGGAACTGGCTCCCTGGGGCCTCATACGGCAGGTGCCGTGACTTGAATGCAAAAAAAAAAAAGTGTTTCCATTTCAATTTTGAGAAATACTGTTTTGTTTAATAATTTGAAAAACCACCTCATAGAAGCGTTCTGATATTTGGGTTTTTTCGGAATTGATGTTTCCATTATTTGTTTTTAAGTTATTAAATAAGCAAATTGCACATTAAGCAGGTTAATGGAAACGCACCTAGTGTTGTTCGTAGCTTGTTTCCCCTTCCCATAAGTGGCCAAACAATCTGTGAGTGCAGGTTTAATGTCTTAATATTGTAAATCTAAGGCTATGGCATGTTTGATGTCTGCTTATTTCAGGTGCATCAGTATTATAACTCCTTACCAGAAGAGAAGGTCCCCTACATAAACAGCCCTGGAGAGAAATATCGCATCAAACAACTGCTTCATCAGTTGCCACCGCATGACAATGAGGTACAAGTTTCTATCACTCATTTATACATGAACTCTTTATCATTTTTATAATAACCTCCAGTTGTTTGGAAGGGATTCTAGTTTTCATGATGATGAACTTTGATTTTCAGGTGCGTTACTGTAATGCACTGGATGAGGAGGAGAAACGAGAGCTTAAGCTCTTCAGCAACCAAAGGAAGAAAGACAATTTGGGCAGAGGCAACGTCCGACCTTTCCCCCTCACCATCAATGGAGCCATCTGTGATAAGGTAAGCCCTTCAGCTAGCCCCACTGAAGATATCAATGGTGAACCTAACAACCTTTAAGGGTTCCTCCCGTCTACAGATGAAGGATTTTCATTTTTTTTTTCATTTTTCTGTTCTATCTGAATAATTCAGCCCATTTTTAGTTTATGTTCTCAGTTTTCCTTGCCTTGGCTTCTTTTTGATTTTCCATCAGATATATGAAACAGAGTAGACGTAGAAAACATTTCAATCTTGAAGAGTTATTTCAAGTACCATCTCCTAACCCATCCTCTCCAAAGCTTAGTTTATATTCATCTTTTTCTGTGCCTGTTTTCCCACCCTTACTTTATCCCTTTCCTTTCCTTTAATTTCCTTTTCTCTCCTCTCCTCTTTTTATTGCCTTTAATTGTCTCCTCTCCTCTCCTTTAATTTCCTTTTCTCTCCTGTCCTCTCTTTATATTGGCCTTGCTTTTGTTTCCTTTCCTGTTGTTTCCTTTCATTTATTTTCCTCTCCTCTCCTCTCCTCTCCTCTCCTCCAGTGTGGTGGTCAGATAAACGGAGGGGACATTGTGGTTTTTGCTGCGAGGGCAGGTCATGGAAAATGCTGGCACCCTCATTGCTTTGTCTGCAGCATGTGTGAGGAGCTGTTGGTAGATCTCATCTACTTCTACCAGGATGGCAAGATCTACTGTGGCCGGCACCACGCCGAGAGGCTGAAACCCCGCTGCTGTGCCTGTGATGAGGTGCGCCTGTCTGGGCCTGGAGCCCTTCAGGGTTGGAAATGCCTGAATGGTTCATAGCTCAGACTTGGATGTGGATGAAATTGGCCTGGAGAGAGAACATGTCTCAGTGTTCTTGCCATGCCTCAGAAAGTCTACTTGATTTCTAACCATAATGTGTGGCAAGCAGGCCTGAGAGAACAATAATAACTCTGGCCACAGTGCTCTGCACTAATTGAAGTCTAGTAAGGTTTGTTTACTTCAAATACAATAAAATGTAGTAGTTCAAATGATTTATCTATACAAATAGTTTCAGTTTCCTTAATTCATAAATAGTTCTGTGTGACTGATATCACACTCTTATCTCATGTGACGCCAAGACTTCAGCCAGCTGGTGATGTTAAAGGGTTGTGAGGTAGAGAGGTTTTCTATGAAAACAATCATTTTGGATATATTTGAAATTTGATGCAACTCAGAGATTACGTAAAAGACATTCACAAAGGATGTATAGATCAGCAGAGTCATTTGGTGAATTAGAAACCCAGTTTTTTTTTCTTTGGATGATGTATTTTAGAATAGTGGTCCCCGCCCTGTAGTGACATCTTGGTGGAGTTACAAGTAAAAGTCCTGCATTCAAAATCCTGCTTAGTATAAGTACATAAGTATTATCAGCAAAGTGTAGTTGAGGTATCAAAAGTAAAAGTACTCATTATATGGTAGAATGTTTCCTGTGAGTGATATATTATTATATATTACATTATTAATAACCAATAATCTATTTAGTTTTAACAGCTTTATACAGTAACACTCAGTGGTTTTGTCCAGTGCATCTCAAACTAGGGCTGAGCCCCCTCTTTAAAAGGTCACAAGATAAATGGTAAATGTTGTGAGAAGATTAACAGGGTGAAGAAGAAGAAAATACTGTCCTGCTACACAAAATAATATTTATTTGTCAGATTTTTCTCTAATCTTATCCAAATAAACAAGAATAAGAGGGGGAAAGTCAATCTTCAGGGGAAATGCGAACAACTCACTGACATATGCATCATATGGGGTCATAGGACAAAAAGATAGAGAACCATTGTCTTAGAGTTAAAAATGATGGGCCATGGATGGAGCCCTGGGGTATCCCAGACATCAAGAGCAGCATAAAAGTCATCTTTTCCATTAGGTGTAGAACTACTTTAACACCATTTAAAATTCATGGCTCATTTTACATTAATTCATGACCTCTATTCAACCTAATGCGATCTCTGTGTAGAATATCTCTGCTGATGAATGTAATGTCTGGGTCATGCAGATAATCTTCGCTGATGAATGCACTGAGGCGGAGGGCAGGCACTGGCACATGAAGCACTTCTGTTGCTATGAGTGTGAGACCACCCTTGGCGGCCAGCGCTACATCATGAAGGACGGACGACCACACTGCTGCAACTGTTTTGAGTCCCTTTACGCAGAGTACTGTGACGCATGTGGAGAACACATAGGTAAAACAAATGGATGTGTTTATCTTACACTCAAGTAACATGACAGAAAACCTCTAACAGCATTTTATTGTGTGGGTGTTATCAGCTCTGTGTGCCACAGCTGTGAAGAGGTGGAGTCAGTGCAGTGAGATGTGGATGGTTATTATCATCCCAAGCTCCAGTAACAGTGTAAGAGTTTGTTTCAGAGGATGCTTCCATGTTGTATCCAGATGGGAGCCGTGAAAGATGATTACTTCCCCTAGCTGGGGAGCAGAGCTGTGTAAATGTATCCATGCTATCTTACAAATCGAGTGATCCTGTATAGGCATAGAATCACAAATGTTTTCCTTTATCAGAAATATAGGCTCTGTTGTTAAATTTTTTTCCCACTCCATTTCAGCACTAAGAGGCAAATGAGCTTAACCTACTGGCTAATAGCTAAAATCAGACTGTGGGCTGTGTTCATTAGCAGCAAAGACTTTGTGGAATATTATTTCTACAGTGGTATTAGAGATAGCTGCCATCACATTAGCATTTTTATGCAGTTAGAGCTAGACCCCCTACTGTATTCTCTAATAAAATTGTCTCTGGTATGTTATGTGCCAAAATCATGTTTTTCCATCTTACAAAAGGCATTGACCAAGGCCAGATGACTTATGATGGGCAGCACTGGCACGCAACTGAGGAATGTTTTTGCTGTGCCCGTTGCAAGCGCTCTCTGCTGGGCCGCCCTTTCCTGCCAAAGCAGGGGCAGATTTTCTGCTCACGGTCCTGCAGCGCTGGACAGGTAAGAGGACCAACAATACAGCTAGAATTTAAATAAAAGGACATCTTTTTTAACCATCTACTTACAGATTATTCTATATTTGTACATATTAGCAGTTAGACAGTTGCAAAAATCTTTTTTATTTGAATCAATCAGGATCCAGACGAGTCCGACTCCTCAGACTCAGCCTTCCAAAGCGCCCGCTCCCGTGAATCCCGCCACAGCACCAAGATTGGGAAAAAGGAGCGTAGGAATGCAGAGCAGGAGCGGCGGAGTGCTGAGGCCCGCCAATCCGCTCCTCCACCCATGCCTGACCGTCTGTCTGCTGAAATTGATCCCCTGTCTGTTCAGATGGACCGTTTAAGCCTCTCATCTAGCCAGACTCCAAGCAGGACACCTAACCGCACACCCAGTCGCACTCCGAGCCGTGCCCCGAGCCTTAACCAGGTGTGGATGAGCCGGGATGAGCCCTATGTCCCTGCTGCCTATGAGGGCCCCCAGCGGGAAGCCTCCCCTACCCCGGCAGCTATACATTTGCTGGGTCAGTGTAACCCCAGGCAGGGCTACAATCCCAACGCAAACGCTCATCCTCCAGCCCAGAATCCTGCCAATCCAGCAAAGAGGCCTGATTCCTGGGGAAAGGAACAAGGCAATGCCAAGAGAACCCCTATGGCTGTTCTTAGGGGCCACTCCTTTAATGAAAACTGGATCCACCACAACCAGGAAGAGTTCAGGCCCAACAAGCTGCGCACCCAGATGAGCTTCAATGAGATGTCCAGCCAGAACCAAGGCTTCTCTGACAAGAGGAGCATCAGCCTGCACGGATTCCAGAGAGACGGCAGGCCCCCGCTGACCAGGAGGAACCCCATCAATGCCATGAGCTTCAATGAGCCCCTCACTCCTCTAGAACAGACCCCTCGTGGATCCATCGACTCCCTCACTATGTCCAACGCTACAGGTAAAGTGATTTGAATAATATAGTGTCATACAATATGATATGATGGCAAATAATCTGAAAATGTGACATGAGATTTGTGGTTTTGACAGGAAACTCTCTGGATGGGGTCAGTAAGCGTCAGGAGCATTTGTCTAGGTTCTCCATGCCCGACCTGAGTAAGGACTCAGGTGTGAATGTGTCTGAGAAGAGCAACATGGGCACCCTCAGCTCCTCTGTCCAGTTCCACAGCACAGAGTCTCTGTCCTCTTCTCGTCCCTACAACAACAACATGTACACTCCACTCAGAGTGGGCTACCCACTGCAGTACTGGGATGTCCCGCAGCCGCTTGGTTTTGATGGCAAAGGTCGTGTCGGGGTAATGGGCAGTAGTGGAAACCTGCGAATGGCTCCCATGAGTGACAGAATGCCCCGCCGACGCATCAACGGGCAGGAACCTGTGTCACAGCAACAGCAGGTACAACCAAGACGCCGCAAACACCATCGTGGAAACCACGGTAACGGGCAGCACCGCAGTGGCCGCCACCACAAACGCTCTCGTCGTTCCCGCTCAGATAACGCCCTGCACTTGGTGGCAGACCGGCCCGCTCAAATGGTGGAGCTGCCCTACCGCCGCGTTCAGGAGGATTACGATCGCTTCCCCTCCGGCCATGCTGCCCGGGAGTTGTTTGGTCTGGAGCCAGGCGGGTGTAGGCAGCCGCCTCACCGACCCTGCCCCCGCACCACCTCTGATCTCACCCTTCAGAATGCTGGCTGGCAACCCGTGGGGCTGGGTGGGCCATGCTGGGGCGATGGGTACATGGAGGCTGCTGACCCCTGGTGCTCCAGCTGCTCCTCTTCCTCCGAGTCAGAGGCAGATGAAGGTTATTTCCTGGGTGAACCAATCCCTCGACCTGTGCAGCTGTGCTACATCAACAACGAGGAGCTGCGCCATCGCTACAGCCCTTCAGGGATGGGCGGCCATCACGGACCTCTGCATGGACCGATTCATGGCCAGCTGCACACTCGCCAGAGGAGGAAGAGCAAAAACTGCATAATTTCCTAGATATAGAGAAAAGAGATGGTGAGGGATGAGCAGGAGAGTGAAAGAGATGACAGAGAGAGAGGTAAGGAGACAGTTAAAGCAACAGAGAGGAGGAACAAAGGGAGTGGGAAGGTGAGAGTGAGACAGTTGACAGTGAGAGTGAGAGCGAAGAGTGTTTGTGTATGAATTTGTGTGTGTGTGTGTGTGTGTGTGTTGGGGGTGAAGAGCGAAAAAGGCCTATTTTTTGTGCTTGTGAACTTACACAACTCTACACCACGTAGTGTTTGTGCACACCTACACAGAATGATCTAATCATAAGAGGAAGTACTGGCTGGCTTACACAACAGAAATATTTACAATGATGGAGATCGACTCTGCTGACGGTACCAGGAAGCACTGATGAATCTGATCGCTAAATATACTGTGGTCGGGGTAAATATCATGATGTGTGTGCGTGTCTGTGCGTGTGTCCATGTTACAGAGGGATTGAACAATTCCTTTGCAGTTTGAAAAGGGAAGTTCACACTGGTCAAACTGCAGTGATCTGACTGTTCATGTCGCAGCTCAGTGACCCAAGCCCTGAGCAGTAAAACTTATTCTATGTGGACAAACCAGAAATCGTGTTGGGATAGTGAAAGCTACGTGCTAGATTCCAAGCTATGTCATTGTTTACCTCAGTGGAATCCAAATGCTGCTGGAATATAGTGTTGGCTCGCTAGCCCTGTTATCACTTTGTACAAATAGTCTGTTGAACCTTGTGCTCTACATAGCCAGCTCTCATGCTTTACCAAGGACAGAGCGCCGGACAGCCTCTGCTCCTTGATCATTCAGGCACAGTAACGTCAGGTATGGTCCCGTTTTCTCTTCTGCAACATGCTTTGTTTTTTGAGAGTTACCTATAGATGATTAAGAATAGTAATAATAAATATAATGCTAACAATAACAATAATAATGCAAATAATAATTATAATAATATTAAAGAATAATACCTGTTAAATGTATATATAGTAATAAACTTAATAAAGTAATGGATGTAGTACTGTAAATGTTCTGTACATATGGTCTTAAATATTTATATATTTTGTAACTAAAGAATCATTATTTGTATAACATGATGTAGAGATAGGGAGACTTGCATGTTAATTTGTTGTTGTTGTCTCATACTGAAAATAAAGTGTACTTCAATGAACAACCAGGAAGTTGTATCTATAAGTTGTATTGGGTTCTCTGGTTGGTCATGACTGACCTCTGATCTGATCTGATCAGCTTACACATTAGCACTGTGCCAGTCAGATCCATACTGCATACTATTTCTAAGCAGGTTTTGACTATGTTGTATGTTCACACTTGGAAAGGGACGGAATAAAGCAGACATTTTGAGAAGTCATAGCTAGAAAAGCACTGGGGAGACAAATTTTGTTAACGATGGCTCAGTTCCTATCAAGCCTCCCAGTAAGTCGATGCCGGAGAGCCAGCACATACAAGTTTTTAGTTTGATCTCAGTTTCAACTTTTCCTGACATGACATGCCAAAATATCTACTGTGGAAAAGGTCTATACTGTCATCAATGCACTGGAGAAATGGAGGAGCTGCTCAAAGGTGCAAAAAAGTACTAAAAAAATGTCATGAGTTTGGCAGGTACTTAGATACCAGAAACCAGATCAGATTTTGACCAGGTGCTGAAGCTGCAGGAATCATAAAGGAACTGCCAACATCAGTAGGTTTCATCTTCTGGGAACTATGGATATCTGTACCAATATCATGACAATCCATCCAATAGTTGTTGAGCTAATTCAGTTTGGACCAAAGTGGTGGACTGACCAGTGGTCAGAGTGGTATTATTATGTCTCAAGCCAGACTTTTATTGTCTTTACTGGACTGTTACTGATATCGATAACAGAAAAAAAACTGTTAATGATATATCATTTGATATTTGTGTCTTCCTATAAGTACAAATATTTTTATGCAGATACCTTAACTGATTTAAAGGTCCACTCCAGTGAGTCAGTGCATCACTTCCATAAAGATTGAGAAAGCAAAAAGGTGAAAATCAAAGCAGCAGAAGCCAAAACATAGTCCAGCTTTTTGTTCTTAGTTTGAATCAAGATTCAAAAATACTAGGTCTTACAAATCCCAAAATGCAGCTGGAGAGCATCTTTCATTAGACCCTCTATGCCTGGTAAACACCCATCTTCTCTCATCACTTTGCAGTAGGGTTGTGCAGATGGACGATGATATCTGTGAATGATCAGCTGATTGCTCATGCCTTTGCAAAGGTCAAGGCCATATTTCACTTGTTTTCCCATTAATAAGGTAACTCATAATTTGTAGTATTAAATTAATACTAAATTTTATGTGCCTGACACAGTTTAGCGTGTACAACCACATATAACCGAAGATTGCAATGAGCGCCCACACACAAACACACACACACACACACACACACACACACACACACACACACACACACACACACACACACACAGTCCGATCAGCTGATTGTAATGAAGCTGCTTGTTGTGTGTAGGAGCTGCTGTGATTTACGAGCGGGGGATATCGACAGACAGACATAACACGTCATTTACTTCAGTTTCTTATCCTGCTGCTTTTCATGGCTGTAAATAAAATGATCTTCTGGAGTCAACGTGGGAGAGAGGCAGCGAAACGGGACACACCAGGGCCACGGGAAGATGTTTTAAGTTGGGGGTGCTGTAGTGGGAGGAGCATTTTTGCAAATACATGTTGGAGCTCATTTTGTAAAAATTCATATTCGGTGTCTCTCCATACAAATA
>NW_019525238.1:273461-314578 GCF_002814215.2 Seriola lalandi dorsalis | reverse complement strand
ATGGCTGTAAATAAAATGATCTTCTGGAGTCAACGTGGGAGAGAGGCAGCGAAACGGGACACACCAGGGCCACGGGAAGATGTTTTAAGTTGGGGGTGCTGTAGTGGGAGGAGCATTTTTGCAAATACATGTTGGAGCTCATTTTGTAAAAATTCATATTCGGTGTCTCTCCATACAAATACAACAGAGGCCTACAACAATGCAACTACAACAGAGACCAAACTGAGGACAACAACAGCAACAACAACAACAACCTCTATAAAACACACAAACACAATAATGCCATGGCTCAGCAATACACAAGTCCAAAAGCTCATTGCGCACAGCACACAAGAACATATCTAAACATGCACGTTTTTTCAGCACATGTATATCATAGTGACGTTAAAATGTATTGACAACGGACTATTTAACTGCTCGGCGGCAGCTTGTTATAAACCAAATATCTTACCTTGAGCTGCAGACAATTTGCTCCAGTAGTTACAATAATCCAAAGGTGGCCTTGCGCTCGGGCGTTGGGTATGGATGGGGCATGGATGTCCAATGAGTTCAAAATGTCACTGTGGACATGCATCAAGGAGAGATGAGTCGGTCTCTCCTGGGCCATGGTGTTGCTTAGCCATGTTTTCAAATAGGCAAGGTGGAGAAGGTCCGCTCAGATGAGGCCACGGAGATGTGCGGGCCCAGACGAGTATTGCACCACGTGTAGTGTGACCCCTGATGGTGATCCCCATGCTTCCCAGGAATGTGATGGATCTGAACAGTATTTCCAAAACGTTTGCTTGTTCCCAAACAGCGTTGATCGGCACATCACGTAAAGCAGCATGCATTTGTATTGGGACAGTGTTTTAACTCAGATCTCTCGTGCTCTTTTTTTTTCGATTGCTTTATGCAATTTTGAAGAGCCGACCTTCACAAAGGGGTTGTCAGCCCTGATACTGTCTTCATCAATCTGTTCTTTTCCCACTTCATGCAAGCAAAACACACAATCTGATCACTCCCCGCCACGTAATGAAGGCACTTTCATTTAGCAAACCAAGCTGGTGTAAATGTGCGGCTTAAGGTTGCTTTTTGCCTCCGTCTCTGACACTAAGGTAAACACCTACCATAGAGTTGACATGTCCCGCCCTACTCTGCCTCTGATTGGCTCGTGACCATTGCCTTTGTTGGTTGGATGGGTTGAGGAGTGAGAATGGTTTGGGTTTAGTTAAGAATAAGTCCTTCTGACGCAGAGTAGCACTGGTCATGTCAGCACTATAAAAATGATCCTCTCGCCACTAGGGGGGGCTGCAGGTACTTCCATTTGGTCCCTCCTCTTTCTCTCTGGTTCATAGGGTAACATGACCCCCACCCCCCAGCCCCCCATTTTTTTAATTTATTATTTTTATTATTTTCTCTCTAAGTGATGAAATAAAATATCTACAGCTCAAATAATCAGATGGAGACAAACACCCTCCAGAGCCACAGAAATCGGTGGAGTGCCCCTTTGAGAACTGCGACCCAGATCAATGCCAAATTTTACTGCTGAAAAATAAACTTGTCAGTCTGGTGTGTTACTAAATAACCCCAATCATATCTTTGGCATTTCTTCTGCTGCAAGTTCTTGTTATTTATCAGCTGACATTTACAGTGATATCGATATTTCTATGATAAGCCAATATCTGCCATGCTAGCAAACAACCTCACCCTACAGATTCATAACCCCAACACAACAATGTGTGGCCTCCTCACCTACTGACCCATTAATGTATTTCATGTCTAACCCTTTATCCTTAAATAAATCATATATAATCATATATACACATATAAAAAAAAAATTCAGCCACATGATGTTTAATATATGAATAATATGCTGTTAACAAAATTAAATTATTAAAAAGGAAGTGATAATAAATTTGGCTCGTCAGTCAGATTTTAGACATCTTCATAGGGACACTTAAAGCAATACAAACAGTGTATTTTTCATCATCACGTTATCAAAATTAGAATCAGTATGAAACCTTCAAATCACAGTTTCCTTTTCATTTTTCACCAGTTTTGCTCAGTGCTAAGCATGAGCCAAAGCACAGAGCGGGACTTTGTCCAGGCAGCAGACAAGAATGTGCAAACTTATTACAAATGAAAACACAAACACAGCATCCAATCACCTGAAATAAAAATGCTCAAAGGACAGGCAGCAGCATGTGTCTGATTAGTGCACCAGCTCTCTGGAGTCATAGTCCTCTATAAATTTCTCCATGGCTTCCACACAGCGCTTGCCGATGTCTCTGAGGTTCTCCTGCAGCGAGGACTGGATGGGATGCTCCAGGGACGGATCCTTTGCTATGAGCATCTTTGTCACGAGGCCAAACATTTCACACTCCTGATAGTACACCTGTAAAACACAAACACACACACACGGCTTTAGGGCAAATGTCCAGGAGAAGGAACAAGGCATGACAGGAAGCAGGAGAACAGAAAAAACCAAAGAGAAAGTGGGGGTGAGGGAGGGAAAGGAAGAGAGCGCAACAAATGAGTCGAGAAGCCTTTTCAGGCGTTTCCAATTACCACTGAATGGATCAACAATCTGCAGAAACACTTGCATGCAGACTGTTCACAAGTATTGTGTGTGTGCCTGTATGCAGAGTTTTGTGGACATTTTTTGCATCAGCTAATTGTTGCCAGACTGCTTTTTCTTGCAATGCCTCTATAACCCTGCAACCATGGAGATATGAAAAGCAAGAGGCCATCTTTTCTGTCAAGTGGGTGGAAACACACGCCACAGACACTCTCGCACAAACACAGCCGATGAGCAGAGCCTCATGTGATGTCTGTCACATTGAAGACAGCATTAACGCACGTGTTACAGACTCTTGTGATGCAGGTGAGCGGAGATAAACAGCCTCACTTCAAGTTTTTTTTTTCTCAATTACATAAATAAAAGAATAACACCATCAATCATGTCAAACAATGAATAAGACCTACTTTGTCAGCATCTGCAAAGTGAAGACAACAATGACAGTCAGGATGCCGCAGGCTCAGCTTTTCAATATTAATGTTTAGACGACAGGAAACAAATCTTTTTTTTTCCTTGTCTTATGTCTCCCAGCACTTTCTAAGATCTTTCCTCTGCCACTCTTTCTCTAATCCCAGCTACTCTTATCTCCCCTCGTCCTCTATCTTTTTATAACTACCCCTTCTCCCCAGGTGTGTGTGTGTGTGCTTGTGTAATGAAACCTCTCCACCTCATCTATCTCTCTCCTCTTCTGTTGGATGGCTCTGTCTCGTGCCGCCATCTGGCTCGCAGTTAAAGGGAGTTCCCCGTCTCTGCCTTGTTCCCTCTCTTTGCTTTTGGTCCCCCTGTGATCTCTCTCCCTGCTTTGGTTCCTGTCGTTCTGACAAACCTGTGAAAAAGAAAAAAGAAAACGAGGCAGGAGTTGGACTGTAGAAATCACACAGTTGGCCAAAAGCATGAGTGCAAACACTGATGATGACTGAGCTGCTAATGACCAGAAGATGAAAGGAGTGAAGAGTCGAGTAAAGTTCCACGTCAGCTTGTAACACTGAGGCTAGTGAATTCAGAATTTGTAAAAAAAAAAAAAAAAGTACAACAAAAGGGAAACTGGTACCACTTCCCAATAAATACAAGGGTTTCATAAAAAAAAAAGAATTAATTAATGGTTTAGAGTTTAGTAATAAGTAACTAATAGGAACAACATCTGGGTTGCCAGGCTGTGAAAAGCATAACCCATGATCTGCCCATTACTGCAGATGATGGCCGGAGCAGAGACTGACAGGACCGGTAAAAACTTTAAAGGTCCCATATTTTACACTTACTTACACTATATTTGATTTGAAATATAAGAAGATATATTTGTGGTTTTAAGAACCAAAAAACATCTCAATGTAGTTTTACATCGCCTCTCTCAGGCTTATCTCTGGAGCTCTGGTAACAACAGGTCGGTGAGCCAATCAGAAGAGAGGAGACTGTTTTGTGAGCGATTAAATAAAAATATAGTAGATTTCGGTTAAACACTCAGAGAGAGAAATTTCCTGCAAGGTTGGATGGTGGGTCCAGCTGGGCGGGGCTTGTAACATGGCTGACAGCAGTGACTGCTTTGTTGCGACATCACAAAGTTAAAGAGATCCTGTCGGCTCGTTTTAAGGCTCAGTTTCTGAATACAGGCTGTGTGCTTTTCTCTGTGGACTGAGGCTTTGATACTTTTGCAGTATTAATATAGAACCAAGACCTGCTTTATAATCAAACAACACATGGAAATCTCACTTTATACAACATGAGATTTAAAACCTTTATGGATGTGTTGATGGTACACTGGCCAACAGCGCACTTGACACTGACCCACTGCTGCAGCAGCCAATTGGTATTTGTCCCAGTAGTCGTGATGGCGAGTCCAACTATTCTCTCTACTAGGGAGAAGTTGAAAGGCATGAAGACGGATGTGGAGTTTGCTCTGTTTCTGCTTGACAGGTGGGTAACATTAGGTTTGCCATTGGTTAGTTATCAAGCAGGTACTGGTGTCACATTTGTGTGTTCGATGTCGTGAAATTGCTATAACCAATATATGCTGTTGATGCGATGTTAGCTATAGTAGCAGGAGAGCTGTGAGTGTCGCTGTCTGCTGGCTACGGGAAACCATCTCATCCTCTCTGCATGTTAGCTTTGCAGCAGCATCTGTAGCAATGGTTTACTGTCTCGATGTTTGCTCTGCATCACGTTATTTATCCGTACAACATACAAAAGGTTTTATAGCGACAGAGACCTAAAAACACAAGTCAAGTATGTCCATGAATTTGGGTGGCGGAGCTTCTGAGGGAAGGAGTGTATTTCTTTTCCTTTCGAGTCCAAATATCAACAGTCTTTCTCCAGCACTGCTTACTCTACCTGTAATTAGTCCTTGTAATAAAACACCTGTTAATCACAGATCTGCACCTTTAGGCAGCGCATAAAATCAACGGCTACTAACACAGCGCTGGTTAAAATATTGATTGTGGAAAAACAGCCAGCAGTTCTTAGATTTCTCCTCGTCTCCTCACTTTGACTTCACTGCAGCAGTGACCAGCAGTGATTCATCATGTGCTGCTCAGCTCCTCGCTGTGTTTAGGTCAGCCAAGGTATGTGATCATTTGATTTCAGCCTTTTTTTGCAGCACTTGGGCAGTTAAGTCAATCTCTGCTCTGAATTAATGTGATAAACACACAAAAACACCATATACATGGATATATAAATGTTACTCTGGAGTAATTAATGCGTACATTGTTAAGCAACAGAAAAATAATGGGGAACTATTTTGATCATTTATTAAATACATTTTCAAGCAGTTCCACCAAACATCCTGTTGTTCCAGTTTCTGTAATTGTTAATTGAATATCTTAGGGGTTTGGACTGTTGGTTGAGCAAAACAAGACATTTCAAAATGTCACTTTCAACTTGAGAAAAATTGGATTAGGGCTTTTTCAGTATTTCCTGGCATTAAACGATCAGCAGCTTAACTGACAAGGAAAATAACTGTTGGTTGAAGCCCTTATTTCTACAATGTTATGTTGTACTGCACCTGACAGAAAATGCCGCTACATAACGATTGCTGTCATTATTAGTTAATTATTTTCTTAATTAATCTTTTGGGCTATAAAACATCAGAAAACTGAAAAGTACCCATCACAATATTCTACATCACAAGGTGAGGTCCAGAAATGTCTTGTTTTGTCTGACCAACAGCCCAAAACTCTCAAAAATTCAACTTTATGAAGTAAATCATAAAGTAAACTATAAAGTAAGCAGTGGATCTCACATTTGCGAACCCAGAACTATCTAAATTTTTGCTTGGTGAATGGCTGAAATGATTAATCGATTTCAAAATAGCTGCTGATTAATTGCCTTTTGATTAGCTGACTAATAGTTGCAGCTCTGATTCACACTCACACACAAAGACTAGCATTTCATTCCAATCACTGTCGTCTTTGAATGTTTTTCATTTCATGTTCTCTCCACATTCAGACGGTGCTGCCTACACCACGCTGATAGTTTGGAGGAAAGCACAGTACTATGTCATTTTAAAGGAATGGATGGAGCACTATATTTTTCCACATTTCTTAACAAAATGGAAAAGCAGAGCAGGTGTTCGGCTTGTGAACTTACGGTGAACTGCATGTCCTTGTCTCTGCTGGAGGTGGACCTGGGTAAGAAAGGTCTAGTAGCTGGAAAACAGACAAACCACAAGGTCAACACAACAGCACAAGAGACTGTGTGTGTACTCTAAAAATGATTGATACATGTTATAACGGTCTTTTTTCTCTCTAAGTCTCTACAGCATCTATAGGGGTATCTTAAGGTCACCGTTTCTGTTTAAAGCCTCCTAAACATTCTCTCTTTCTCTTCAGCATCCCACTAGGAAGAATTTTCTTTTTTTTTTTTAAGTATCATGATTTAAAATCAATATACTTTAAGCAGAATCTGCTGACATTTGGGAAATCTGCCTTTCCAATGTTGGACTGCAGTATACCTATGTGAAGCAATGGCTTTGTTATGGCTCATTATATACTGCTGGCTGGTCTCTCTCCCTCTCTCCCTCTCTCTCTCTCTCACTCTCATATACACACAAATCAGCGATGAGTCACCATCATCGCACCATCACTCAGGCACACACACATACAAAAAAAAAAAAAAACCTGTTCCACACTCACACATACACAAACACACACCTCCACAGTGCTGCAGTGTGCGCACAGATACAGTGCCTGAGTGCAAGAGAAGATAAAAACATACAGCTCGGTTGTCAAAAAACAACATATACCATACACCGCTTCATACCAGCGAAAGATCAACAAAAGTCTGAAACACGGACTCTAGGATTAGGGTTAAAACCAAGGAAACGTAATCAGATTTGAAGCCCCTCCTGTTCACTTCTACACTCTTCCCACTTGCAACTGATGAGGTCATTCTCAGGTGTATAATAAATCTACCTGTAACTGACTAAATCCCACAGTTGACATGAGACAAATTGAGGCATACACTGTATAATAGCTCGACTACTATCAGTTCACTGGTGACATAATCCAAGTATTGAGTCCAGGAAAAGCTTCTTAGTGATCAGCATTATGTAACATTGGTTTGTTGCTACCAGAGTGCGAATACCTACCAACCAACAGATACCACGATGAGCAAATGCCCTCCAAATATTTGTAATGCAAAGTGCTCCACAAAAAATGTGTGTGAGGTCCTCTGCTTGCTTATACTGCTACCCAGTGGTTATTTAATAAAGTGCAAGAAGATATTGTTAAGCTTGTAGAGTACATTATGTAAATATACTGTATATGTATGTCTAAATATGTTAATATATACAGGAGGTGGAGACAGTAACATTCACAGTTTGTAAGGTTTACAATTAACCACTGTTGTAGGGACGCGTAAGAGCGATATGTGTTTTTTCAGGCTGTGGTTTGTGATGGCGTTGTACTGAACTGTACTATAGTGTACACGCGCCTCTGTTATTGTCTCTAATCACTGTTTATGTATGTGAGGCAGCACGGGCGTGTTCTTGTGATTCACACATTCAGCATGTATGCAGTGTTGCATATTGAAACGCTGAAAATAAACTCCTTGCAACTCACAGTCTATATGCCCAAAAGTATGTTGACGCCCAAACGTTACACCCATATCTGATGGCTGAACATCTCATTCCAAAACCATTTTCCATTTTGGAACCTCGCTGCAGGAATTTGCTCCCACTCAGCCACAAATAAGCTAAATCATTTGAATCATTTTTACTTTACATTTCTGTGTGCAGGTAAGACTGTTGTACGGTTTCTCTTTGATGTGCGACTCAAGCTGCTTTCAGAGCTTGTATTTTTTTGAATGTGAAATGTGCTACTTCTGATAGTCCTGTACCAAAGGTAATGCAAAATAATACAGTATTTTCACAGTGCTATTATAGTTTGGCTAGACATGGAGAAATTGTTGGCTTGTAACAGTTCTAACATTGTTGTCTGTGCCGCCACATCCAGCACAGAAGAATAAAGAAAAGGATAAAATTACAGCAAATTACTTTGAAATGTATTTTCTTTCCTTTATGCTCAGGCCTTTGCTACAATGGTTTGATAAGAGTCAGCTGTACCTTGGCTAGGCTTAGAGAAAAGAACAGCACCAAGCACCTTTACAGATATTCTGCTCTCTGGTCTTTCATCACTCTTTTGTTTTGACCTTTTGTTTGACGATAGGTCACTGGGACCAAAGGTGGCATTTGGACTCACCCATATTTAGAAACATTAACCTGCTTATTGGTTACATAACAGCAAAAACAAGGACTTCAGTCTTTCTGACCTTTTTGATGAAGTTGGTCTAAAAAATGACTTTCAGTTTGCCTAACAGTGCCTTGTTCATGTACCTATAGTTACGTCAACAAATGTGTACCTATGGCATCCCCTGGAATAAACCCCTGTCTCTTAATCACTTACTGTGCAAACTTTGTCTGCAGTCTGTGTAAAAAATTACGACAAATTAAATAAAGCTGTGGGTTCTGTTGCTGTTAAAAGATTATGTTTGTATAACAGGCAGAGAGTATGGAATAATGTTGCCATGGCGTCCTGCAATTATGGTAATCAATTCCTGCAGTATAAGTTAATTAAAAAAATGTAAATAACACCAAGAAAAAAAAATGCCAGCTAACAATTACTCAAATATCTTCTGCAGTTTTTCACTCTGCTTTTTGATCAGGTATAAACACTTTGAATTTCCAACATGGTCGGTCAACAGGCGATACGATCCAGTTGTGACGGGGTGTGTGGACACAGTGAGCACAAAGAATGGCAGAGGTCATCAACAGGCAAAGGTGTTGACTGGGGGCTCAGTGCAGGCTAATCACATTCTTCTACACCAAACACAGACAACCACTTCATTATTTGTGCTCAGGGGCGAGCTGAAACAGGAAGGGGTTTTCCTCGAAACGTTGGCACAAAGTTGAAAACACACCCTTGTCTAAAATATCACTGTAGGCTAAAGATCTTTTATTAATGGGAACTGAGGAGCATGGTCCAAAGAACTGCCACAGAGCACTAGTGTTTTTCCACCGCATGGTACAGACTCAACTCAGCTCGACTCTCCTCAACTCTACTCATATTTGGCACCAGGTACTTCTTTTTCCACTGCAGACAGCCCCCCCTCAATGCTGCAGTGTTACTATAGCAATGACAAAGCTACCCCGCCATCATCTTCAACACGACACACACATGAACAATGGAGGATATGGAACGTCTGCACCTCCTCCTTTGACTACAGTGTGGTTTTGCAGGTTATTGTACTAAAAGAATAGAACAATAACTAACAGAAATGTAACAGGCCACAGTGAGCATGAGCAGTGTAGAGTCGCTTGTCTGTTCAAAGATGGCGGGTTTGTTAAGAACGTACCATTGCGCACAATGATCACACAGTTGTGATGATTCTCTCTGACCAATCAGTAGTCTGCACTCTGCACCTTTTGGTATCGCCTCAGCTCACTTGGAACATCTGCAGAGGTGATACCATAAAAAGTACCAGGTACCAGGCACTGTCCACAACTTTTGCTTGATGGAAAACCAAAATTGGCGAGTTGAGATGGTATCATGTAGCGGAAAATGGCTACAAAAGTACTTTTTGACATATAGTGGACATTTTGTCAACGTCTCAAAGCACCTAATTTACTATGAAACTGTTCAAATGAGATGAAGTGTGTGTGTATAGTCATTGTTTTCACAGACTTTTGCTGCAGACATTGAACTTACCGTTGTTTTGTTTTGGGGGTGAGTTTCCATCAGCGCCCTCTCTCCGCTCATACCGCTCCTTCTCCTTCTCCTTCTCCCATTCCCTCTCCTTCAGTGCAATGCGGGGAAGTTTAGGATGGAAGTGATCTCTCCGGTCTAAATAAGCCCGGGGGTTGAAGTGGTGGTACCTCTGGTTGCCAAAGCCAGGTTTGTGGAATGGATGGTCATCCCTTGGAAAACTGCATCATCAACAGAGAGGAGAATCTTTCAGAGCAGCCACAGGTCAACCTCAGTGTTATCATCAATACTTTGCAGGTGACTCAGTAAAAAAGTTGAGTGTTGCTGTTATGTGGAAAACAAACTAGAAAGTGCTCCTTGTTTTCGACCCGTCTGCCTCACCGAGGTCTGTAGAATCGCCCTCCAAACTTTGGTTTGTAAGAACTGGACTGCCACGCCCTCGGCCTGGAAGGGCTTCGCACTCTTCTGATCGGCCTCTTTTCGTCCTGAGTAGACATTGGTTAAAACAATTTATGGCCCTGTGGTACTTTACAAAGACAGAAGATCAATTGTACAATTTAAAAAGGTCATTTTGAGGGGCGACATTTGAGAACAGGATGTACCTGAGGGGGAGCCAATGAGCTGTCAGTGGGCCTCTTGTCAACAGACTCATCACTGCATTCCCTGTGTCGCAACATGGAGCCCTGGAGAGAGAAATAGCACCATGTTAATCACAGTTAATATAGTGTCACAGTACAGGTGGCAGATGATTATTGATTGATTATTATTAGAACGGAAATAAAAAATTGATTTAACTAGGAAAATGATCGGCATCTATTCTAATGTTTGATTAAGTGTGTTGGTCATTTTCTAAAGCATAAATGCAAAACATTCCCTAGTCCCAGCTTTTCAGAGGTGAGAATTTGCGGCTTTGTCTTATATAATAAAGACCTGAATATCTTTTTGCTTTTTAACTGTTGAATAGATAAAAGCAATCTGAAGATGTCAGCTTAGGTTATGTGAAGTTCTGAAGGGCATTTTTCACTATTTTCTGGCGCTGTACAGAGTAAAGAATAATCTATTAATCAAAAAAAAAAAAGACATAGATATGACACAAATAATGCTGAAACACTGACGATTCAGATTTCTTGGAACTTCTTGATGATTTTAGTGCTAATAAATAGCAGCTCTCAAACTGTAAATTCAAGCCTTAAATATAATGTTAGATCAAAGATTGGAAACCCAGGAAGTCTAATCTACATCTATTTTCATATCAGCAGCGTAATATATTTGAACACGAGACACTTCAAAGATAACATAGAGTGATACACGTTTCTAAAAATAGCCACCAACGTACTTTTCAATATGCAGTGTCTTGTGTGTGAAACTATGTATGAAATAAAATGTGTTATTACAACTCAGTCTCAAAAGTGTTCAAAAGTATGGAGCACCACCAACCAGTACTTTTATTTTAGTGTGTGATACTTAGTACCCTCGATACTTTAGTGCCCTCGTGTGTTTAAAATCCAATGTGGATTTACGTTAATATTCCGTTATATATTTGTAGCTTAACATTTATATGAAATCAGTGCAGTTGTTGTTGGTATCCTGTCCAGGTCTTTTCTCAGTGATTCAGCTCTCTCTCTCTCTTTCTCTCTCTATCTCTCTCTCTCTCTCTATATATATATATATATATATATATATATACATATATATACATACATACAAAAGATTACTAGATCTATTAGTCAGCAGCTGGAGGAGGCAGGTTCACATGCTCCTCGCACATGAAGCGTCTGTGGAGGCTGTCACTTCTTACTCTTCAGGTGCACTATAATGATTTTACCTTGCTTTGCGGTGTGTCCTGCGGTCGCGCATGATCCATGTCTTCCTGTTTGCAGCGTTGTTTGTTGTCTATGAATGACACGCTGACTTTATTTCTCTCGACTCCAACAGACCAGGAAGTGCGTCTTAACGCTTAAATGAAATACATATAGAAAGTGAAACTTTGCATTTCTGTCCCCGTGTTTATTACCTCACAGCCTACACTGTGCCCACAGTTTGAAAACGTTGACCTTGTAGTTACAAATCTCACGTTGTTGACAACTAACCTGCGTTTTCTCAGAGTTGAAGCGCAGGGGGAAAACGCAACATGTTTTTACTTCCTTTTTCTGCAGCCGCCCAATCAGGTTCAGACCGTGGTCATAAAGACTTATCAAAACTTTTCTCCAGAAAACACGCAGGCGCAGTCCATCATACCTGCTTACACCTTTGTTTTATAGTCAGGCTGCATTACTGACTCACTGTAGTTTTACCAAACGATGGCGCACTTCAACAAAAGTTGGGAGAGGAGCTGGGTGAGATCTGAAGATTTTCAAACTGCACAGAGACCAAAATATAAGTATAAAATAAAAATGATGCTGTTGCATAAAACATAATGGCGATGCTTTCTGAGAATTGTATATATATATATATATATATATATATATATATATATATATATATATATATGTGTGTGTGTATAGACTGGAAAGTATTTGACCAATGAAAATATGATTTAGACTTTGTGGTAACTGAGTCTCTCTAATGTAATCCTACACTACACACTTTCAACAGAAGAGTAGTTGCTGTTTCTAAAAATAATCAACCTCAAACAGTCTATCAGAATACAGTCCCTTCCGAATTAAATCGTGGCGAAATTATTATCAGTATTATTATTCAGTTTCTTCCAGGACATCCTCGAGGACCTATGATGGTCCCTAGACACCAGTTTGTAAACTTCTGCCTCTGTGTTGCAATAAACTGTACGTCCATGTTCTACAATGTAGTTTTGTACAAATATGAGTCAAATATGAAAATGTATATGTACTTTCATTGTTGGATCAAGATATGTGTGCTCACAAATCCTTAAAATAGAAATATAACAAGCTTCTTTTTTTTTCAAGTACAGTTTATCACTGTATGTTATTTATTTTTTAATCCATGTACAGTTCAAGTGCGCAGCTCACATGGACTTCGAACACATCCTATATTACACTAAATCACTCTCATAGTATGGAGTATATTCAGTACATATTAAAATGATATATATATAAAATAATACACTTTAATTAGTCTTTTTGAAAAACAAGAACACACTTGCCCATTGTTAACTTTAAGTGAGACTAGATAATCATGAACTCCAGGCTCACACGACCACAATGGAAAAAGAAATCTGTACTAAGAAATGAAGGACATTTCTTACAAATAAAACCATTTTGTTTTTCTAGTGCAAAGAGCGACACGGTGAGTACAAAGAATAGCTGCGGCCATCATATACTGACATCCCTCCCTGGAGTTTAATGTTCCTGTCTCCGCCCACTGTCTCCACCCATCACATTTCTTCCTGCATGGAGAGACAGAGAGAGAGAGAGAGAGAGAGAGAGAGAGAGAGAGAGAGAGAGAGAGAGAGAGAAAGAAAGAGAGAGAGGGAGAGAGAAAGAAAGAGAGAGAGGGAGAGAGAGAGAGAGAGAGAGGGAGAGATATTAAAAAGATGACTTGGAGCAGTGCAGTCCTCTCCTACCACCTTACTCTTTCTCTTCAGTCTGTGGCAGACTTAAACCATTCATCTGAGGCCAGTTTGTGAAGGTAATCCTGAAACAAAAATATGACACTGACCGTGTGGGACTGCCTGTTTTCTTTGTTATTTGTGTTTGGGGTTGAGAACTTGTTGGAACAGGTTTTCTTTCTTGTCGGGTCAGTGTCACCGACTGTCCTGTGTGAATGCTGGGCTGTGCTTATGTATGCTTTTCTATAATAATGAGACCATGGGAGGAGAGGTATGATAAGAATTGGAATTTATACTTTCCTTGGATTGATAGAGTCAAACTGCCAGAACCTAATTTAATTACAGGTGTATTATAGCTGTTCTCATCTGCATAATTGAGTGTCTCAAGAATGTGTGTGGTGTCAAATGCCTCTGTTTAAAAGGTAAAATTCCTATCTAAGTACTAGGGGGAGGGGAAAACAAGAGGTAGATGCAGATGTTCTCAACTTTTCAGTTACCGTTTTACAGCTTTATCACTTTGCCACTGATTTTATTTGATTTAAGTTAATTAAAGTTTCTTTATGAGGCAGGACTTTGTAATCTTTTCTGACAGCATCAACACTGAAGTCATCCCGAGCCCCTGCTGAATTTCTATTGAGGTTTGAGGTCCGCAGGAAAAGTCATGAGGTAAGGATGACAAAGTTCCTTGTAGCATCCTGAATATGCTTAAATGATAACTCTCGAGATATTCTATATTTTCATCGTCATCAACAAAATCTAGTGAAGACCAAAACTGTGAGTCTCTCAATATTTTCCAACTTGCATACCCTGTCTGTGGCACTCAGTTCTAAGCACATTACTGAGGATGTAAATCTATAAAACAGGTAACAAATATATACTTTTTAAAGGCTCAGAACAGGTGGCCATGGTGGAGGGTAGACAATGTTGCTCAGACATCAGTAAATAGCACATTTATTGGGGAAAATTTTCAGCTGCAAATTTGGTTCGCTTGTTAGTATTTACAGCAGCTCGTCAGTGTATGTCGGTTTGATTCAAAATGAACTACAGTGCCCATGTTCATTGTAATAAAGGAAAATGTCTGTGAGTTTTATGTGTTTTTAATAGTGTTTGTACAACAACAGGCAACACTTTAGCACAGAGGCACAAGCTAAATCAAGCTATACAGGCTACACTGTGAATAATTAGTATGATTTATTTATGTATTTGCTTGAAGATAAATAATGATCACCACCACACTTATCAATATTGTCTGATTTAAAGATGATTTAACATAATACAATTGTGCAATTTTTACAGGGTGCAAACTTTCTCAAGAGTGCAAATTCTGCAGGAGTTTGGTTTTCGATGCCAGGCCCTTGCTGCCAATGACAACAGAGGCTTTAAACAGGAGTTTGAGGTAACTAGTAAGTTTATAAATTGACATTGGCGTTGGCATTAGATTTATGATTTGTGAGGCTAGAAATGTCTGTCACGAGTGCTAATGTCTTTGGTTCTGTGAAGTTGCTGAATGAAGTTGGCAAAGACCTCCCCACCAGAGCGGGGGACTCAGAGGCCAACAGAGAAAAGAACAGATACCCCTACATTTTACCATGTAAGTGCAAAACATATATTAGAACAGGTTTCAGCTTCTCTTGTATGTGTAGCTATGTGTGAGACTTTTATTTGTCTCACATTTCTATTTTCCGACCAACGTAGATGACCACTGTCGTGTGAGGCTGTCCATTCAAAACTCCCACCCACACACTGACTACATCAACGCAAATTTTGTGCCTGTAAGAGCTCATTCACTTCCTCCACTTTTATGTTGTCCGTCATTTTCATTACATCATTACACTGTCACCGTCTTGCTGCTTTACAAGCTGTCCATCCGTCTCTGCATCTGTCAATGACTGTGCGTCTGTATTCAGGGTGGAGGATCAGAGAGAGACTTCATCTGCACCCAGGGTCCTTTGCACAACACCATGGCTGACTTTTGGAGGATGGTGTGGGAGCAAAATGTCAGGGTAATCGTCATGGTGACAGCTCTGAGAGACAAGGACATAGTAAGAAAGACATATTCAGTCTGTGGGAATGTGTTTTGATCGGTGTGCCTGTGACCTATCTGAAGAAATAATTTCCTTTTTTAGTGGAATTCACTTTCTCGCCAAGGGTTAGATGAGAAGGTATTTTTCACTTTCATGACAACAAAGGTCCCCTAACCTTAGAGAAGTAGTAAACGATGTCGTTCTGTCAATAGAGGCGTCTTTATCAGAAAACACTTACATGTCTTGTTCTGGGGGGCAATGACCAACACCATATTTTACTGTTCAGTTTGAAGGACTTGTTTCCTGTCACTGTCCAAAGGTAACAATGTTTACCTACCAACACATGAAATCAATTATTTAATTTGCACAAAATCTGAAATGTATAATCGACAACGACATGTTTCCGGTCTTTGTGCTAAACTCATCTTAACAACCTGCTAGTGGTACAGACATGTGGTATCAATCTTTTGTGAATTTTCCAAAATAATAATTTCAGAAAATTCTTCACAATTTCTTTAAAATTCTGACTTTGCCCCCCATTTCTACGTGTTCAGGTGCTGTGTGATAGGTATTGGCCTCTGGAACGACGGACAGTTCATCATGGACTGATCCAAGTGACAACAGTGACCCGCACACAAGGTCCAGATTATTTTATCACCACCATTAACCTCAGACAGGTGAGCAGAAGACACATTCATCATCCCCTTTGGCGCCTGTAAACTGCTGCTGTGGACTTGTGTGCACTGACAAAGAAGCCTTTCGGTTGGATTGAAGTAAAGTGTTTGTTTTTCAGAGATACTGTCCAACAGACAGGATAATCACACACTACTACTACCCCTCCTGGCCGGACCGGGGCATCCCCAAAGACCCATCCTCCCTGTGTGCTTTTAGTGACCATGTCCGGCAGCATTTAGAAGCCATTCCTCGCCTGGGGCCAGCTGTGGTGCACTGCAGGTCCGACCACTGACTTTAAGCCCATCACACACACACCTTCAGGAAACCCATTACTTACTTATAATCCTGCAGAGTTTTCAGAAGTTTATCAGTCAGATGGTGCATGAGGCTTTTTAAAATCAACCCTCTGTTTATGTGTTTCAGTGCAGGTGTTGGGCGGTCAGGGACTTTTGTTACATTGTTGTGGCTGATGCAGCTGTGTGCCAGGGGCATCAAGCCTGATATCCGTGCTGCTGTGGAAGATCTACGGCTACATCGGATGTGGATGGTCCAGAATCTGGTTAGTCCAGTACTGACACTCACCTCCAGTAGTGGAAGAAGTAGTAAAGCCTTTTACTTTTAGTAAAAGTAGCAATAACCAAATAATAAACAACACATTACCACTAAAAGTCCAATCTTCAAAAATGTAATTAATCAAAAATACAACAAATTAGCAGTAAAATGTACTTTAAGCATCAAAAGTTAAATACTTATAGAACTTAAAATCAAGTAAAAGTCAGGTATTCAAAGCAGTTGTTATGCAACCTTTTTATTTTGGAGTATTATTGCTGATGCATTTGTGTGTAAAGAGGTTTTTTTCTTTTATTATCATTTATTATAATTATTATTATTTCTTTTTAGTTTTTATCTAGAGTATAAAAATGCTTCATATTTCAAAAACTGATAATATATATTAAATGTTACTTAAACTTAATCTGAACAGTAAGTAACTATAGTGTAGAACCTCAAAATTGCACTTAAGTACTGTAATAGAGTACATGTATTTAGTAACTTTCCACTACCACTCACCTGCACAGGGTTATCAGACATAAGTGAAATTTGTTGAAACATATTTAAGTACATGTGCATCACCTCTGAATCACGCCTCTCATAGTCGTAACTTTGCTTATTTATCATCACACCCATGTAATATTCTGTTAAAGGACCCGTACTCCAGTTTAGACTGTAATAATACATGTGTTAAAATGAATAGCTGTAATTCACTCAAACATGTGTATTCCATTGCTTTCTAGGATACTCATAAACCTATCATCTCCATGCTCATAAACACTGTGCTCTACAGGTTCATCCCAAACGCCATTAAATGAAGCAGCCTCATTACATGCTCATTCCTTTGTGTGTACTCAGGAGCAGTACATGTTTGTACATCAGTGTCTGCTACAATGGCTCAGTGGAGGAACAGGAGGAACCTCAGCATGGTGAGAGTGCAGAAATAAGCTCCCACTGAGCACCGACACACACCATATTGAATTTCAGCACAGGCAGCGTATTGTTAGTCACTGTAACGTATGATGCCATTCTAATTAGGTGTCCTCTCTTTCCCAGCAGCCCACAGATTCAGGGAGCCGGTTCGAATATTAACCACCACGTTCAGGATCGACCTCATGGCTCCGGGGGAGACCGAACAGGGAGGAGGAGACGTCACCGTCACAGACAGAAACCTCCACCAGACCCACCGCAGAACACAATACAGCAGATTTTACACCCAGGGAACCTACTGAGGAGGTTACTGCCCTCCTCATCCCCGTTTAATCCAGGCTCACACTCCTCCTGAACTCACTTACTCTAAGTGATAATAGAGAGACACAAGCAAGACACTGGGTAAAAAAAAACAAAAACAAAAAAACATTTGAAATAACACCATCACACAGAACGTGACATGCAAGGATAGAAGGCAGAAATAATGCTGTGTGACAGGCCCCTGCAGGTGGAAAACTGGTCTGGCAACATGCAACTAAATGCTGGTGAAGAAACTGCAGACGCAGCTGTTCATACTGCTACCAGGAGCAAAAATGAAGGAAATCGCCTGCCATTCAGGACAAACCTGTCCCTCTACTGTGAATTACTTACCACAGGATTCACAAGAATAATGTGAGGCTGATACCTGTGAATGCTAATGGTGCACACGGGCACAAAGATCAGGTCTACTGCGTGCAGCTACCAAAGATGTTTGGGCACTTCAGTGTTTTTTTTGTGAGTTTGTTTGCCTCCATTATTGATAAAGTGACGGTGTGAGATGACTTTTATTTAGAAAAAATCATTGTGCATCATTTTATATCACACAATGCAGGCTATCAGTACTTAAGGATGCATGTGCAGAATTGATACTGGACTTGCTAGAAAGGCAGACACATGGTATAGTGGCTGTACAAAAAAGGTCATGTTTCAAAAACACACAGGCACTGCCATTCTCCTTAGATGACTGAAACCCATTACAGTACATGAAGGAGCTATGAGTATAATACATTATAGAACATTAAGGGCTATCCCACTTCTTAGAGTCTTTCATCTGTCATGTAATAAACATGTATGATACAATAGATCCCTCTTCGGGTGGAGTTTTGGGGGTTGGTGATGTATTGAGGAGAGAAAGGAGGATCCAGCAGCAGTCAGCATCCTGCAACGCTCCCTCTGCCACGTCTCCACCACGTGGCAAGTGCTAGTAGCTGCAGGTCGAGTGGTGACACTGTATTGCAATAAAAGTCCGTAACGGAGGAAAGTCCTGGTGCGATTTTAGTGCTGCTGAGCTAGTCCAACAGGGGGCGTCACAGCCCAAAGCAGCATTCACTAACAAGCGAGTCATCTCCAGAGTTCGGTGTGTCCGCATGTGAACGCAGCTCAAGACAGGCGAGAAATACAAAGAGAGAGGGAGAATTCACACAAGTTGAAAATGCGCTTTTAGCCTATGTTTGGCTACGTAATGCAGTCTTAATACCACTGAGGTACTCACTGTGAGACTTAACAGTGAACAAGGCAGATGAGGGAAGGTAGAGCAACAAAGAGGGATGTCTAAGAAAAGCAGCACAGCGCAGGCCAACCCCAGCGAAAATATATATGAAGTATATTACAGATTAAAACAAATGAGGAGAGAAAACGAACTGTTCCAGACTATTGGTAAGGAGAACCAACAGTTAAAATAACATTTAAATTAGAGTTCAGGTCCAATAAAAAGATTAGACACTACATCCTTTGGCCAAAACAAAAATGAAAAAAAGAACTTGAGCGATTGCCTCAGTAAGACAACTTATTATCTGTATTGTTTGTATGTGTATATACAGTCCGTGTGCGCAAGATATGCTGACACATAATGAATATAAACATATACATGCCACCCTAACAGACCACAAGAGGGTGTGAGAGAATAGAAAACTACTGATAATGAGCAATCAAAGGCTGGGTGAAGAGAAAGAGGGAGAGTCTAGTCCATTAATTGCTCTCCTCCCAGTCAAACTAGTGCACGCTCTCCGACATGTTAATGGCTTCCTGGATTTCACGGATGACGAGGATGCGGGCAAGCATCTGCTCCAGCTGTTCTTTTGGGATTGGCTGAGTGGAGTACCAGATGGGGCTGTTGGGAGCCACGACGGGCTCAGGTGTCAGGTAGAAGGTGTCGTTGCGACCTTTAGCACTCTGTGGACTGACACAGGAGCAGAGAGAACACAGTGTGAGGACACTTTCAGGATATGTTTATTAATCAGATGTCAAGGTTACAGTTTCAGCCTGTCTGTGCATTAAAAAAAAATATATATATATATTTTCTGAGATAATGAAGTAGGAAGGTGTGCCTTCAAATAAAATTTTTATCTTCTGTCTATGAAATGCTGGAGCGACAGCAAGATAGTCTCACGGGAAAAATCCAGTTTTTACAATTTGGGTCTTATGTTTGTAGTGTTGGCCATCATCACCTCATCCTATTGATATACACTGTCCACATTATAATGTACATATGTGCGTCTCAACTGTACATCTTTTAAGATGCCTAAAATGTCCAGTTTTTGTGTAAATTCAACAACATGTTTAAGCATTGATGTCATAGTTAGTGGTGGTATTGTATTGAAGGTGTTTCTAACATTCCGTATGTAAATGTAAAGGACAATAAACATTAGAAACACAATTCAATATAATGAAGTCGAGTACGACACTGCCTTTAACTATGACTTTAGTGATAAACACATTCTCTCATTTACACATTTTGACGATGTCAAAAAAACTTGAACATTTTTAGCTTCCAAAGAGAATTTATGGAGCTGTTGCATTGAACTACATGAGATTGTACAGGTGTACCAAATAAAGTGGCCACAGACTGCATATTCCCTTATGCTTCCATGTCCAGAGAGCTCAACCTTTAGGTCCTTGTGTAAAATGTTACACATGAAACGACTGATCGGATCCAAGGTGTTAAAAAAATCCTTTGAATGTGGCTGTGATTATTTGGTTCACATAAACAACCCACTCTGTGGTAATTTCTTTTTTTTTAAGTAGCAATTTTTTCCATTTTCAGTGAAGAATGCTGACTTTTTAAAAAGGCAGCCAAGGCCAGAGAAGCTAGTTGCCGTTATTCCTTGGCAAGCTGTTAAGAGGCAGAAAACATTAAAAATCTTTCACCGTTTGTGAGAAGAGAAAAAAAAAAAAGTTATTATACAGCATCCATTTGTCAGTTGCCTAGCAACAGTGTTCTCACAAGTTTAAGCACTTGAACACAGAGTGCAATGTGTACTCCACCTTGCATGTCAATAACACAACACAGAGTTTTATTTGAATGTAGCAGCAGCAGCACATTCAAAAGAGAAGCTCGACTCTCGTCATGCCTACACCTGGCCAGAGTGAAAGACTCTACATGGCAGCAGCAAGAGGCATTTTTACCTGTTTTTTTTCTTATCAATGATACTGTTTCATAAATTTTCAAAGGTTGGATTCATCATTCGTTACATAGGCAAAGGCACAGAAACAGGTTATACCTCAAAAAACATGTTTCCTCATAAAAACATTTTGCTTTTCACTGAAATCCTTTTGTCATCCTTAAATTATGTTTTATATTTACCATTTGAAGAGGTAGAAATCGTAGAGTTTGATGGGGCATCGCAGTGGGTTCTCTGGGTCCTCCAGCTGCTCTGAGTACATGTCATCTGTCACTGAACAAAGAATGAAAATGGTTCATTATCCTTAAAAAATGTGGATTCCTCCCAGACATCAAAGCACAAATCAAATCCATGTGCACGCTTACCTTTCTGACCTATGAACCTCTCTGTTGACTTTAGATATCGGATGCTGGTACTCTTGTCTTTGGGGTTGTTGGGACTTTTCCTGGTGTGTCTAAGCACCTTAGAAAAGGCCACTTTTAGATGCTGATCCACTGTTTTCAGGTGGAAATACCTGAAAAAAAGATAATGCAGTATTTGATCAGCGTGTGTTGACGGTTGATATAATGGGGCAGAGGGGTGATACGGAATAACCACAGCAATGTCTTTTGTATGGTTGTATTTTGCTGATATGCAAGTTGGGAATTATCTGTGATCTAGATGGAGCTCTGCCCTTATGTACAGATATAATGGACAATGCTGCTGCGTGTAAGTTAAGCAGTATAGAAAAATCATTTGTATGTGATGACTGAAGTAAATTGCTTCACATGGGACCATAGTGCAACTCACTTTGTGTTGAAGAACATTAGAGTTGTAAGCAGTGTTGAGGGTGAATGAGCTCCCAGCTGTTTACATTCCCATAGCATTTCCTCTGTCACATGACTGGGGATAACGTAACCTGGTAGGAAAGGTAAAGAGCAGACTATGAAGATGGATCCAGTTGGATGGATCCAAATCATCACTTAATCTGTTATGTTTACTACTATCCAACATATAGTTAAAATCTACCCAAAGCAGATCTACTAAAACCTACAGTTTCTAATAGGGGGTCTCGTCTGGCTAAATAAGTTTTATTTAATAATACAGTCCTCATAATCCAAATTGAAGCAACCAATCACTAAAACTGGACTGGAGCCTACTGTCACTCCGATTGATGAACTGATGTTATAATACAGCAATGCTTCGAAAGGACAGTAGTCCTCTAGCTTCAATCATGATAACCTCAAGAATGGAAAATACTAACTTTTCATATATCTCATATAATAACCATAATAATAATAATAATTATTATTAGAACAATTCTAACAATAACAATTAAATTGAGTTAACCATCAAGCAGACAGTTTTTCTCTCATACTTTACATTTTGCTCTGAATATGACCACAGAGTGATGCAAACAAATAAAGAGCAGCCGCAGCTTCAGTTAATAATATCTACAGTGTAGGAAAAAAACATGAGCATTTCACAGATGTGGCCTTTGACACATTGACACTCATTTTCCCAAACTATATCACAGAAAACTCCATAGGATGCCTGCCGAAGCTGAAACAACTGCAGCCAATATGTTCTGAATGCTGAGGTAATAAAACTGACTTTACTCATTATACTATAATCCTACATCGGGCTTCAATTCTGCTGTGCAGCTGTAATATTTAAGTACATAAAAATATCAGATTAGACTCTATATCAGCATTAACTCAAAATTACAGCATGCGGATTGAGAAATTTTGATCAGTATCATTCCTAAAATGGTTGGATTGTATTTTCACTCTTGTGCACTGTATATATAAAAAAAAAAAAAAAAAAAAAAAAAAATTGCAAGTTCACACTAGGTTTGATTAACACCTTTAGTTCTCACCTAGCGGATGAACTGATGGTCTCCAAGGCTCCAGGATCTGGTGCAGACTGTGAGCGAAGCGAGTGTAGTATTGATCTGAGAAAACGTCATCCACGCGACCATTATCAAACAGATACTGGAGGAAAGAAAACAGACAAAGAAAGATGCAGTCAAACAGTGTCTCCACATCACAAGTACCAACAGGAGGAATGGGTGTTGAATGGAGTGTGTGTGTTTGTGTGGATGGTGAACTTACTTTTTGTATGCACAGAAATACGTAGTATAGAACATCAGCCTCATAAGACTCCCCTTCCAGCCCCCGAGCCTCGGTGGTCATCAAAGAAAGACCCATGCAGAGCTCAGCAACTGCACATGACACCAAGTCCTCCTGGAAACGTAGTGCCTGACGTCCTAAAAACACACACGTCAGTCATAAGCTTGACAGATGAAAATAAAGACGAAAGAAATATTTTTTTTAACAATATAATAAACATTGTGTGTGTGCACTTACGGCCAATTGGGGCCAGTTTATTTTTGTCTGATTTATCCAACTCTGCGTTTTTCCTCTGAGCCCAAAGCCGCCAGACGTCCAGGCCCTCTTCCGGCTTCAGTGTGGCAGGCAGCAGCAGCTCTTGCACCTGCACTTGCTGCTGGCCTTGGCCATCTACCTCTGCTACCACTGTCTGACCCTGGACATACACAAACACACCAACGTGGTTACCATGTGCTAAAAATAAATAAATGACTACAAGGATGTTTGGTAAAGATAAAAAACCATCCGTCAAATCCACAACTGTGTTAGTACCTGTAGCTGCTGTGCATCCTGCCCTGACAGCCCCTGCGTGTGCAGTACCTGCTGCTGTGGGTCCCAGATAAGGGACTGTGTAGCATTGGGGTAACCCTGTACTGCCACTGGGATGTGAATGTTTCCATTCATCAGCTGGGCAGGGAACAGCGTGTTTGCAGCCAGTGTGTGCACCACTTCTTCCTGCCCCCCCATTCCTCCAGAGCTTGTTATGCTGGAAACGGCCTGCGCTGTTTGACTTTGACTGGCAGGGATTTTTAGCTTGTCATTTTCAATAGTGACTTGTGTTGGCATTGTGGTCATTGTTGTAGTGTTTGCCCCTGCAACCTGGACTGTCCCATAAGCCTCCTGGGGGATCGCAATGTGTGTCACTTGCTCACGGCCTCCAGACCCAGCAGGAGCAGAATACACAGGGATGGTCCAGGTCTCCCCTGTTGGACTGGTGATGGTGCCTGTAGCACTGTAAAGGTGAGAACTGTCCACTGTTAGGAGGTCTGGCCGCAGGGACACGTAACTTTGCTGCTGGCCCTGTCCCTGAGGGATAGCCAGGACCGTGGCTACCTGCTGACCAGGCAGGGCATAGGACACAGTGATGGGCATGTCCACCTTGCGCTTTTTGGCTGGCTGGAGGACACCTGCTCCTTGGGATGTGGCAACTGTGGTTCCCAGTACCCTTCTCTCTGCACTTTCCTGCTGCTGGGTGGGAGACAAGGCCCCCACTGTCTGGATTTGGATCTGTTGTCCTCCTGCAACTGCTGCAACCAACTGGGCTTGCAGCTGAAAGACATGGGAACAAGTGATAATTGGTAACTAAATTTAAAATCTGGTTGATGACAAAATTTGTAATCCTGCATTCATGTTGTGCACATGTGTACCTGTTGGTGCTGCTCCTCTGTGAGTTCCCCAGGCTGAATCAGCTGTGCAGTAGTCACACCTTGTAGCTGTTGATGGGAACCAGAGGGCACTTGGAGGACCTGACCCAGCATTTGACCCTGCTGCTGGCCCTGAATTTGCACCTGAAAATATGGATAGGCCTAAATGTAGTGTATCAAGAGTGAAATGGAACGGGATAACGTGGCAGGCACAACATAAAGGTGCGTTAAAGGTACAAACCTGAACTATCTGTTGCTCTGTATTCTGCTGTACAGATTGTTGCTGAGACGTGGACTCCTGTATCTGCTGCTGCTGAGGCTGGACCTGCACCTGAACCTGCAACAGAAGACGCCGTCTGTCAAAAACTTAATTTCAAGGACAGACCTCTTTCACTGATTTTTTTTTTTTTTTATATGGCCAGTCAGTAGCGGGCCAGACTTACCGGGCAAGCCAATTCCAACAATGACCCTGCCACCTCTGTGCTGTCTGTGTAGATGCAGTTAGCCTCTTGCTGGTAGACCATAGTGGTGGTGGTAGTCGTGGTGTCTCCACTTTGCTGGCTGAACTCCTGCAGGGCATCCGGACCCTTGCTGGCCAAGGACTCCAGGAACTCCTTCATGCGATGCTGAGGGATGCTCCGAGCTTTCTGTCTCACTAGCTCCTCATAGGAGCCTGCACCATCCAGGGAGTTATTCATTGCTGCTGACAGTGTCCTGTTCTTTAGGGGGAACCTGTGGACATGGTGAATTTACAAACGATTGATTTAAATTACTGTAAGGCTCATGTGCAGTTATAATAACACCAAAATAGAATGGTTGATGGCAACACCATCGAAACAAAAGACACATACACGGCTTTTGAATTTAAAAAAAAAAGTTAACAAAAGATGACATTAGTTGAAACTTAAGAGTGTTTACAGTCTGACCTACAGTTCACTGTCCAGTGGCAACATACACAGATGATAATAGGAAAGGGTTAATTCTAACTGCGTGTATACGAGCTGGGACAAAAGCGCGGTCACTTTCCAAATCCGATGCAGTATTCAAAGTGGTGATGGAAAGTGCTGCATGATGAAAACATGCAAGTTGTACACTACATTTAAGTTGCGATAGTGTGCATGGTACAATAGCTCTATAAGAGCTAATCTAACAGCTGATTACACAACGCGCTAGGTTAGCCAGGTACACGGCTAACTAGCCGCGTGTTGTTTGCAAGTAAGATCCGACCACAGCTGTGTATAGCAAAGTGCAATAATGCCACCATGTCTTTGAACGACAATGTTTTAACTTCGTAGCACATGGCACGTAAACAGAAAACAACGGAAGTTGGGGTAACCCTCCCATGTCAGTAACGTTACACCTACTGTATTTTTGTTATCTCCGTTGCTAGCAAGCTAACGTTAGCAGGCGCGTTAGCTACCTCTCTTCCTCAACCGGGCCGAGGATCGAACCGCCCACTAGCGCTTCTCTGCCCTCGAAACGGTGGTCCTTTTCCAACCAGCAGGGAAACGAGGTGCTATTGGTGTTTCTTTGTGGCTGGTTTATTCTTAATTTTTCGTGCTTTTCGTTAGATGGATAGCTGTAGTTTTTTCTTTTTCTTAACCACTCATATTTCGCTGGGCGCCATCTTACAACGATACCCTCAGACCAATAAGCAAGCGATTTGTAACTGTGTCGTTCTATCGCGGTATTTGCATCGCGTGATATCGCGGCAAGTGACGCTTGTAGCGTAGTCTGTTAAAGGCGACACACGCAGACAAACTGGCAGACAAGATCAGGTAGATGTCAGTCCACCTTAAAACCCAGTTATTCCAGACAGACGCTCCTAGTGGTTCACTAGCTTCTGAATCTTTTAAGGTGGTTCCATTGAGATGCACTGAATATTTGGGTGGTGCTCAAGAAGCTCTGGGCAACTAGGGGTTAATTCCCACGCACTACACCTCAGCATGGTCTGCATCTACCACACTGGTTTGTGTTATGGGCCAAATAGCATCAGTATTAACTTAAACCTATTATTGCTTATCATGGAAAAGTAGAAGAGATGTTATATGTCTTTTCATGGCTGGATTTACCTCCTCGGGATCCCCTGTGGACCCTTCTTAATAGGCCTCCATTTATTGACCCACCTTATAAATTGTTTCCCCACATATGTGTGTATGTAAATATATATATATATATATATATGAAATCAACACTATCAATCAACATTACCAATGGTCATCATATAGATAAAAAATATATTAATTATGTTAAACATATTAAGGTAGGAAAATATAATATTGGCTTCAACAAACATAACAGTGTATCCTACTTCAGACAACAGAAACATTGAAGTTTGAAGTATTATTTATTATTGTCCCATGTCAAAAAGGACACATGTGCACCCATCTGAGTCTTAAAAAAAAACACACGGTGGTTTGGCACTGACTCACCAACTTTGTATGAAAGCCATGGCATTTGAAAGCATCCCCTCTGTGTAACATCAGCTTAGAGCCTATATGAAATGTACATACATGAGGTCCTTGTTGAACAATAATCAAAGTTGCATACATTCAACAAAGAAGAGGAAACACTGTAAGTGAATATTATTGCAGCTGATATAGAAAAAAAAATGCAGAAGAGTCTGACACTGACTGGCGAATCCTGAGATTGATCAAAGTGTTACCATGATAATTTTGATGAAGAAATCACAACTGACAATCAAGAAATAGAAATATATTTTCCAGTTTCAATGGGATCGATCCACACATGAGAACTGCAGATCAGCAGATGAACATGTAATGATTAGAATATCTGACTTGACGCAATCTCAGCCTAATCAGCCTGTGCCCTTGCTGATATTAAACATTAAGTGATGCAAACAATTTGGGCATGTATCTATGGGCTCATGGGAAGTACGATGTGCAGCTTGCTCACAGTCAATCAAATCTTTCCAGGGTCTTCTTTGAGGGTGACTGTTCTGTTGAAGACGAGCTGTGGCGAAAGAAAGATTATATTTACAGTCCATGCTCAGATTAAGTAGGTGTTGAGTAAATTGCCAAATAATTTCCCAACTGAATAAAAAAACAGAATCTTTCATCAATGTGTATTTGTAATGTAAGACATGACTGTTTACTGTACCTTGTCTGCGGTGCTGTCAGGGTCCAGGGAGAAGTAACCAACTCTCTCAAATTGGAATTTGTCAAAAACCTTTGCTCCCTTGACTGAGGTATCCACTAAGGCACTGCTGATCACCTGCAGGGAATGCTAAATCACAAAAAGAATACATATATTAAAACAAACTGTCACTTCATCCACTGATCTCAATTAATCCAAAAACACCCTCTGTCACAGGAGAGCAGATTTACTCACAGGGTTGATGTCACTCAGGAAGCCTTTGGGCACTTCAGATGGATCCTCTGGATGTTTGTGCAGGAATCTAAAAAGACAGTGACAACTTTTGGTTAAGTGAGTTTTCTACATGAAGTAATGGTTGTGAGTGACAGTGGTTGGACTTGTGACTTACAGTTTCTCATAGAGACGCACTTCACACACAAGCGGCTGGCCGACCCAGTGGATGAAGGCCTTCGGTTTCTCTGCAGTCTCCGAGCTGCAGCAGTTCACCTCCAGTTCCACCACTTTACCCTGAGCGTCCTGAGAAACAGTGGAAGAGAGACCATGACGCGTTGTGAGGACACGGAGGATCCATGGAATCAATTCATCACTAAACTTGACCTCGACCTGGATAAGCAGCTGAAATATCCAATTAATCTAAGGTCCAAATATGAATTTTACATAACATCAGAGATCTGGAGCAGTAGAACTGGGGATTTTACAGCCAGTTTTTCCTAAAATCTCATAAAAAGCATTTTAACAACTAACATTATTGCTAGTGGCAGGCTAGAAAATGTATTTTAGACCTTTCAATGACAGGTAAGACTTTTTTAATATGCCCTAGGGCCTTTTTTGAGGAAACTGAAATCAATGCTTTTTATGGCTTTTCAAGACCTGCAGAGACCCTTAGAAAACAGAATCACACACACTGTTAACATTTAACTGGAATAAGATCTGTGGAAAGCTATTATGTATTAAATGATTTCACAGCAGTTAGAGCATCTTTCTCTTCAATAATGGGAGGTATTTTTTTAAGTGAAACAGAATATGTAAGCAGGGTATAGTTATGAAAGGGAATTTAGGTCATATCCTTCAAATTTGGTTGGATCGCTTAAATATGGGCAACAAATAACAAGGGGGCAGAGGATTCTGTGTCTTTTCAAGCTACTGAGTGAAACGACTTCGAGTCTTACCTTAATGACCTTCTGCACAGAGATGACATACCCAGCATGCCTCAGTCCTACAGGCTGTTCTGGGGTCAGCCGTTTGTAACCCTTCTCCATCACCTGCAAACAAAGAGGAGTCCATCATCATGTATACGATCAAAAACATTTCAAAAAGAAAGTCTGCTTCTTATACTGTGAGGGTTTTTATTTTTCCCCCCCCTGACCTCTCTGAAGTCGCTCTGTTCTATGAAGATCGTGCGAGTAAATGGAACTGTGTGGCTGCCCTTGGCCTCGTTGGCAGGGAAGTCTGGTACTCGTACATCTGACTGGGAAACAAGAGGACAACCGCAGGAACAGTCAGCACATATGATGCTTAATACTATGTAAAAGACAGGGTATATACAGGGTATAACAAGTCTCAGGAGGCAGTTTGATGTATAATGTCTGTGCATTTGTAAAAAAAAAAAAAAAAAATGTTCAAACCTGTGAGTTCTCAGGAAGGTTCGTTATGGTGACTTTGAGTGGTTCCAGCACTGCCATGGCTCTGGGTGCTGTGTCATTAAGCACCTCCCTCACACACGACTCCAGTAGGTGGGGCTCTGTTGTTGTCTGGGAAACTGTGACTCCAACCTGCCAAGAGATGCAGCGTATTATTATACAACAGGACTGTCCTCTTACATGCAATTACTAGTTCCTCCATCCACCTATTCTACATACCCGTGCACAGAAGTTGTTAACTGCCTCTGATGGGAAACCTCTTCTTCTCAGTGCAGTCAAAGTGAAGAGACGGGGATCGTCCCAGTCCCTGTAATTAGAAAAGATATCTTCTACTGTTATCCAACAGATTCAATGAAGTATGAGGAGAGCACATGAAAACTCGCTGCACACTACAGCTGAATGATATGAAAGAGAAAAAAAAATCATACTGAGATTATTTTGGAAGATATTGCAATATGAGTCATGGTTTCAATTTGAATTGGCAGTTTTGCATATAATTTTCACTTTTTTGTTTTGGGTCTTGTACCAAACAAGGTTGTTCCTTCACTGGATTCTCTGGAGAATATGATTTGTAGGCTGGGGCATCTCTTTAACACAATGGTATGTTGTGACACATTTTACCTTTATCAAAAAAATGTAGCTCTTGAAATTTGGATATTGCACTTGGCCATATTGCAATTTCAATAATATTTTGATTAATCGTTCAACCCTACTGCACTACAAATCACAGTTGGGAGTACACAATCCAGCCTGTAAGTATTTGGACAGTTGCACACTTTTTTGTTCTTCAGTCTCTGAGCTTCAGCACATTCAATTTGAAATGAATTAATGGATACTACATTAACGTGCCAAGTCTCAGCTTTAATCTCAGTATGTTTACACCAATAAAGAAAGAACAGTGTAGAGATGTAGCCGTTTAAACACATAGTGCCCAAAGTCTAGAGGTTTAAAAGTAATTGGACAGGTGAAACTAAATTATCATATTTCATATTTTGTGGAAAATCCTTAGCATTCAATGACCAAATACTTACAGTCTGTAATAATTTTTATATAGGGAAACTTCAGACGAGCGATTTATGTGGCACTAAAAGTACTGGTGCACACATGCTTTCCATCCATTTAGTATTTTTATACCCCATTATTTAAATTCATTACAGGACAGACTGTTTGTAATAATAATAATGTAATAAAAATAGTTGAAAAATTGATAACCAATAATGGAATAGCAAATATAAATCCTATTTCACCTGACAACGCCAGTCTCTACCAGTCTGATGATTTTCCTCTTGGACACAACAGTGTAGGTGAGGTTCAAGCGGCCATATTCCCACTGAACAGGGCAGTACACATCCAGAGCGTTACACAGCCAGTAATATGATGAACGCCTGTCACAGAAATAAAAGAAAGGAAGGTCAACATTGACAATTCATGTGTATGCCTCCAAGACAGATTCTCATGTTGAGATGTGACAGAATTCATGTATACCTGGCCTGAAACTCTTTGGTACACAGTGAGTGTGTGATGTTTTCAATAGAGTCACACAGGCAGTGGGTGTAGTCATAAGTGGGGTAGATGCACCTGCATAGAAAGATTTGAGTTTAGGTTTGAGTAAGAAGAATAATATTATATTTGATTGAAACTATCTGGGTGGAAAAAGTACAAGAGTTCAGATTTCATACCATTCATCTCCTGTTCGATGATGTGCTGTGTATTTGATTCTGTAGGCCACAGGGTCCATCTTCCCATCCTCCATGACCATCTTCATCCTGAGTGTGGCCTCTCCCTCTGCAAACAGGCCCTTCTTCATCCTCTCAAACAACACCAGAGACTCTTCAATGGGACGGTCCCTCCATGGTGATGGAGGAACGTTATGGCCCTTTAGTTCCTCCCCCCTCTGGTGGCACACATACGCGTGACCCCTGGAGGATGGCAAAGAGAGGAATGAAACATCTTCTAATGGCTTGTACACATTTACTAACAGGGATACAAAGTTCCTACACTCACCTACGAATAAGGTCCACAGCAAGGTCGTAGAGTTGCTGAAAGTTGTCTGATGCGTGCGTGACATCATAAGGTTTGTAGCCTGTGGAATACACTTATACTGGTAAAAAAAAACTCTCTTCATAAATGTAGAGTGTAATTGACAAAGCTTTAATCAGACCAAAATAAAGTGTAAATCAAACTCACCAAGCCACTCCACCATGTCCCTGATGGCAGTGAAGTACTTTTCCTCCTCCTTCTCGGGATTTGTGTCATCATACCTCAGGAAACAAATTCCATTGTTTGCCTATGGAAGAGGCAAGGTTTAAAGAAAACACCTGCACTGGAGAAGATTAAACAGCTTATGTGGTGGTGAAAGATGAGAAAAAGACTTTTACCTTTGCATAACCAAAGTTGAAGTTAATAGCTTTGGCATGGCCGATGTGAAGGATACCATTGGGCTCGGGAGGAAATCGGGTACGTATCTAAAAGGATTCAGACACAGCAGGGAGAAAAATCAACCACACACATGATCATTTTCAACAATGAAAAATGCCTGTTACATTGTCACTGACTCCCAGTTGATGTCCACAAACAGCTTGTTCTATCCAAAACCCCGAGCTAATAATTTAGTATAACATAAGACAAAGAAAACAGCAAATCATCACAACTGAGAAGCTGGACCGAGTGAAATGTTCATGATTTTTGTTTGAAAAATGACTGAAACAATAAATAGATTATTATTAGCTGCTGGTTATTTTTATGTTGACTGACTATTCATTGAAATGACTAACCATTTCAGCTCTAGTAAGACATATAAAGTTTGTACCTGTCCACCAGTGATCTCCAGGTGCTTTTTAATCAAAGACATAGTGTTCGGTGTGACCACATAGCCCTCAGTTTTAAAGTTCTCTCCTGTATGACGAAAGGTAAGGATGAAAGATCGACATCTTCAGTGAGTAAACTCGTTAAAAGATTCAACGACAGCGGCACAACTGCATCTCACTGTTCAGGTGGCTCCTCCTCACCTGGTTTATGGAACTTGAGTGCCTCTCCTCTGAGCTGTTCCATGAGCGACTTGCCCTCCCCAGTGGTCACTTCACCTAAACAACCAACACACACAGTTAAAAACAAACCACCAACACACACAGTTCACTTCACTCCCGTGTGCCACCCATTTTGCCTGCTGCTTACCATTCACTGCCAGCTCCTCTTTCTTCAACTTCACCTCATTCTCTGCGACTTTTGCTTTCTGGGGCTGCAAGATAATTAGATATTAACTACAGATGCAATCAAATACTTCAAAGTGCAGTGATTAAAAGAAATTGTTTGACATCATGGAAAATAAACTTATTCGTTTTATTGTTAAATGAGACGATTAACACAACTCTCGCACCTTAAGCTACAGCTAGCAGCCGGTTAGCCAGAAATAGGAGGAAACAGCTAGTGTGTTTCAAAGGTAACAAAATCCAGCTACCAGCACCTCTGGAGCTCAGTAATGAATTTACTATATCTTGTTTGTTTAGTCTTAAGAACCACAAGTTATGCCTTTACAGGGGGTTATATCCCAAACTACTTCTTGGCCAGGCTCAGGAAGAAAGCAAATAACCGTATTTCCCAAAAAGCTGTTGAAGCATTACCTTAGGCTTCTTCTCCAGGTCAGCCTCTGTCTTGGGTCCTAACAGGTGAAGGACCTTTAAGACCAAAGCCAGAGTCAGTTAGGTGAGAGCAATTGGAGAAACAGTGGGAAATGAATCACAATCTCACATCAAAAAATTCAAACACAATGACGGATATATTACTACTGATAATATTCTCTTTTTCCAACACACCTGCATGTCCACCTCATTTTTGATGACCTTCCCATCAGCCCATTTTAGGGCAGCGCGTGCCTCTCCTGCAACAGACACAAAAGCCCAGTGAGACTTTCTGTCCATCTGTGAGGTTGTAAGGATGTCAATTCAGTGTGACTACATACCCATTAGTAGTCCCATGTTGAAGTGGTACCGCTCCTTTACCAGCTGCTCCTTGTGCTTCTTGATCACAGACTCCACCTGCACAACATACCACTGTCGCTGAACATACCACGCCCCGAAAAGCTTGTAAAAGGACGAACTTCTGATCAGTGTAAACTCGTGCACTTACTGCGTCTTCAATCTGCTCCGGTGTTATGACCACGCCCACTCCACATGCTTCTTCAAACTCCTTCTGGTTGATGGGGTCCTGAGGATGACCTTTCACAAAGTCCAGTGCAGCTGCAAAAAAAAAGTTGGATACAAATTCATAGAGCAGGCTGGTACACATTTCTATGCACAACCTATGTCACTCATCCAGGCAGTCTATATATCAGGGCTGGGCACACATTCTGCTTCCTCCAATGCCCTCAATGTTTCTAAACTTGACCACAACCTACGTCCTCAGCCTCCTTTACAATTTGCATTAGGTGTGGTGTCAGGACATTTTTTCACTGTGTATGTGGTTATATCCATCAAATGTTTTGTATTTCAGGCTTTGTCTGAGGTTTTTGAGTTATAGGAAAATTTGTGTCAAGCTTACCCAGATTTGTTTCAGAGTGCCACAATTCAATCCAATTCAAATGCATATCATGTTGAAATAAATGATTCAAAACTTGTGTCCTGGCTCAATTTGGTTATGCAAGGCAATATATTTTGTGTGTGTGTCATATTGTCAGATATCCTTGCATCTTGTTCATGTTCACACAGTTGTGGTACTTCTTCAGGCAGAACTTACCTGCCAGCTGTAGCTCCGTGCAGATTTTGCGCTGAGCTATACTGTCTGAAAGGAATGCCAGACGTTTTAGGTCTTTAAGGCGGGATACCATACTGTACAGCAGTGTACCCATGGCTTTGTCCACTCCTGATGGCCCATGGACACGTTGGGCCTATTAAAACAATGAGAAAATAACTGAATTTGTTGCATCATTAAAAATGTGAGAGTGTCAAGAGCAATACTACAGCTAAGACAGTCAGGGAACACCAGCATCACTATTTTTCCTCATCTTGCCCCTGGAGCGATGGTTTGCAAACCCTGGCTAGACTGGGTTCCTGGGGCACATAAAACCCCACTGTACATAACTGATGAATCATTTCAAGTCAGTTTTTAAGCAAAGATGCCAAAAATTCACTGAAACCAGCTTCTCTGATGTAAATATTTGCTAGTTTCACAGTTTTCTATGATACTTAAGTCAATATCTTCTTTCTGACTGTTGGTTAGTCATTTGGATCATTGATCTTCTGGGAATAATGATGGTTAAAATAATGATGCATTTTCTCTTCTTACATTTACTCTTTTATACACCAAACAATCACTCAGTTAATCAAAGAAAACAACTGTCTAATATATTGTTGATGAAAATAATTGTTGTTGCTGTTCTGTGTGTTGATTACTTGACAGGCAGAAAGACACCAAAGCAATATGATAAAATACAACTTAACAACAAGCATAATGTACACTAAAACAATTGCAGTTGTTGACACAAGACCAGGCCATAATATGGAGGTGCAAATTTCTAAAAAACCTGAGATGATTTAGATTATGTATCTAGGGTAAACATGGGGCTTTTGGGGACCCAGTGTAGTTATCTGCTTTTTGACAGATTGTTGTAAACAGCGGAAGGAATGTGAAAGTGAAAGCATAGCGACCCTATACCTACCCAAAGTCAAGAGAAACTTCATTAATAAAAGACAGACATAAATGATATCTAAACCCATTAACACAGAACCTTAAAAAAACTAAGAACAGGGGGTGGAGACAACAAGTGAGCTGAAGAAGTGAATGTCACAGCTGCTGTCCCTACAGGCATCTCAGTTTCCTCCAACACACTGGCTCGTACCTGAGTAATTGCGTCCTTCAGGGCAGAACTCAGCGCTTCATTCTTCAGCGTTTCTTTTGCTTTCTGCTCACTGAGTCCTATCGAAGTGAAAAGTGTCATCGTATCCGCCATTTTTCCACCGTAATCACCGGCTAGACTGGAGCCACACAGACACGCCACCACCGTGCACGAGTTTCCTTCTGGGAGAGGGAGTTAAGGGCGACTTCCTGTACACCTCAAAGAAAAGAAAAAAAGAAAAGATATATAAAAATATTAACCAATAAGACACCGCAGGCACGGATGTATTAACCAATCGTAAATGAGCTTGATTTAAAGTTACTACCTACTACAAGCAAGAGAGCCAATCAGCGGCTGTGTTGACATCTGTGAGGGTGGTGCTACCGGAATCGGTGTAATGTTGCATCAGATTGACATTCAGTCATTTTCGACAATTATTAACATTGATTAAGTTTCATAATGACATCTTATTCACATTAGATTACGTTTTAATTTAATTTACAAATGCCAAAACATTTCGAAACTTTTCTCCTCAAATATATACGTCTTTCAAACGCAGTGTAAGGTCTTTGTTGACCATCATAAACAACTCCGCGAAAGTGGCTTAGATTTGCTACGGCAACTGTATAGTGTACAGTTAAGTTGTATTTCCCTGTAAAATTACTTTACATGGATGGGTAGGATTTATTTTAGGCTGCTTTATTGAATCACACCATGATACGTTTATAATGCCAGGACACTGTGATAGGTCAGTTTACGCTCGTTCTAGTCTTTAACTTTCCAACAGGGTACCTGTTAGCGTCAATACAGTTATGGCCAAACATGCGATGCTGTCATCGGGGGCAAAAATATGGAGATCTCTGGCCTGCACAAAGTCAGAGCTGCGGCTGGATCTCACCCTCGCCTGTGGACAATCTTTCCGGTAGGTTTAGCAGACTCAGAAACATAATATGCAACAAGAGAGCTGCACAGCGGAGTTTAGATCATCCCTGTGTATTTGCATGAACATATATCTCAACCTACAGCTGGAGAGAAACCGCAGCGGGCCATTGGACCGGAGTGATGGGAGGACGAGTGTGGACTCTGACCCAGACAGAAGACACCCTGTGGTACCACGTTTATAAAAACCAAGAAGGGCAGAAATGGGGAAGCGACAGGAAGAGGAGAGCTGGTATTTCTCTCCAGGAGGAAAACAAGTCAGAGAAGAGATTCAAAGGGGCTTTGAAGATAGAAGAGGATGAGATAGTGGCTGAGACTTCAGTGCAGGACACTGATGAGGAAAAAGAGATGCTGAGAGATTACTTCCAGCTGAATGTGGAGTTGGGAGAGCTGTACAGAGAATGGAGAGCAGCAGATCCCCACTTCAAGAAAATTGCAGATATCTTCACAGGTCAGTTTGTGTTTGTGCATTCATCATATCACTTATTATAACACAGTTAGCAATGACTAAGTCAATATTTGTTTTATGAAATATGACTGAAATATTATCGTTTGGTATTTCTCAGGTGTGCGAATGCTGCGCCAGGACCCCACTGAATGCTTGTTTTCCTTCATTTGCACCTCCAACAACCACATCTCTCGTATCCAGGGCATGGTGGAGAGACTGTGTCAGGCTCTGGGTGCCCCACTGTGCCAGCTGGATCAAACCTCTTACTATGACTTTCCTTCCCTAACTGCACTTGCAGGTGCTCCATTCATTCCCCACACTACCTTTTTATAATCTTGTCAAGAAAACGTATACATGTGATGCAGTTTTTACAACTGTTTTAGGGCCGTGGGTCCATTGAGTCCCAGGTGATATAACTCGTACCATCACTCTTGCTATAGTGTTAGTGGTTTAGTGGCAGTCCCTCCAGTAGGCCTTGATTTGTTTCCAAACTGAATAATCTCGAGTAACTATGAGGAGCTAGTCTTTGACATGTTCTTATCCAATGACAAAAGTGCCTATGTAGAAGTAACACTTTAAAGCAGAAAAGGCTCACATATTGTTATCATCGTTGCATGTTTTTCGCATGGTAATCGGCAGACAGCAGCGTAGAGGCATGTCTCAGGGATCTCGGTTTTGGATACAGGGCTCGGTTCCTGCAGCAAAGTGCGAAGCAGATTCTTGACAGCCATGGGCTCCAGTGGCTTGACGGTCTGCGCAGTGTCCCATATCTGCAGGCCCGTGATGCTCTGCGCACCCTCCCTGGTGTGGGCACCAAGGTACAGTGGCCCTTAATGTTTTTCTAAAATTAATTGAACTTGGAGTAAGATGTAATAATGGCTTTGTGTCATCCTGTAGGTGGCAGACTGTGCCTGTCTGATGTCCCTGGATAAGGCAGAGGCCGTGCCTGTTGACACACATGTGTGGCAGATTGCTAAGCGTGACTACAAATATGCTGCTGGCAACGGACAGAAGAGCATCACAGATAAACTTCACAGAGATATTGGTTCGTATTCATGCATCTCAGTAGTTCCAAGTGGCTCCAAACATTGAACAGATGTTCTCAATTCTCACAATGCGTAATGTTCTATTTCTACACAGGTGATTTTTTCAGAAAGCTGTGGGGTCCTTATGCTGGTTGGGCACAGTCGGTCAGTGTTATTTTAGCATTCAGTAACTGCCGGTCAGTCTCTGCCATGTCTAATTATACTCTGCTATAATCACAGTGTCTCTCTCTGTTTTAGGTGTTGTTCTGTGCTGACCTCAAGAAATTCCAAAAGCTAAAAGAAATACCACTGATGCAGCCAAAGAAAGAGGAAGAAGACAGAGATGAAGAAGAAACAAGGATAGCATGCAAGAAAACTAAAATGAAGGTGGAAGAAAATTAAGCCGTGAAGCACATGAAAACTAAGTCGGCATGCCACAAGAAAGCAAAGATGACTGTCAAGAAAGAGAAGGTGGTATGAGGTAAACAAGCTTCTCACATCAGGATTCACACCAGGTTACAATAACAGACTTCTTTTTAATTCAGCTTCACTTGAAAACCCACTGAAATTAAAAATATAGTAGATTTATTTGTGAGATAAAACTGATTACTTGTTGTAAAAACAATTCTCAGGTGTTTTGTTTACATGTATTTTTACATTTTACTGTAACGTCTCCTTCTGTAATGTCTACTTCCACATGAGTTCACTATTACACACTGTTGTGTTTTTAACAATAAAAACAATAGTCTTTATTTGCTTTTTATAGTTTATGTATTTTGAGAGAAAAGGTCCATATTAGCACAATCATCAACACAGAGGTGCCCTCAAGCCCAGTAAAACCAGCAGTCTCATTTCTGCTAAATGTTGCTGGAAGTGGCCCCTAGGAGGCAGTATGCACTGGAAGATATTCCTTCCTTGCATTAAAATAGTTTGCCTGTCCGTTGGATCATAAAATTCTGGGTGGCTGTGAAGTGCCATGGTGTCCGTATGTTTATTTATAGTCATTAGTTGACTTATCTGTCAGCTGGTCTTTTGTGTGTGCTTGGAGGTCTCTCTGTAGAGGGAATCACCTGGTCAGGTAACATGTGGATCAATAAGTGGTGAAATCTAAGTGAAGCTCCTGACCTTTGACCTCCTGACCTGTGACAGTGATTCAGCTGGGTGGAGACTCTCCATGACCTCTGATATTACAGCTGTAGAGGCCTTCATCAGACTTGTCAACATGTTGGATGGTCATGTGACCTGTAGTCTCTCTGATGAGGGAGCCATCTTTATAGAAAGCAGCTGGGAGGTTGGAGGGAGTGGTCTTTGTTTTACAGTGCAGAGTGACATAATGTCCCTCTATCGCAGGGAGGACAGGACTCTGCACGATCACTGCTCCACCTCAACACACAGACAAACTACAGCATTTCATCCCTTTGCACACAGCTTCATCAACACTAACTCCACAGTCTGATCTTACCAGTGACAGTGATGCTGATGCTGTTCCTGGTTGCTCCCTCTCTGGACTCACATCAGTAAACTCCACTGTCCAATGGGACGATGTAGCTGATGCTACAGGAAGAACCAGCTGATCTTCCCCAGTCAGCTCCGTCAGCTCCATCAGCTCCACGCTGAGTCCTGGTGTCTCTGGTGGTGTTCCTCCTCAGTGTCCATCCAGCAGAGCTGTCGTCCTCCTCACAGCTCAGAGAGACAGAGGCTCCTTCAAACAGCTGAGAGCTGCTGGGACTCACCGTCAGACGAGCTGTGAGCAAAAGGAGAGGACATATACGATGAACATATTCAGTTAAAGTAAATAATCCACTCATCTGTGAAACCAAACACCTGCTACAAACACTTAAAACTGATGCATTTCCTAGGTCAACTGCACCCTCTGGCGGCCTTATTGGAGGTCCTGAACTCTGTCAACACCTGATTAGTTTGTTACACAATGGTAAGACCCTATTCGAATGAGTTCAGTTCATTTTCAGCTGTATTTGTCCTTGGGGGGCAATTCGTTCTCTCTTGTATTAAAGGCTAAGAAAAATGCATGAATGCAGTCCTAACTTGTGCTTTGCTCCCTTCATGGTGTTGAAACAACAGGTTTAACAGTGCAAACTGAAATGCACACCCCTTCCTGTTTAGCAACACTGTTCATTTAGCGTTTGTCTTTAGACACTCGACACAATCTAATTAAGGAACTCAGAAGGTACCAACCCTCCTCCTTCCTCTGTGGTTCACACTGCTGTGGTTTCATCTGCAGAGACATTCAGTGTAAAGAAGAGCATGAATATGATGCGTTCACTGACCGTCAGACTAACTGATGGACATGAGGGAAGCTGCTCTTTTGTTTTTGTCTTGAATTATTCTGAGACAGTTTATTTAATGAAGCGACTGATTGATCATGATTCATGAAATATTGATTTTACACCTTAATAGAAACAAGCTGCTTCTTCCTGTAGATGACAGAGGTGTGGTTGACAGGAAGTGAGATGGAGGGGGGGTTTTTTTCCCTTTGTGTGTGAAAGCCTTTATCTGCTTTAACCACTGGACTGTGGTCAGGATGTGACATCTTTAACCATGAAGCTGCATGCCGTCCTCCAGCAGGCAGTAAGGGGCTTTCATTAGTGCCACGGGTGCTCAGCTCCAAGGCACTCCTCTACAGCTAGAATAGCTGAGAGGAGTGCCTCTATTAATCTTCTGTTTCGGGTTTATTATTCTTCCGCCAAATTTCGGCGCGTAACTCGTCCCGCAGCTTTGAGAAAACCCCGGTAATATATACATCAAAACGTGCGTCTTGATCCAGAAAGGGGTGCTATGACTTTTGGTGTTAAAATTCCAATTTTTCCCAAAGTTATTCCCAAAAAACTGGGAATAAATAATGCATTAGAAATGCATTGGAATTTTCTTTAGAAACCCACCTTTTTATACAAAATTGCACCTTTTTTCTGAGTCACCCAGCTCTCTCATACCTGCACGTAGAAATGTTATTCAAACTATAAAACGGAGGAAAACTTCTGCTCTCTCAAAAAGATGGGAACTGTTTTTACATAACATGTAAACTTTTCACACTGTGAGCACTCAAAGGAGGAGTGCAAATCACTTTTTCTTCAAAGTTAGAGTGAAAGCGTCAGTTGGCTAGAGTGCGTGAAGAAGTAAAAAATAACCTTTATTTTTATTTTTAACTCGAGCTCACGGCCAAACCGTAAAAAGGAGACAAATAATTCTTTCTGAAAATGTAGACATAGTTGTTGGGATTCATAAAATGTAACTTTGACAGCCAGGGTCTGCACAAAATTTAAACGGGGGTGCCGAGTCCGGCAGCAATACCTGTCTCAATCTCATTGACACTCTGTCTTCGCACTGAGCTTACGCACTCGTTTTAAGGAATATCTGAATAAAATAGAGACTGTAAGAAACTTCTGGCTTCAGTGTCTGTCACAGTGTTTTCGGTTTTTGAAAAGAAGTAACGGTTTTCTCATAATTTGCAATTGTTTGAAGCCATGTAGAAGCCAAATTCTGGGCAGATTTTCATATTGCCATGGCAACGGCAGCTCCTGACCTATTATACACTGGTAACACATTTTGTACCCTCTGGGGTTCCTCACGTCCAAAAAAGGACACACAAAGAAAATGCTATAAAATCATCATATATCAATATTTTTTTCTGCTTTTTTTTTGCATACATCTCTTAAACCACTTCAGTTCTGCTCAAACCTACCAAATGTTTA
>NW_019525238.1:267628-273441 GCF_002814215.2 Seriola lalandi dorsalis | reverse complement strand
AAGAAGTAACGGTTTTCTCATAATTTGCAGTTGTTTGAAGCCATGTAGAAGCCAAATTCTGGGCAGATTTTCATATTGCCATGGCAACGGCAGCTCCTGACCTGTGTGCGTGCCTGCGTGCGCCTAGCAACCAGATAACCAACTCTCCAAGCTCCGCTAGCTTTACATTAGCCGCATGTTAGGTCTTAAATTACATTTAGTTAGGCCTTAAATATGTAAGTCCATTTACTGCTTCCTTCGTTGCTTTTTTTTTTGTTTTGTTAAAAGAGTGAATGAAGTTGTGACGGTCTCCGCTGAGACAGAGGAGAGGAGAAGCTACTAGCCCTCTCTCGCTGTCACTTCTAGTCGCGTTGCTCTCCTCCCCAGTAATGTTAAATTTAGCACAGAAAAAAACATAATACTGGTAATTTAAATAGCGGTTCATGGGATTTATTAACCCTCAGGGGTCCCTCTGTCCCTTTTTGGACATTTTCTTCACTTTTCTTCTTTGATTTGCTGATCATTTTGGCTGTGTTACAGCTGAAGGTATGGATTTCTGCAAGAAAGTGTATTTTTTGACATATTTTTAAAATCTAATGTCAGTTACTGTTACAGGTTTATTATACACTGGTAACACATTTTGTACCCTCTGGGGTTCCTCGCATCCAAAAAAGGACACACAAAGAAAATGCTATAAAATCATCATATATCAATATTTTTTTCTGCTTTTTTTTGCATACATCTCTTAAACCCCTTCAGTTCTGCTCAAACCTACCAAATGTTTATTAGTTTTCAGGATTTTAACCCTTTAAATGCCAGTTTGAAGACATGTTGCCTCTTGTTTTATTAAAAAAACAACACAGAATATGAGATATTTCCCACATAATACATCATGGAGGGATGTGACATTGTTTTATATCAGAGTCTTTTATATCAAGACATTTCTCAAAACCAGAATCTGATCTGATCTGACTTTTGAACACTGGAAATTAATCATGTACTCATCCCGGCAGTAGCTCCCGTGGCACTCAAAACTTCCCTGGAATTTTCTAGTTATGTTTCAGCTCTCAGCTGTTTGAAGGAGCCTCTGTCTCTCTGAGCTGTGAGGAGGACGACAGCTCTGCTGGACGGACACTGAGGAGGAACACTACCAGAGAAACCAGAGCTGAGTGGGGAAGACAAAGATGAAGAGCTGCTCTCCTCTGTTGGTTGTGGACAGTAATAAACCTGAGTTTGACACCTGCTGCTTATCATCTGAGGCAATGATCCAAACTCAGAACAACAATCACACCGGATGGACCTGAACTTTATTCTTCTTTATACCTATTATTTTTATAATAACTTATAAAGAAACTTTACATCAGGTTTCTCATTCTTCACTAAATTAAATACTTCTGTCATCACACACACACACACACACTCTGACTTCCTGTTGAAATTGAAAGTAAACGTTTGTCGGTGTGTCAGAGAAAGTCCCTGCAGTTCGGTTCGGTCCGTCGGTTCAGGAAGAAGCAGATTTAACGGGACTGCAGTCGGTGTAGTTTCTAGAGGAGATGAAGATGTTTGTGGTGTTTGTGCTTTTCCTTCATGGTAAGAAAACTTTTCACCAAACTCCATTTTAAAACTACACGGATGCAGGTCGTTTGTTAGGTTGCGCCATGTTTGAGCCGTTAAATGATCCTATTTTGATTAAATGAATTGATTTGCCTCTGCTCAGACCGTGTGTGTGTTTGTGGTGTGTTGAGTCAGACTGTATAGGTCATTGTGTGTTATATAGTGTGTTAAACTGTGTGTAGCAGGGCTGTAATGCAGTTGTGTGTCTCTGTCCTTCTGAACCACTTGTCGCACTTTAAAATGGAGCGAAATGACCTGCAGTTGTTTCTGAGGATCTTTGTTTTTAATAAAAACTTTCAGATACACTGAAATTTCCTTAAGTTAGAAACAAATGTTTTCATCAAAGAAGCCTTCTGGGTAATTAGCTCTATATATGAGGAAAAATACAAAAACACCATAATTCTAAGCTTACCATGCTTATTTTGGTATTAAACTTGGTGACCAGGATAAAGCTTGGGCGCCACACATGGTATGCAAGTCATGTACCGAGTATCTGTGTCAGTGGACCAAAGGCAAGAGTTGTCTGAAGTTTGGAATTCCCATGGTTTGGAGGGAGCCGACAAACCATGTCACTGACTGCTACTTCTGCACTATTGATGTGACTGGGATCAACAGAAAGAACCGAAGCAGCCTCAAGTATCCTGATCTTGAATCAGCATGTCGTCCTGTAGCTGACTGCGATGAAATTCCAGTACCTGTCTTTGGAGAACTTCCTGACATCAGTGACGAAAATTCCTCCAGTGTTCCAGAAGATGAAGAAGAACAAGAAGTGGTTCTTAATGATGATGTTCCACATCCTTTTCCCCAAAAGGACCTAAATGATGTAGTTCACGATCTCAGCTTGTCAAAGTCCTCTGCCGAGCTATTGGCATCCAGATTGAAGGAAAAGAACCTCATCTCTGACAGTGCTCGCATCACCTTTTACCGAAGTTGAAAGCTGGCATCTTTGATGGTCCTCAGATCCATCAGCTCATCAGAGATCATGAGTTTGAAAACTCAATGAATGAAGTGGAACTGGAAGCATGGAAGGCTTTTGTTCTCGTCGTGAAGAACTTTCTTGGCAACAACAAGGCCAGGAACTATGCAGAACTTGTCACCAATATGCTGACTGCTTTCAGAAACCTTGGATGCAACATGAGCATCAAAATGCATTACTTATTCTCACATATGGATCGGTTTCCTGAGAATCTGGGATCAATGAGTGATGAGGGGGAGAGATTCCATCAGGACATAAAAGAGATGGAGACCAGGTATCAGGGACACTGGGATGCAGTCATGATGGCTGATTACTGTTGGACTCTGAAGAGAGACATCCCTGCTGCTGAGCATTCGAGGGGTTCGAAGAAACGGAAGTTCATGCCCTGAATTTTGCACAATGACGACGTAACGTTCAATTTACATGTACTTACCTTTATCAATGTCTATTATTCAATTTACAGAAATTGAAGTTTGTAACATTAAATTAATACATTCTGTTAGAAAATGATTTTTCTTTTCTCCTAAAACCTTTTTTGGATGAGAAATATTAACAAAAATCAGCTGATAATGTCACAAAAATGTAATCAATTTATTCAGAAGATCGGATTTTTCAAAATCAAATTAGCATAAAAACCTGACCTGATTGAGAAAAATGGATGTCATTTTTGGATTCAGCAGTGCAAAATAGTCCTAATTCAGTTGAAAAAACATAGACAACTTGCAAAAAATATTTTTTTGTAACCCAGTGTTATCATCAAATGAAAATGTAATAAAGAAATACAGAATCTATCGTCAAACAAAACCAAAATTGAGATAATTATCATCATATAAAATGTACTAGAGAAAACAAACAAAATGAAAGATAGGATCTAAGCGTTCAATTTTGAATAAAATCTCAACTGTCCTCTTTGTTTGGAGGGGCAAGGTGAGTTGTGGTGGACTACGTGGTTTTAGAAGTGCTTTTTGATATGAGTGATCTGAAGATGGACTTAAAACAGGTGATCAGGAGAGTAATGAAAACAAGATTCCAAAACCAAGCAGTTCAAATTCGAAATTCAAATAACCTATGTCTCAGCTTTTACTTTGAATCCGTCAAACAAGCTAGTGGTGACTGGATCATGTAATGGTTTGGCCATCATTTTCATGTGGTTCGTTATTTCTTGTATGGTAGCATTGTTATTTGGTATGACCGTACAACATTCAGTCCCGATGATAGCGGAGGTTCCTCCTTGTGAGGCCAGAAGGTAATCTAGTGTGGCACGATTCTGTAAAGGCATCATTGTTATGGCAGTCATTTCCTGTCTGAATAGAGACATGCCTCTTACAGTAGAGTTTGCAAGATCTTCAACCACATGGGAGAGTTCTCTTGTTCGGTCCAATGTTACCATAACTTTGTAGATTGCATGGGTGGAGTTGTAGTGTAATGTGTGGTAATAGTCACAGGAGGTGATGGGTGAAGCCATCAATGGGAGTCCTTGAGTTGTACTTTGTGGGATGTATCCACACACATAACAGCTATTAGGATTTGGACTATTGTCAGCTACCATTTTTCCAATTGGAGATATGTGTTTGTTTGGGATTATGGCAGCTGGGCAGCAGTTGGTTTTCTCTCGTGGTGTGCTGGTTGGTCTCTTTTCTGAAGTCTGTAGATTTCTCTGTTCAATCCGCTTGGGCGTGTTCCAGGTGGCTGGAGATGTATATCGGTTTCTGGGGCTCCGGTGTCGACGTTGTCCTTCAGTAAGATGGGTCCTTTTGTGATCCTGACAGTGATGAGGGAGAAGGTCCATGGGATGAGGAGGGTTCTTGTCGGTGTCTGGTGCATGTTGAATCCAGGTGGGACGGCCCTCACACTTGACTGCTGTGTTGGTGTTGAGCAGTACAAATAACTCAGCTACTTGGGCGGAGTTTGAGGATGGCAGGGCGTCACTTTCAATAATTATCACTAATCAGCACGAATCACATACCCTGTCTGTGGCACTCCATTGTCTCTAAGTCATCAGTGTAGGTACTAGAGTTTGGAAGTAAGACTTAATTAAATAAATTTCTTGTCAAATTTTCTTTGAGTGAACTTACCAAGTACTTGCCTTTGAAACACTTAAGTGTTCAAACGTACATTTTGCTTTATGTCAACACATTGTTGTATTGTTACAGGGTATTGACAGAGCCTAATGACTCTGATGCAGCTGACTGAATGTCTTGACTCACTGTAGAATCTGTAGAATAAAGTTTGTAGAATGAGCTACAAAGACTGTAGAAATGACTATAAAACAACTGATTCAACAAAAGGACAGTCATATCTGGAATTAGACAAACATCTGATACCTCGTCATGCTTTCTAGAGTTGAACGGCAAATTTTGTAGGTAGTGATGTATTTTTGTTAAACGCTGCAAACATTTAAAGCTAATGGAATCTTAATTTAATTTAAGTTCCAAATGGACTTGAAGCATCTTCTGCCTCATCTCTATCTGGCATAGCCGTCGTTAGGACAGTGCTAGGTTCAAACTGAGCTGTTCAAACATGCAGCAACATAACATGACTGACAGTGTAGAAGTTAACTGTGATTGCTATGTTTTTGTTTTGTTAATTTGATGCAGCAATGAACACATTGTATGATCTATCACACTTTAGAAAACATAAGAAGAGTCATTCATTGACTAAAAGCTCTACTTCAAAGTAAGAGTACTTCATAAAGCTGTAGTAGAGTCAAAGGTACACTGTCTTTCGTAAACGTCAGAAGTTTCTGAAACAATAATGTTATAGTAAAGTAAAGATACTGGAAAATATACAGTACTGAATTACATGTACTTTGTTACTGTCCATCACTATGTGGGACCATGACTCTGCGAAGGGGAGCTTAGGACATCAGATGTGTAAGTTGCAAGTGTAGTTCCAATTAGCTTACAAGGTAGAAGTTGGGTTTCTACTGGTTCAGGTCTGGAGGAAATATAGGTTTGTAAGATTAGTTAGTTGTGTCAATGGGTGTGAATAGATTATGCCAATTTCCATGAAAGATTGGTTATGGTCAGGATTGGGGTGAGTGCATGTTGAGGGTTTTCACACAATTGTTGAGGTGAATTCCATTAACCATTTCCCACAATAACTAATTATAACTAACAATAATAAGTTTTCATCTGTGACCTATCACTGTGCCAGTGTCACAGAGTCAGAGGGAGAGGCTAAAGATAAGTTATCATAGGTGAATGTAAACAGATATACAGCTAAACTGAAAATATGCTTTGTA
>NW_019525238.1:267013-267578 GCF_002814215.2 Seriola lalandi dorsalis | reverse complement strand
TATCAGAGTGTGTGTGTATCAGTGTGTGTATAGGTGTGTGTACCAGTGTGTGTCAGTGTGTGTCAGTGTGTGTATCAGTGTGTGTATCAGAGTGTGTGTGTATCAGTGTGTGTATAGGTGTGTGTATCAGTGTGTGTCAGTGTGTGTATCAGTGTGTGTCAGTGTGTGTATCAGTGTGTGTATAGGTGTGTGTATCAGTGTGTGTATCAGTGTGTGTATCAGTGTGTGTCAGTGTGTGTATCAGTGTGTGTCAGTGTGTGTATCAGTGTGTGTATAGGTGTGTGTATCAGTGTGTGTATCAGTGTGTGTATCAGTGTGTGTATCAGTGTGTGTCAGTGTGTATGTCAGTGTGTGTCTGTGTTTATAGGTGTGTGTATCAGTGTGTGTGAAGTGAATAAAGACTCTTGTGGATCCAGACGGAGGCTGAGCTCTGAGTGAGAGACTAAATACACAGATAGTCTGTCTCTATCTCTTTGTCTCTGAGCGATCGTGTTACAGTAAATCCAGCTGACATCACGGCTCAGTCTCAGTCTGTCATTTACGTGTTTGGTGATTTAGTCCGACG